>NW_020837947.1:27528770-27783742 GCF_003676395.1 Aethalodelphis obliquidens | reverse complement strand
AAAAAAAAAAAAAAAAAAAAAAAAAATGGCGGCACACTTGCCAATGTACATTGGTGGTACCTATTTTCAGACAAAGGGTATGCACTGTCCCTGTCCTTAGAAACATAGGCAAGGAGGCCTCACTTTGCACTCTGGTGTATTATTTCCTCTCACATGTTCTTTCTCATCCCTTGCTCCACTCTGGCAGAACTGTGTCAGTGGGTCACCAAAAGCGATTGCTGATTCAACTGATTCCTGAAATAAAGGTAGTCAGATCTCTTTGGTGTTATGGAGATGAGACAACTGATTTACTGGTCTTCTCTATTTTTCTGCTGCTTGTGTTGGCATGTCAACTGACACAGAAACAGTCCGTCTCCATGTGACATAGATCTTTCCAGGCATTTCTTAGTGTTAGTGTGCTGTTGTTGACCTACTCCCCTGGATACCTCTGTATCCATTTGGTTCTCCCTTGGGTCACTTTTTTCCACTTGCCCTGGCAAGATTTCACATAGCTGTCAATAATATTTCAGTGACCTGCTTTCAATATATCTTATATAATAAGCAAGTTTACCGTGTACAGTTTTTGGGGTGAACTGAGAAAGGCTAAATGAGTGGGGAAGGCAAGTTGAGCTCAAATTCAGAGTGCTCTACCCCAGAGAGTACACGACCTGGATTTTTTTTTTTGTTTGGTTGGGTTTGGTAAACACTGTGATATTGAATCTTCCTTGGGCCAACAAAGATAGAATTGCTTTAGAGCAATTTGGCACTTATCTTAATCTCAATAGTTGAAAACCAATATGTGACTAAGGAAAGAGCTATTCTTTCAAAAAATTGTGACATCTGAGGCTATGTGACTACAACTGTTGGGAAGTCTATCAACATGTAAGATGAAAAGAACCCTAGAGACATTGGCAACAAACTCCAAATTTGGTAAAAGTCCATCCCTATTAGCGATTGTTAACTTAGACGTGGGTGGGATGTGAAGGCGCTGGTGGATGGAACACCCTCCATCACCATCTGGACCTTTGACCCACGCTAACTTTTAGGTCTCTTTTCTATGAAAAGTTAGCAACTCTGAAGTTGGGAGCATTTAATTGTTTTGTGCAGACATAGGGAAGCATTTATGCGTGGGAAAAGTTTGATAACCATTAACCTTACCTTAGCCACACTTCATCTCAGGTTTATTCTTGACTCTCAAGATACAGCTAAAGATTTCAACATTATCTCTTAGATAACTAATACATTTTAAAAGATGCCCCACTGGGAAGGAATTCTGACTTTTAGAATTTTAGTCCAGAGTAATTCTTTTCTTCAGATAGGTTAAATGGAATTATCAAATAATTCTTAGTCTTTTGGACACCATTTATATCTGCCTATTATTTTAAAAAATGAAACAGAAAAACATAACACCATCTTATAAGTTGTTTTGGTTTTGCAAAATCATTTTTTCATGACTTAACGCAAGTTTCTTATGAGGTCTGTGAACTGTAAAGCACATACCCTGCCAAGGCTATTGACGGCAGCAGCTACTGTGTGAAGCTGCTCTATGAATAGAACGACAATGGCAGTTCTTGTTCAGCATGATGAAAAAACCATTCATATTCTAAGTGAAAATGTGGAGATAATTTAATTCTGACAGAAAACCACCTGTGGACATGGTCTTGTCTCATGTTTTGTCTTCTGTTTTATATAAAGGATCTGCGTATTTATTTAAAGTGCTTCAGCAGGATATCCCAGTTAGACCTCTGACAGTCCTTTTTCAGTTCACTTCTGCCCAGGGGCAATTAAAGGTAAATTATGGGATAAGTAAGATAACTCGCGGGAAAGAGGAGGAAGATGTGCAGTAGGATTATTAATGTTGTAATGAATTAGGGTAGAGTGACATGTCTGCAACAGCACCATGGGTTAGTCATTTAACAAGAATTCATGTGCCGAAATCTGTAATTCTTTTTTTTTTTTTTTTTCCTTTTTTTGCGGTACGCGGGCCTCTCATTGTTGTGGCCTCTCCCGTTGCGGAGCACAGGCTCCGGACGCGCAGGCTCAGCGGCCATGGCTCACGGGCCCAGCCGCTCCGCGGCATGTGGGATCTTCCCAGACCGGGGCACGAACCCGTGTCCCCTGCATCGGCAGGCGGACTCTCAACCACTGCGCCACCAGGGAAGCCCAAAATCTGTAATTCTTACTAATTCTTTAGTGTAAATGAAACTAACATTTAAGGAGAGGGAATGAAGAGGGTGCCCAAGGATCTATATGACAGTATTAAAAAACATCCTCTAGCACGAAGACATTTAATCCTCCTTTGTCAGAACTATTCCATCAGCTTGAAAAGTTGGCCCAGGGCCCCAGGGCTTCAAGGTAAGGAGGGAGAAAGAAATAGCAGGAGGAGGCAGCTGCCCTTTTGGCTGGTGGACCTCAGCATTTCGCTTCTTACCCGAGTATTCGAACTTCTGCTCTTCCTTTACCTTCACAAAGTAGGTATGTGTCTGCTCTGACCAGTATTTCCATTCATGGTTGTAAGAAGTGCTTGCTTTGTACTCTCACGGTGCGGAAAAGGAGCTGCCCACTCACGTTCGCCTTTTTTGTTCTGCGCTCAGTGGTTCTTGCACACAGTGGCTACTGTGTCTTGGTGTCTGTCTACACTGGGAGGTTCAGGTGTTCCAAGTCGTCTTGCCCTCCCTCAACTCTGAGCTTCAGGGCTTAGGTGCCCCTCAAATGCTCTGCTTTCTGAAGTTCGGATAGGTCAGTCAATTTGATTTATTTCTTCATAAATTTCATTTTGACTTGGGGGAAGCTGACTGTTTGAAAAGTGTTTTCAAAGTACTAACTAAAAATATATGGTACCTTCTTTATATTGATCTTGTTTTAAATATCTGGTCCTGGAGGAAGAGCCAAACATGAATAAGTGATGAGCCATCTGGGAGATCCAACAAGAACACAGTTAAAGTCCAAGTTGAAAATATACTAAGCCGATAACTGTGTTAGATTCTCTTGAACAGACATTGGGAATCCCGAATTAAGTACTATGTTGTCAAGGATCAGAACTTGACTTTTACCAAGAGGCATTGTAAAAGCAAGCATGAGATTCTATTAATACAGGATTTTAGGATACTTAATTTACTTTAATATAGAAAATTAATCCTATGTTAATTGAAGCACAGCTAAGTAGAAAAATTCTTAACCAGAGAAAAACAGAAACAATCCTTTCTTCCTTGCTCCTCACTTTTATCTCCATTTTCACCTACATCCTCCCTTCCCCTTCATTTGTTTGTATGTATTCTTTTGAAATATGTATTTTTGGGTTTTGTGTGTATCTTTGTTATGTTTTGCTTACATATAAGATATTAGCATATTAAGATATTTTATTCTGCATCTTTTTCTTTGTTTGTTTGTTTTTGCGGTACATGTGCCTCTCACTGTTGTGGCCTCTCCCGTTGCGGAGCACAGGCTCTGGACATGCAGGCTCAGCGGCCATGGCTCATGGGCCCAGCCGCTCCGCGGCATGTGGGATCTTCCTGGACCGGGGCACGCACCCATGTCCCCTGCATCGGCAGGCGGACCCTCAACCACTGCGCCACCAGGGAAGCCCTCTGCATCTTCTTTAGTCACTTGCTTTTAAGATCCATGTACTTTGTTCTGTGTACATCACTGATTCTAAGCCCTGCATAGTACTCATCATGGACAGCCATCATCTTTAACTATTGACTCTCAAATGGTAGTTAGTATATGTCATATTGTTATTGTATGTCACACTGTCATATGTTAGGATGTCACATTGTTATTATATGTCACATTGTCATATATGTTCTATGTGTGTCACTACAAATACAAGCTCAAAATTACAATGATAACATTAAATTTTATTTTGTTAATTGGATTCCTTGTGCCAATTAGGTGTTTCAGTGCTGCACTGAAAAATGTTAGCAACAACATGTAAGCAGTCAACTAAACTAAAATATGAGACTTGGATGGGCAGATAACACACCAAAGAAATATGTATATGTAACCCACTTCCTTCAAACTAGACAAACATCATTTATTCAGAACTGTATCAAAGAATGCTTAACCTACTCTGGTGATTTTACTTAGTAAAACATTAAATGTGACTCAATGGCAGAAGTCAGCCCAGAACACCTTGTCATCTTTGTCCTGTCATTTTTGTGATTCACAGTTCCGGGAAAATATTATGATAATCAATCTTGCCTATGTAGTATTTCAAGTTATGTATTGAGCCTCTGAGCCTTGAGAGTAAATATGTGTAAACTTGGATGGTGGCTTTACATTGGCAGTGAGATGGCACGACAGACTGGGCAGAAACTGGGTAATCTACTTTGTGTCCTGTGAAAGTTTACAAGTTAGAAACATGGCACTGTAAACCTTATGTCACTGAAAATGTATTCCAGACCCTAGGCAAGGAAGCCCCTTCACCATACAAATACCACGTTCATTTGGAATTGTCTTACCTATTTGCTAAAAGTCTGATGACTTTGACACCTCATCTAAGCACTTCTTCCTGCATTCCAAGGCCCTGCTGACCGGACCCTACAATTTCCCACTGATAAGAACTCTAATGGAAGCAGCGAGTTAGAGCCCGGATTCACATTTCTACTTCATCACTTCTTAGCTGGGTGACTTTAAGGGTGTTGCCTCAGCTCTCTCTTCCTTTAAAATTGCCTGCTCTGTAAAACATGTGTAATGAGCCATATTTATGCCACTGGTGTTTTGTATGAGAATTAAATGAGATGATACATGTAAAATACTTAGAAGCGTGAGTGGTGTGTAGTAAGCACTTGTTAAATGTTGTCATTAAATCCACTGTGTCCCTTCCTCTCTGTCTCCCAGTCCCTCCCACAAGCAGTGTACAAACTGCAGCTTCCTGACTCTTTCATGTTATTTTCCCACCCGGGTTACCCTCTTTACCACTTGTCTATCTAAACCCTGCCTATTCATGCCCTTTGCCTAGAGCATGGCCCTGGCTGCTCGTTGGTGTCCCCTCTCCTCCTCCTCTGGCCGTGGGACCACAAACCTTTCATCTGCCTGTCGTCACTCCACCGGTTTCACATGTGTTCATTTTTTCTCTTAAAGGACAGCAGAGGCCTTTCTTTTCTTATTCTTCTTTTGTCCATGAAAAGCATCCCTCTTAGATATCAATACTAGGAATAGTTGTGCTTTTTAAAACCACTGATTTCTTTTTGAGCTTACAGACAGCAAATCTTCTATCTGCTTGTGTTTCTGTTTCCTTCTTTGCATTGACTGCTAGAGAGCTCAGAGCCATGTTTGGAGTTTACATCTTGCCGGTGCATTATAGTTCATGGCAAGTGTTTTGAATACAAATCTCACCTCTTCTTCGTATTATTTATTTTTTCCACATTTCTCTGTGACCCTGCCTTGTCCACTTTTTAAACTCTCTTTGCTTATATTTACTTTGTAAGCATCTTAAATCCTTTTGGGAACTAAGTAGGGCACAAATAGTACATATTTTGGTTTGAAGCAACATGGAGGGAAGGCAGGAGCCAGGGCTCGCAGAAGACAGACACACGTTCAAAACCATTACTCTAGTTACCCATAGAGTGGCCTTGGGCAAGTTATCCTTACTTTCTGAGTCTCCATTTCCTGCCCAGTTTAAGAGAGAATGAACCTCCCGCCCAGGGTAGTTGTGCTGTGTAAATGAGATCATGTGTGTGAAGGATCCAGATGCTGCCCATGAGATATTAGTTCCATCCTGTAACTTCCAATGTATCTTTAAAAAGTAAGCTATCCAAGTAAACCGATATTTCTTAATTAGTTGGTATTTAATTGATAAATATCCATTTTAATTGATAAATTTAAATTTTCATAACTCAACTTAATCAATTTCATTGTTTAAAAAGATACACTATGTTTAGTAGGTGTTGATCAATTCCAGCACCTACAGGAGCTTCTTTGCTGGGTGGCTCAAGCACTCACCAGTTTGCTTAATAAGTAAATGCCCACAGCTCACCTGAGGTATCTGGGGGATCACACTCATTCCTGTCTCCAACTCTGTAAAATCTCCTAACAGACAAAAGGCACTCAAGTGTGAAGATACAGCTGTATCTTATCATACTGCTTGGAGTGGGTTTTCTCTCTTCGCGATAAACAATTTCTGATAATTAATATCACTTAAGAATGCTGGATTCCTGGTTGTCAGAGGGAAGATTTTATCTGACAAAGGCTCCCTGGTGTCTACTACTTGCTGTCTGGAGGTCACCATTTTTTTCTGCTGGCCCTGCTGGGACTGGGAATCCATTTGTGGGCTAAAGTGTGTGCTTCCCGGTCTGACCTTGCCATTGCCTTCTCTCTCCCCATTAGCCTTGTAGCGGTGCCTGGGAAACTGCATCCTGTGGGAAGACAGACGATCAGATGACGGCTTCCGGTCAGGCTCGTAAATACGTGCACGCCTTCTCAACCCGGACTCTGGTCATGTGAGACGTTTGCAGACAAGCATTATGGTTTTCAGAACACTTCAAGTTGATTTGGGATATAGCATTCCTCTACATGAAACTTTTCATGAATGGGAGAAGAGCCTATTTTTGTTGTGGTACAACAGTTGAGAACAGCACCAAGTGCATTTAGGTGGATGAAATCGTATCAGATTTCACCCAACTAAACGAATTTTTTTAAAAAAATTAATAAATAACCGTCTTACCTAAATTATTAGGTCATGAATTGTAGTCAGTTAGTATCTTACTGCAGATTTTTAAAATAAAAAAAAAACATAAAGTGATTTATCTGTATTTTAAGAGGACCAGTATTTTTTCTGTGATAGGGTTTTTGAAATTTTACACAAAAAGGTACTCCAATATTTCACTTTTCTCAATCACTAAACACAATGCATTACTATAAATGTTGGCTTAACACCATGGAATAAGTAATCAATATTGTAAATGCTCATTTATGGTTAATAACATTGGAGGTACATTTACTGTACTAAACCATTTTATGAGGGTTTTTTTGTTAGCTTGCTTTAAAAATTATTACTGTATGAAATAGTTTTATAAAAAATTATATTTTTATTCAGTAATTTAATTTTGTACATGCCAAATGAAAAAAAATGTGTTTTGCTGCTATGGTCTTAGCCTGTAGACATGCTGCTAGTATCAGAGGGGCAGTAGAGCTTGGGACGGAGAGAAAAGAAACTTGGTGTTAGGTAATTGACTATGCACTAGTATTTCAAACTTTTTTATTTTTTATATATATATATACTTTTTTTCCTTTTGTAATACATTGGAAAACTTGTTTGGGAGATTTTGCATTTGTGGTTGTTTTTTGTCTTTTGTTATTGTTGGTTTATAAGAGCATGCACTGCACTTCTTTCTTGGGAGATCTGTGTTGTTGAAGTCCTATGTTTTGTTTTGAGTTCAGCCTGACTGTTCTTTAATTCAGGGGTTATGTGTTTAATCAGCATTCCCCGTGGTCTCTAAGTGTATAGTCTCAGAACTGCCACACAGAACCTGTGTTTGCAGCTGGGGTCGATAGCCAGTTGCTGCCTTAAGAACATTCGGTGCAAGATGGCCGGCACTGAACTTTTGATATGACAGTGTACTTACTGCCTTGTAGTGAAATAAAGCTGTGCCCTTATTTTACTTACTTTTGACTTCTGTCTTACTTTCGACTGTGGACAATAGTTACAATTTTAAGAAAATGGAGTGAAAGCAGAGCACTTTCCTCTGTTAATAATTTGTACACCATCTGAACTTCACTTGAAGGAGCCAAGAATTATAACTTTGGAGAAAGAAGGACAAGCAAACCAAGTTCAGTAGTTCCCCAAATAATCACGTGCAGAATGACAGCTGGGAAGAATCATCCAGAATCTATCATTCAGGGTTCCAGCAGCGTTTGAATTAGAATAATGCAAGGAGAGGTTGTTTACAAGGATACTGCTACCACGGATGTGGGCAGGGGGTAGCAGGACCACAAAGGGTAGTGCGTGCTCATGGATGCAGGCCTGAAGGACACTGTCATGTGGAAGGGGAGAGTCATGGAAAGCAGGAGCTCTTGAGAGGAGCGGCGACCTTTGGAATTCTCACAGAAAGAGAGCCAAGGGTAACCCCTAACTTTATATTCCCTGTCCCTCCCATATGTGCCAAGGGTCCTCATTGGCAGAACCAACCGGAAGCTAGAAGGTCCAGGAATACCTGGATGCAAGGCAGCTGACCAGCCTCCTGGGGCAGAGCCAGAGGACATTTTTCCACTGGGGTAAGGACAGGGCGACCCAGCCGAGGCATCCATTCTGTCCAGCTTCCACTGGCTTCCATCTCTCAGCTCAGTGTTCTCACTGTGCTACAATATCCCTTTCACATAGTTTCCTTGCAATTTCCTTTAGTGACTCCTTTCCAACTCAGATTTTGAATTCTCATACGCATGATGCACTTGGTGTTCCTAGAGCCGAGGATTTGTTGCCCCTAATTATTAGTCTTTAAGATCGCTTAGTATTCTTTGATTGTCTTTCTAATAGATAATAACACATCTCAGTGTTAGGAAGCTTATTACATTCACACACCCGCAGAGTCTTTTCGAGGTGCTAATTCTGCCACTTGCTAGGAGCTTGAACTTGAACGAGTCATTAACCTCTCTGAGCCTTTTTTCTCCATCTGTAAAATGAGTTCATTCCTACAATGCACTTTTGTTAAATAATGCACTATACGAATGTTCGTTATTACATAAGCTGTCCATAATTAAGTGATGCGTGCTGTGTGGTGTGTCAAATGTTCATCTCATCGATAATGTGCATTGCCAATTGCAGAGTTCAACTTAGGGGTCATTGAATATCTATTAAAATAAATTAATGGCAAGAGTGAATTCAGCATCATATAGAACCAAAATATTTACTTTTAAAATAAGCACATAACCTAATAACTAGAGACTAAGCACCTAAACTAATGAAAAGAAGTGTAAATTTAGGTTTTATGTATAAATACCTTAATGTAGCACCCATTTCACAAGCAACTCTAAAACCTTTATCTGTCCTGGACATTTTTTTAATCCTCCTGCTGTCTACCACAGAGATTCCAGTACTAAAATAAATGGAAACAGCATTACTTACTACCCAAACAATGGTTGTCCTTTTGAGTCACTATGTGTAAAGTCTGAGTCCACATGTGCACATCCGGAGAATAGGAGAGACACAGAGAATATCCTAAACTGTCTCTCAGCCATTAATAGGGCTGATAATCCAAGGTGAATAAAAGGTACAAGGAAGAACTTATTCTCTTTAGAAATTATACAACAGTAGAACTGCAAGGGACCTTTAACAACATGAGGGGCTTCCAATAAGAGGTTCTCCACACTGCTTTATTGAAAGAAAATCAGTTTTGGAGCCCAAACAGTCTTGTTTTAAGTTCAGACTCTGCCCTTTACCAGCTCTGTGACTTGGTAAGAGTTTTACTTAATCTCCCTAAACACTACTTTACTTATATTGGAGATAAAAATACATCTCAAGGTTGTGGGGTATTGTGAAGATTATATGAAATAGTAAATGCATTCTTGCGTCTTTGTGAAATGTTGTCATGCTTATTGATGACATAAGTCACTATAACGACTATCGTCAAAGAAAAAGCAGGTCTGTAACCTAGCAATGGAGAAGTAAGTACCACTGAGGCCCACATCCTTGATTGTGTGTTAAATCTACTCTTTGTATTAAAATTAACTTTAAATCTAAATTATATCTTTTCAAAATACTCCTAATCATTCAAAATATTCCTAAACATATTTAAATATATGTTTCTCCTTCTTGTACAACTGTATGTGGGAAATATGGGGCATATTTTCCTTAAACGCATGGGTTTCTAATTCGAAAAAGAAAACTATCTAGTAGATAAAATGTGACGGGCAGATCTGTTACACTGCACTTAAAATACTTACAAGTTTGGTGCTTATTTTTCTCCTTTAATCTTGCTATTATAAAATAAGGTCTTCCTTATTCATCATTTTTAGAGGGTAAAGGAAAGAAATCAGCCAAAAGGCAAAACCTCTTTTAAGAAATGAAGTGAAATTGTATACAATTATACGTAGTAACTTTGGGAATTACAGTAAGAGGAAGCTGAACTATAAATCTTAGGGAAATTAGCGTTTGGGCAACAAATAGGTTAGAATTCTTTTTAACTAACATTTGACACAATGTTCTTGATGCTAATGTGGAAACTGGAGAGACTGATGTCTGCCTTATGGACCATGTTTCTCTTATTCAGCTAGTGTATGTTCAGCACCTACTGTATGCTAAGTGCTGTGTTTGAAGTTGGGGTTAGAACTCAGAACAACATAGATTAAAAAATCCCGGGACTTTCCTGGTCGTCCAATGGTTAAGAATCTGCCTTACAATGCAGGGGACGTAGGTTCGATCCCTGGTCAGGGAACTAAGATCCCACATGCCCGGGGCAACTAAGCTCTGGAACCCGTGCACCACAACTAGAGAGAAGACCGTGCACCTCAGTGAAGATCCTGCGAGCTGCAACTAAAACACGACCCAGCCAAAAATAAATTTAAAAATAAAATAAATAAAAATAAATAATAAATAAATCTAAAAAAAAATTCCCTGCCTTCTGTGAGCTTATGTTCTGATGGGAGAGACAGATGCATAAGTGGACAATTATGGTATGTTCATATAGGGGTAACAGTAACCACTGGAGAGGACCAGATCTAGACTTGGGGGAGCCACACAAGTTTCCATGGAAGAATCTAGCAGGACTGACAGACAAAGCCAATCTAAAGAGGGGGGCAGCAGGGTGAGGGTAGCAACTGAAGTTTACTGGAGAAAAACACCCAAATATAATGACTTGCCTTACTTTAAATTCATGATGACAAATTGCAAATGGACACTTAGGCAATGGTACTGCCTGGAGATATTCTCTAGTGTATTTTTCTTCCCTCTCTCTGGGCAACCATTTCACACCACTTTCTCTCAGCCCTCTCCATCCCATCTCCATCCAATTCCCAAGTGATAACCTTGACTCATACACATCCATGACAAAATATAAGTATTCACCATCCCACACCAAAGCCACGCACAGACCAGCACATGTACTGACATCCTTGCCTTCCCTCTTGTTGGCATGGATGAACACTCCTGGCTGCAAACAAGGGCTGGCCCTTCCATTTGGCCTCTGCAACCTTTATATCCTCCAGGCCTCATCCTGCAGATACTATCTTTCTCCTTTATGCTAGTGTCTTCCTCTCTCCCAAATCATTCTTATCACATTAACATGGTCTACATCTCCCAGCAGTAAAAAGTAACACTCTCTTTATCCCATATCACCATCATAAAGCCCCATTTATCTGCTCCTCTTTTCAGCAAAACTGCTTAAGTGATCTTCTATGGTTTTGGTCACCACTTCCTCTTGTTGCCGTCCTCCCGCAGCCCATGCCACATGAACTTTCATCGCCCCTACTCCATCATGTTCACCCTCGTCATTGTCACCAATGGCCTCCATGTTGCCCAATCCGGTGGTTACTTCTTAAGCCTCATTTTACTTCACTCATTGGCAGCCTTCAACAGAATCGACACTCCCACTTTTTTTTGTTTTTGTTTTCGGTTTTTTTTGGCCGAGCGCCACGGCATGTGGGATCTTAGTTCCTGCGCCTCCTGCGCCCCCTGCATTGGAAGCACGGAGTCTTAAACACTGGACCACCAGGGAAGTCCCACTCCCACTTTCTTGAATCACTTTCCTCTCTTGGCTCCAGGGTACCCTCTTCTGGCTTTTTTCCCTTCCTCACTGGTTTCCTCTGCTTGCTACTCCTTCTCCCTTTGGCCTTGAAGTGGTCCTTTCCACCTTCTCTCTACATCATTCTTTCCAAGGGATTTCAAGACTGCTGTTGCTTTAAGTACCATCTCTATCTTCAGCTCTAACCCTGTTCTGAAAGTCCAGACTCCTGTATCCTATTCCATGTTAACATCTCTCCCTCACCCATAGGTATCTTAAACTTAGTATGAACAAAACAAAACTTGCAATCACTCAGTGCTTCTTTTTTTCTCATTTGCAGTAATTAGGCCTAATTTTTAAATTAATTTCTTCATTTCTCAAGCCAAAAATTTAAGTATCATCCTTGATGTCTCACCCCTCTTACACCCAAGGGCTCAGAAAGACCTGACTACTATTACCTTGAAAATATATCTTAATGTGTCCACTTTTCTCCATTGTCAGTAATGAAATTATTAGCAATAATACAATATGTGTTAAGTGCTGACTACATGCTGGAGAAGAAAGGAGAAAGAGGGAAGGTTCCCAGCAGAGAGAAGAAGACTAGTGAGATCTGAGAGGTCAGAATGAGGAGAAACCGAATGGGAAACTTGGGGGAAAGACATGAGGCTGGAGAAGGAAGTCATATAAATATTCTGCAAGCGTTTGGACTTAGTCCTTAGAGATATGGGGGGTCATTGAATGATTTTAGTTCAGGGAAATAAAATGATTAATTTACCCCTGATTTATAGAAATAATTCTGTTCAAATCCCTTTTTTATACATAATATAAACTTAAACCTCATGTTAGCAGGACCAAATGATTGCAGTCTGAATTTTATACCCAGTTAATTGGATTCTACACAGTATATTTCCTACTGCTTCTTAATTTCAAAAGAATATGCTTTAATCCCAGAAAATCTTATTGAAAAATATCCTTTGATCTGAAGTATATCAAGGCTGTTTTCAGAGTTTATCTTAGGGCTTCCCTGGTGGCACAGTGGTTGAAAGTCCGCCTGCCGATGCAGGGGACACGGGTTCGTGCCCCGGTCTGGGAAGATCCCACATGCCGCGGAGCGGCTGGGCCCGTGAGCCATGGCCGCTGAGCCTGCGCGTCCGGAGCCTGTGCTCCGCAACGGGAGAGGCCACAACAGTGAGAGGTCCGCGTACCGCAAAAAAAAAACAAACAAAAACATAGTTTATCTTATATAAAGTAATTAGTTAAGGAAGAATTGTTTGGAAGAATCGTTTGCATAAAACACTTTTCCCCTTTAAGAGCAGAATATTTTAAACCAATAATTTATCTAAAATGCTCCTTGTTGTTTTCAAACACCAAACCTTCAACTGACTTTTTAAAACATGGCATAGTCCTTGATTTGCCTGGTGTTTTGCCTGTTAAGGAATCCTGCCAGTATTGCTCTCGAGGGTATCTTCAGTTACTTTAACATTTCTTTTATTACACTCCTTAATCTAGAACATATTCTTATATTCCAGTGGTTTTCAGACTTTGGGGGCATCAGAAACACACTGAGAACTTACTTAAAATGAAGATTCTTGACCTCGCCCACAGGGATCTGATTCATGAGTCAGGTGTAGACCTAGAAATATTTCAACAAGCTTCCAGGTGATTCCAAGGCAGGTGGTCTTAGGGGATCACACTAAGGCCTTAGGAAAAGCCTTCTAGTCCCCCAACCCTGTGCTTTCATTCTAACCCTCCCCATAGCGTTCAATTCCGGTGGAGCCCATAATTCTTCATTAAAATGCCCACGGGTCTATAGAATATTTGAAAAATATTAAGCCCATAACTATAACAAGAGTTTCTTAAATCCAGAGAATTACTATGTGACAGATATTGTTAATTAACGCTAACCTGGGCCTTCAGATCCACCTTTTGTTTGATTTTTACAAGATGTGGGGAAGCATAATTTTATACACTGTGTATCTGAATCTCTTTAATAGTATCATTCTATTGCACATGATCTATCAAAATGGATTTTAAGCTCAAGAAGTTTAGCATATTAACACAACAAAACAACACTATTTTAATCCAGAAGCCCCTGGTTCTAAACCAGTCTCTAATCAACTTACTGAAAATCCTTGTTCAAGTCACTTTACACCTCTGTGCTTTGGGATTTCTATTTAAATGGAGGAAGTATTTAATCCTGTATATAGTTACAAAGCACACAGAGGTCCTCAGATCAAAGACAAATGAAATTCAAAGAAAGCTTTAGTAACCCAAAGACACTGGAGTACTTAAGATTGTTAGGTTTTCCTGAAGGAAAACATCCTCTGAACTGAATTTGAAAATTAATAAATCACCCTTAGCCTGTGTTTGGGAGCAGATGTTAAGGACAGAGCTACGATTTTCTTTTATTCACCTAAAGAATGTAAATTCATCCACCTATTTTTTATTGGTCCCAATTACCTAATGATGGGAAGACTCTTTCACCTTCCCTTCCTTGGTCAATTTCTGAGTCAGTGCAAGCAGTGAACAATGACCAGCCTGAAGCACACTGGAAAGATGGTTATTGCATAAGGTCATAGCCACTTGGCTTTACTCAGATCATCCCAAATCCATTTCTCTCCCCTATTTCAAATCTTCCATAATGAAAAGACATTAGAAACATGCATTCTGGTTGAACATAGTGTATTGAAGACATGAATTAATGACACTCCATCAGGAAACTCCACCAAATGACAATGAGGAGACAAATAAGGGGCATAAATATACAAGTCAAAGAGAATAGAAAACAACAGGTAAGAGATATTTGCCAAGAATCTAAGTCACTTATCCAAGAAATGTAATATTTGTTGAATATTTATTGAGCACTTCTCATGCAAGGCAGAGTTCAAAACTATACATAATCTGATATACATAAATTTCAAATAACTGGCAGAGCAATATGGTCTTGGATACCCCCAAGTACTAAGAAAATAGTCTATTTCACATTTTTCTCTAAATCTTCATAACCATAACCATATTTCTCTAAACCTAAAATGTCCTTTTTCATGTTTTAACATTTTACATCAGGATATGTCTTTAACATGGTCTGATTTTTTTCTTTCTTTGAAAATTGCTATTAAATCTGTACAGCCATAAAACTGATGATACCATAAAATAAAGGAAGAGCGTGGGATTCTTGGAAAGCAGGAATTTCAGAAAGAACTCCTCAGCTTTTTTCTTTTTTTTTTAAATTTAATTTTACTTTTTTTTTATACAGCAGGTTCTTATTAGTCATCCATTTTATACACATCAGTGTATACATGTCAATCCCAATCTCCCAATTTATCACACCACCACTACCACCACCCCACTGCTTTCCCCCCTTGGTCCATATGTTTGTTCTCTACATCTGTGTCTCTATTTCTGTCCTGCAAACCGGTTCATCTGTACGATTTTCCTAGGTTCCACATATATGCATTAATATACGATATTTGTTTTTCTCTTTCTGACTTACTTCACTCTGTATGACAGTCTCTAGATTAATCCACGTCTCTACAAATGAGCCAATTTCATTCCGTTTTATGGCTGAGTAATATTCCATTGCATATATGTACCACATCTTCTTTATCCATTCGTCTGTCGATGGGCATTTAGGTTGCTTCCATGATCTGGCTATTGTAAATAGTGCTGCAATGAACATTGGGGTGCGTGTGTCTTTTTGAATTATGGTTTTCTCTGGGTATATGCCCAGTAGTGGGATTGCTGCGTCCTATGGTAATTCTATTTTTAGTTTTTTAAGGAACCTCTATACTGTTCTCCACAGTGGCTGTATCAATTTACATTCCCACCAACAGTGCAAGAGGGTTCCCTTTTCTCCACACCCTCTCCAGCATTTGTTGTTTGTAGATTTTCTGATGATGCCCATTTTAACTGGTGTGAGGTGATATGTCACTGTAGTTTTGATTTGCATTTCTCTAATAATTAGTGATGTTCAGCAGCTTTTTATGTGCCTCTTGGCCATGTGTATGTCTTCTTTGGAGAAATGTCAATTTAGGTCTTCTCTCCGTTTTTTGATTGAGTTGTTTGTTTTTTTAATATTGAGCTGCATGAGCTGTTCATATATTTTGGAGATTAATCCTTTGTTGATTCGTTTGGAAATATTTTCTCCCATTCTGAGGGTTTGGTCACCACTTCCTCTTGTTGCGTCCTCCCGCAGCCCATGCCACATGAACTTTCATCGCCTGTACTCCATCATGTTCTTGTTTATACTTTCCCTTGCTGTGTAAAAGCTTTTAAGTTTCATTAGGCCCCATTTGTTTCTTTTTGGTTTTATTTCCATTACTCTAGGAGGTGGGTCAAAAAAGATCTTGCTGTGACTTATGTCAAAGAGTGTTATTCCTGTATTTTCCTCTAAAAGTTTTGTAGTGTCTGGTCTTACATTTAGGTCTTTAATCCATTTTGGGTTTATTTTTGTGTATGGTGCTAGGGAGTGTTCTAATTTCATTCTTTTACATGTGGCTGTCCAGTCTTCCCAGCACCACTTACTGAAGATGCTGTCTTTTCTCCATTGTATATCTTTGCCTCCTTTGTCGTAGATTAGTTGACCATAGGTGCGTGGGTTTATCTCTGGGCTTTCTACCTTGTTCCATGGATCTATATTTCTCTTTTTGTGCCAGTACCATATTGTCTTGATTATTGTAGCTTTGTAGTATAGTATGAAGTCAGGAAGTCTGATTCCTCCAGCTCCGTTTTTTTCCCTCAAGATGCTTTGGCTATTCGGGGTCTTTTGTGTCTCCATACAGATTTTAAGATTTTTTGTTCTAGTTCTGTAAAAAATGCCATTGGTAATTTGATAGGGATTGCATTGAATCTGTAGATTGCTTTGGGTAGTCTAGTCATTTTCACAATATTGATTCTTCCAGTCCAAGAACATGGAATATCTCTCCATCTCTTGGTATTGTCTTTAATTTCTTTCAACAGTGTCTTATAGTTTTCTGCATACAGGTCTTTTGTCTCCCTAGGTAGGTTTATTCCTAGGTTTTATTCTTTTGTTGCAATGGTAAATGGGAGTGTTTCCTTAATTTCTCTTTCAGATTTTTCATCATTAATGTATAGGAATGCAAGAGATTTCTGTGCATTAATTTTGTATCCTGCAACTTTACCAAATTCATTGATTAGCTCTAGTAGTTTTCTGGTGGCATCTTTAGGATTCTCTATGTATAGTATCATGTCACCTGCAAACAATGACAGTTTTACTTCTTCTTTTCCATTTTGTATTCCTTTCATTTCTTTTTCTTCTCTGATTACCATGGCTAGGACTTCCAAAACTATGTTGAATAATAGTGGAGAGAGTGGACATCCTTTTCTTGTTCCTGATCTTAGAGGAAATGCTTTCAATTTTTCACCACTGAAAATGATGTTTGCTGTGGGTTTGTTGTATATGGCCTTTATTATGTTGAGATAGGTTCCCTCTATGCTCACTTTCTGGAGAGTTTTTATCATAAACGGGTGTTGAATTTTGTCAGAAGCTTTTTCTGCATCTATTGAGATGATCATATGGTTTTTCTTCTTCATTTGTTAATATGGTGTATCACGTTGATTGATTTGCATATATTGAATAATCCTTGCATGCCTGGGATAAATCCCACTTGATCATGTTGTATGATCCTTTTAATGTGTTGTTGAATTCTGTTTGCTAGTATTTTGTTGAGGATTTTTGCATCTATATTCATCAGTGATATTGGTCTGTAATTGTCTTTTTTTGTAGTATCTTTGTCTGGTTTTGGTATCAGGGTGATGGTGGTCTCATAGAATGAGTTTGGGAGTGTTCCTTCCTCTGAAATTCTTTGGAAGAATTTGAGAAGGATGGGTGTTAGCTCTTCTCTAAATGTTTGATAGAATTCACCTGTGAAGCCATCTGGTCCTGGACTTCTGTTTGTTGGAAGATTTTTAATCATAGTTTCAATTTCATTACATGTGATTGGTTTGTTCATATTTCCTATTTCTTCCTGGTTCAGTCTTGGAAGGTTATACCTTTCTAAGAATCTGTCCATTTCTTCCAGGTTGTCCATTTTATTGGCATAGAGTTGCTTGTAGTAGTCTCTTAGGATGCTTTGTATTTCTGCCATGTCTGCTGTAACTTATCCTTTTTCATTTCTAATTTTATTTTATTTATTTTATTTTTTAAAATTAATTTTATTTTATTATTATTATTTTTTGGCTGAGTTGGGTCTTCAATCCTGCATGCGGGCTTTCTCTAGTTGTGGCGAGCGGGGGCTACTCTTCGTTGTGGTGCGCAGGCTTCTCATTGTTGTGGCTTCTCTTGTTGTGGAGCACGGGCTCTAGGCACACAGGCTTCGGTAGTTGTGGCACAAGGGCCCAGTATTTGTGGCTCATGGGCTCTAGAGCACAGGCTCAGTAGTTGTGGTGCATGGGCTTAGTGGCTCTGCGGCATGTGGGATCTTCCCAGACCAGAGCTTGAACCTGTGTCCCCTGCATTGGCAGGCTGATTCTTAACCACTGCGCCACCAGGGAAGTCCATCTAATTTTATTGATTTGAGTCCTCTCCCTCTTTTTCTTGATGAGTCTGGCTAGTGGTTTATCAGTTTTGTTTATCTTCTCAAAGAACCAGCTTTTAGTTTTATTGATCTTTGCTATTGTTTTCTTTGTTTCTATTTCATTTATGTCTGCTCTGATTTTTATGATTTCTTTCCTTCTGCTAACTTTGGGTTTTGCTTGTTCTTCTTTCTCTAGTTCCTTTAGGTGTAATGTTAGATTGTTTATTTGAGATTTTTCTTGAGGTAGGCTGTATAGCTATAAACTTCCCTCTTAGAACTGCTTTTGCTGCGTGTCACAGGTTTTGGATCATCGTGTTTTCACTGTCATTTGTCTCTAGGTATTTCTTGATTTCCTCTTTGATTTCTTCAGTGATCTCTTGGTTATTTAGTAATGTATTGTTTAGCTTCCATGTGTTTTTACGTTTTTTTCCCTGTAATTGATTTCTAATCTCATAGTGTTGTGGTCACAAAAGATGCTTGACATGACTTCAGTTTTCTTAAATTTCTTAAAGGCTTGATTTGTGACCCGAGATGTCATCTATCCTGGAGAATGTTTCGTGTGCACTTGAGAAGAAAGTGTAATCTGTGGTTTTTGGATGGAATGTCCTATAAATATCAATTAAATCTATCTGGTCTATTGTGTCATTTAAAGCTTGTGTTTCCTTATTAATTTTCTGTTTGGATGATCTGTCCATTGGTGTAAGTCAGGTGTTAAAGTCCCCCACTATTATTGTGTTACTGTCGATTTCCTCTTTTAGAGCTCTCAGCAGTTGCCTTATGTATTGAGGTGCTCCTATGTTGGGTGCATATATATTTATAATTGTTATATCTTCTTCTTGGATTGATCCCTTGATCAATAGGTAGTGTCCTCCCTTTTCTCTTGTAACATTCTTTATTTTAAAGTCTATATTACCTGATATGAGTGTTGCTACTCCAGCTTTCTTTTGATTTCCATTTGCATGGAATATCTTTTTCCATCCCCTCACTTTCAGTTTGAATGTGTCCCAAGGTCTGAAGTGGTCTCTTGTAGACAGCATACATATGGGTCTTATTTCTGTATCCATTCAGCAAGCCTGTGTCTTTTGGTTGGAGCATTTAATCCATTCACATTTAAGGTAATTATCACTATGTATGTTCCTATTACCATTTTCTTAATTGTTTTGGGTTTGTTTTGGTAGGTCCTTTTCTTCTCTTGTGTTTCCCACTTAGAGAAGTTCCTTAGCATTTGTTGTAGAGCTGGTTTGGTAGTGCTGAATTCTCTTAGCTTTTGCTTGTCTGTAAAGCTTTTGATTTCTCCATCGGATCTGAATGAGATCCTTGCTGGGTAGAGTAATCTTGGTTGTAGGTTCTTCCCTTTCATCACTTTAAGTATACATGCCACTCCCTTCTGGCTTGTAGAGTTTCTGCTGAGAAATCAGCTGTGAACCTTATGGGAGTTCCCTTGTATGTTATTTGCCATTTTTCCCTTGCTGCTTTCAATAATTTTTCTCTGTCTTTAATTTTTTGCCTATTTGATTACTATGTGTCTCGGCGTGTTTCTCCTCGGCGTGTTTATACTGTATGGGACTCTCTGCACTTCCTGGACTTGGGTGGCTATTTCCTTTCCCATGTTAGGGAAGTTTTTGACTATAATCTCTTCAAATATTTTCTCTGGTCCTTTCTCTCTCTCTTCTCCTTCTGGGACCCCTATAATGCGAATGTTGTTGTGTTTAATGTTGTCCCAGAGGTCTCTTAGGCTGTCTTCATTTCTTTCCATTCTTTTTTCTTTATTCTGTTCTGCAGCAGTGAATTCCACCATTCTGTCTTCCAGGTCACTTATCCGTTCTTCTGCCTCAGTTATTCTGCTATTGATTCCTTCTAGTGTAGTTTTCATTTGTTATTGTGTTTTTCATCTCTGTTTGTTTGTTTTTTAATTCTTCTAGGTCTTTGTTAAACATTTCTTGCATCTTCTCGATCCTCGCCTCCATTCTTTTTCCGAGGTCCTGGATCATCTTCACTATCATTATTCTGAATTCTTTTTCTGGAAGGTTGCCTATCTCCACTTCATTTAGTTGTTTTTCTGGGGTTTTATCTTGTTCCTTCATCTGGTACATAGCCCTCTGCCTTTTCATCTTGTCTATCTTTCTGTGAATGTGGTTTTTGTTCCACAGGCTGCAGGATTGTAGTTCTTGCTTCTGCTGTCTGCCCTCTGGTAGATGAGGCTATCTAAGAGGCTTGTGCAAATTTCCTGATGGGAGGGACTGGTGGTGGGTAGAGCTGGCTGTTGCTTTGGTGGGCAGAGCTCAGTAAAACTTTAATCCACTTGTCTGCTGATGGGTGGGGCTGGGTTCCCTTCCTGTTGATTGTTTGTCCTGAGGCGGCCCAACACTGGAGTCTACCTGGGCTCTTTGGTGGGGCTAATGGCAGACTCTGGGAGGGCTCACGCCAAGGAATGCTTCCCAGAACTTCTTCTTCCAGTGTCCTTGTCCTCATGGTGACACACAGCCACCCCCCGCCTCTGCAGGAGACCCTCCAACACTAACAGGTAGGTCTGGTTCAGTCTCCTATGGGGTCACTGCTCCTTTCCCTGGGTCCAGATGAGCACACTACTTTGTCTGTGCCCTCCAAGAGTGGAGTCTCTGTTTCCCCCAGTCCTGTCGAAGTCCTGCAATCAAATCCCACTAGACTTCAAAGTCTGATTCTCTAGGAATTCCTCCTCCCGTTGCCAGACCCCCAGATTGGGAAGTGTGATGTGAGGCTCAGAACTTTCACTCCAGTGGGTGGACTTCTGTGGTATAAGTGTTCTCCAATTTGTGAGTCACCCACCCAGCAGTTATGGGATTTGATTTTATTGTGATTGCACCCCTTCTGCCATCTCATTGTGGCGTCTCCTTTGTCTTTGGATGTGGGGTACCTTTTTTGGTGAGTTCCAGTGTTTTCCTGTTGATGATTGTTCAGCAGTTAGTTGTGATTCTGGTGTTCTTGTAAGAGGGAGTGAGAGCACATCCTTCTACTCCACATCGTGAACCACTATCCTCCTCACCCTTTTATTAGTGATGAAACAACAGGTATTCAGCATCCCTACAAACTTTTTACACTTTTCCCATGCACATCAGCACCACATGCTTAACTATGGCCCATGGGTTGGTCCATGTCCAAACCACTCCAGGGCAGGAACCCCCTTTTAACTCTAGCATCTAACCCAATTCCAAACATGTGGTAGGTGCTCAATAAATACTTAGAAACTCCATAAAAGAACATGAATATCCCTGCAACATCTTACCCTTGCCCTATCGGTATGACTGTGGTCAACCACTTCATCTCTCTGGGTCTGTTTGCTCAGCTACAAGATGAGCTTTGGATGAGCTAAGCTGTAGACTCCTTCCAGCTCTAACCATCTCTGAGTAGGAGAGGTCATTCATTAAGATGTTGCAAAGGGAAACTATAGTGATTTTAGAGGACTTAATTGACGTGTGCATTGTTTATGAAGGTAATGCATTTAATAACTGTTATGGGCTGAATTTATGCTCCCACCCCCATGTGTGTGTTGAAGTCCTAACTCCCAGTACCTCAGAATGTGTCTGTATTTGGAAATAAGACCTTTAAAGGGGTAATTAATGTTAAATGAGGTCATACCTGTAGATCCTAAGCCAATATGACAGGTGTCCCTACAAGAAGAAGAGATTAGGACACAGACACACACACACAGATCATGTGAAGACACAGGCAGAAGATGGCCATCTACAAGTCAAGGTCTTAGAAGGAACCAACCCTGCCAACATCTGGATCTCAGACTTCCAGCCTCCAGAACTGTGAGAAAATAAATTTCTGTTGTTTAATACAATCAGTCTGTGGTACTTTGTTATGGTAGCCCTAGCAGCCTAATACAATAATATCTGCTCAACATTAATTGTGTAAGAAGGGAAAAGGAGTTTCCACACTTTGGGACTCCTCCCATCTCTGTCCCCAAGGCTCACAATTGCTGCTTACATGGGAGTCCTTCTATTCCAAGGAACTCAACAATACTACAGCATATCACTTGAAAGCTACTTGACATATGGAAGCTCTCTTTGTGTCTTATGGCTGATTTGTATAACTTTACTTAAGTCAACTGGCAGCTGTTTCATCATGCAAAAGTCTTAGGCAACTCATATCTAGCACTCTTATGGAAAATTCATAATGTAGAACAGGGGTTGGCAAATTATGGTCCCTGGTCAAATCTGCCTGTTTTTGTAAATACAGTTTTATTGGAATACAGCCATGCCCTTTCATTTGCATATTGTTTCTGGCTGGTTTCCTACTACAATGGCAGAGTTTAGTAGTGGCAAGAGACACCATGTGGCCTGCATATCCTAAAATATTTATTATCAGGCCCTTTGCAGAAAAGTTTGTGACCCCAGCCCTTGAGGAAAAGTAATCAAAAATCACAATAGCAGCTCTTTTTTTGGGCTGTGCCACACAGCTTACGGAATTTTAGTTCCCCAGACCAGGGATTGAACCAGGACCCTGGCAGTGAAAGCACCCAGTCCTAACCACTGGGCCGCCAGGGAATTCCCAGCAGTTTCATTATTAGTGGTGAAGATAATGGATTTTGCTTCAGTTAAACAGATTGAGTTTATATAATTTCTTCATTTCTGGGCGCTTTTGTTGGCTATATGCCGTGACCATTTTTGTTTGGGAGTTGAGAGCATCTTATATGTTAAATCATATATAACTGCCGACATTCGACAGAGTTTGATCTATAACTATGGTAACTTCATGTGACTCAATCTAATACTTCAGCCTCCTTCAGTGTGCTCAGTTTCAATTCCCCTTTCCTTTTGTAGCCTTCCAACTATCTCAGTCGTTCTCAGTCTTGGCTACATATTAGAATCACCTGGAGAGCATTTAAAACATTAATGCCCAGGCCACAGTCAGAACTGATTGAAGCAGAACCTCCAGGAAAGGAACCCCACATTTGGTATTTTTAGAAAACACCCCAGGTGATTCCAATGTGCAATGGGGCTGGAGCAGTTCTGAGCTGAGCTTCTGGCAATACCCAGGTGATGTGTGTTAAGGACTCCATCCACCGAGATAGAAGAATGAGGGCAATTGTAATGAACGACTGAGGTCATCACTACTGCAAACCTAAACCTGAGTTAAATCACCTGGAGGGCTTGTGAAAACACAGATGCTGGGCCTTATCCTCAGAGTTCTAGATTCTGTAGGTCTGGGGCCAAGCCCAAGAATTTGTATTTCTAACAGGGTCCCAGGTGATGTTGATGCTTTTGGTTCAGGATCCACACTTTGAGAACCACTATACCATTACTATCTTCCATGGGCACAGTGCCTAGCTCAAAGTAAGTCTTTCATGAATGCTGTTAAACGAAAAATGGGAGAATTGTGACAGAAGGTACAGCTGGTGATTTTCTCTGTGCTAGGTGCTGGAGATACAGCAATGAACAAGACAAAAAGCCTCTGTCCGCATGGAGCTTATGCTCTAGGGAAAAATACAAAACTTTAAGGGTGAATATGAATACTACAAAAGGGAAACATGGAATACTGTAGCAGCACATAGAAATCCCCTGCCTAATGGTTCCTAGACCTCTGAAAAGCCCCTTTTAAATTACATGTTGCCAAGCTCTGTCATCACTAGGTCAGCTAGAATCCAAGAACACAACACTTACTTGGGAAAATGGATGGAGAGGGAGAGAGAGAAAGTCAGAGAAAGAGAGAAAAGAGAAAGAGAGAACAAGAATGAATGAGAGCCGGTTGATATATTTAAAAAAGAGCAAAAATGTATTTGATCAGGAGTCAGATCTAGGTTCCTATTTTGGTCTTGTTACCACTGCGTTAGTCAGCTCAAGCTGCCATAACAAAATACCACAGACTGTATGGCTTAAATGTATTTTGTCACAGTCTGGAGGCTGAAAATCTGAGATGAGGGTGCCAGCATGGTCAGGTTCTGGTAAAGCTTCTCTTCCAAGCCACCTTCTCACTGGATCCTACTATGGTCTTTCCTCAGTATGTACATGTGGAGAAAGCAAGAGATCTCTCTTTCTCTTCCTCTTCTTAAAAGGCCACCAATCCCATCAGATTAGGACCCCACTGTATGACCCCATTTAACCTTAATTACCTCCTAAAAACCCTACCTTCAAATACAGTCACATCATGGCTTAGGGCTTCAACATATGAATTTTATATAAATTTTGAGTGGACACTCAATATTTTGTTAGTCAGTGGTTGAGTCCATAGCAACCACTGACTACAAACATAGGTTTATTTAATCAACTATAAAATTATATTGTTTCTAATATAGCTGAGATCCTAATACTTCCTAGGAGGAAAAACATGGAGGTGTGAGTAAAGATGAGATGGCTCATTTCTCTGCTTCTCTCACACGCACAGAGCTTCTGGAATGCTGGCACACCTTATATGAGAGAAAGTTATCATTTTCAGTTATTTGAGCTGCTTAAGACTATAAAGACGAAAGACATACTCAGACTCAGGAATGCAGAGAGCTAGATGGTTGTCTGGGATATCAAGGCAGTTGTGATGGCCCAATTGCCCCAACTAATCTTCCATTCTCATGGGTCAGTTGCTGTTCTCTCCCAGCCACTCTGGTTCTATAGCCCTTCTCACCATGAGTGCTCTCTCCAAGTCCTGGTCCATTTCTCTCAAAACAGATATAGCCTCATGTTATCTCCATAACCATAAAATGACACGACTGGTTTTGTCCTGGGCTTAATTTTTAAATTCTTTTTTGCAAACTGTTATCAGAAACCCTCATTTTTCAAGCAAAGTTCCAAGTAATCTTGTGCATAGGGAAACCCATAAGTAATGTACTACATCAATAATAGACTTAGGTCAAGTAGATTTTTTCCTTACCCTTCATACTGCAATACAGTTGTCTAAGTTCCTCCAGAATTCCCTCTTTCTATTCCTCTAAATGCTCCCCTCTGAGTGCTCTCCTGGTAAGCAGTGACGTTTTGTTTAACTGCATATCCCTGAACAGGATGGTTGTGGTTTTAGTAGCGGGAGGACTCAACGGGCTTCACTTACTGGAGAAATTCCCAGCAGCCAGGGCACGCAGCCACAGAACTTCCCACGTGATTTACAAAAACTCTCGGCATACACTGGAATTTCTGGGGCTCCCAAAGCCATAAATTTCAAATCCATTTGTAAGACTGGTTCTCTTTGGTTCAATACTTGTGTTTAGTGAATGGAATAAAGCATGAAGTAGCATGTTCCAGGGACAAAAAATCAGTTATCAGGCTATGTGGGCATTATGGTTTTAAAACAGTAGTAGATGGAATATTTCCAGGGCCCTTCCTCCAGACCCCTGGTAGCACGTATTGACCACTTTTCCTTAACATCTAGCTGTGTCACTCTTCTGGATTTGCCTTGCCTCTTCTCTCCATCATTGTATATGTTGTTTAGCTTTTTGTGTTCAGCGAACTTTACCCCTAATCTCAGGCACCTGGCCCCTTTGGCAGAGTCATAGGGTGTTCTCCTGTCCTTCTATATCCTGTGATTCCATGATTCCTTTCCCTGTCCTTTATTTTTGTTTATATCACTATTGAGAAGAAAGTCCCAAGGGTAAGAAGAAAGAAAGACAGAAAAGAAGGACAAAAGGAAATAAAGGAAGAGAAAAGGGCCAACATATGACTCAGAATTAGAGCTGCAGTAAAGGAACATCCTCTAGGCCAGTGGGCAGGAGTTGCATTCTTGCCAACCCTTCCCATTAGCAGGCAGGCAATGCCTCCATTCAGACCATGTAAGTCATTTTGAAACTGATTGCAGCTGGAGCTTTTATTGGCATCCCTCTTTTGAAGTTGACTTTCAGATCATCAGTGGTTTTGTCTGCAGACCCTGGTGCCAAGGTGAGGTGACAAACCTTCGTCCACAAAGCAATGTTCTTAGCAGTGTTTTGTCCTGGGCTATGGAGCTGTCCGATTAAAGGTGAATATAAAAAGATTGGTTGGTGGATGGATAGGAAAGGATAAATGAGTAGGTGATATGATACAGCAAGTATTATAAAATGTTAATTATAGAATCAAGGCAGTGGGTGGATGCGTGATTGCTTTAAAATTGTGTCAACTTTTCTGGATGTTTAAAATATTCACAAATCAAATATTGCCGGGGAGGAGGGGAGATGAGCACAAAGCTAGCAGTGAGGTTAGTAGTAGACTATAAATACTTGAAAGCTGAGCCTGCAAGTAGGACTGTAGAGGTGTTTTTTTTTTTTTAATTAAATGATATATTGTTATAATTAATCATTTCCCTACTCAGTATTTTCCAAATTAAAGACATGGGTGTTATGCAAGAAGAAAAGTTATTACCACTTTAAAGAACTTAAATGAAACATACTATCAAATTTCAAACAACTGATCATTTATTAACACAAAGAAAAACTATGGGTTTTGGTGTCAGCTGGTAATGGGAAAATGCCATGACTCTACCATTAAGTCAAGTGACAATCTCTCTGAGCCTTGGTATTCTTGCGTATAAAATGGGCTGGGAGGGCAGGAGTGAGGGATGATGCCCACGACTTACAGTTAAAGAGTTATAAATGTTACTTAGAAAAAGAAATCAACTATTAGAATTACAAAGACTAAAAAGACTTTTATGTTATTCGGATGTTTCAGACCGTCCCACCCCACACTGCACCCACCAATTTGCCCAATGCTATCTAATAGCATTGCTGGAGCATTTTGAAAGCTTAAAAGTTCAGGAGACTCTCAATTAAACTTAACCTTTTTTCTTCTGAAGCACCTGGAACTCATAACACATTTAATGGTTTTTTTTTCACTCAGAGAGAAAAAAATAGATGGAAATAAAATATTGTGACTTTTAACTGTAGTTCTTAAGTAATTACACAAAATCTATGTGTACCTATCACAGAAAGAAATTTTGCCCATTACTGAAACAAATGAAATACACTTGCAAAGTTCCTGTGAGAAATCTTTGTCCCAGGTCCCTATTTAATGTTGCTACTAAGGAATAGGGTGGGACTTGCCCTTTTAACCTCCCTCAGAAAAGAAATGGAACTGTGATAGTATAACAAAGCAACCCCAAACTTAGTGTCTTAAAATAACAGCCATTAACTTTTTCTTGGGAACCTACACTTCTGCTTATCTCAGCTGTGTTTCCTCAAGTACCTGAAATCCAGCTCTGCTTCTGGATTTGGCTGTATGGGGTGCTGGGTTTGTTTACCTGGTGGCTCCAGAGAGTTCCAAAAGAGCAGGCCGGCAGGCACAGTCTCTGCAGACCAGGCATGATGTCACATCTTTTGCATTCTGTTGGTCAAAGCAAGTCACAAGGTCAGTTGAGAGTCAAGGAGAGCAGAAATAGACTCCCCCCACCTCTTGATGGGAAGAGCTATGAAGTCACATTGCAAAGGGAGCCAAATAATTGTAGCCATGTTTGCAGTCTATCAAAGCAATCACCACATTCATCACTGTTACCGGGAAAGATGCTGCTGAAAGTGTCAGCACATCCTCTTTAAAGCAATTGTGCAGTCGTGGACCAAATCCTCTGTTTCAGGACTGACCGTCAAAAGGTGAGAGGCCAGGCTTCCCTGGTGGCACAGTGGTTGAGAGTCCGCCTGCCGATGCAGGGGACACGGGTTCGTGCCCCGGTCCGGGAAGATCCCACATGCCGCGGAGCGGCTGCGCCCGTGAGCCATGGCCGCTGAGCCTGCGCGTCCGGAGCCTGTGCTCCGCAACAGGAGAGGCCACAACAGTGAGAGGCCCACGTATCGCAAAAAAAAAAAAAAGGTGAGAGGCCTGAGCTATGAAAAACCAATGTGATTACACCTGCCAGAATGGCTATTGTCAAAAAGACAAGAAAACAAGTGTTGTCAAGAATGTGGAGAAAAGAGAACCCTCATGCACTATTAGTGGGAATGTAAATTGGTGAAGTCACTATAAAAAACAGTATGGAAGTTCCTCAAAAAATTAAAAATAGAACTACCATATGATCCAACAATTCCACTCTTGGGCATAAATCCCAAGAAAATGAAAACACTGATTTGAAGATACATGAACCCCAATATTCACAACAACATTACTTGCAACAGCCAAGATATGGAAGCAGCCAAACTGTCCATGAACAGATGAATGGATAGAGAAGATGTGGTGTACATATACAATGGCGTTTTACTCAACCATAAGAAAGAATGGAATTTTGCCATTTGCGACAACGTGGATGGACCTGGAGGGTATTACGCTTAGTAAAATAAGTCAGACAGAGAGAAACAAATACTGAATCTTTCTCACTTCTATGTAGAATCTAAAAAAATAAAACAAATGAACAAATATAACAAAACAGAAACAGACACAAAAATACAGAGAATAAACTAGCAGTTACCAGGGGGTAGAGGACTAGGGGGAGGGGTAGGATAGGTGAAGGGGATTAAGAGATACAAACTACTATGTATAAAATAAATAAGATACATGGATGTAATGTATACCACAGAGAATATAGCCACTATTTTATCATAACATTATATGGAGTATAATCTATAAAAATATCAAATTACTCTGTTGTACACCTAAAACTAAGATAATACTGTAAGTCAACTATACTTCAATTTAAAACACCAAGGCGATAATATCTGAATCTTTTATAATATTACTTTGGACAGAGAATAAAAAGCAATTGATAACCTGATGGCTAGTCTCTGAGTCTCTTGATGTCAAGAAACTGATGTCTTGATGTTATGGTTTATCTTTAAATATCAAAATTAGACCTCACGCAGAAAACAGAGTTATACCTGCATTAGACACAAAAGTATCTTTAGTAGTTTACATTAACATGCATGGTACAGAGGGCACTCCAGCAGGATCTTGAAAAATGGTTTTTCTCTAGATGAGACTGAAAGGCCTGGGATGCCTGTTTTCCACCGGTCTCACCTCAGGGGCTATATTCCCATAGAATATTCTGGATTTCTTAGCTGGAAATAATCTTTCTCCCCTCTTACACAAAGCGTTTTATCTCTCTTTTAACGCTTAAACTTTCTCCATTATCTTTTATACACATAGCTCTTCTTCCTCCCAAGATTTGTTTGTCGTATCTTCTTTTTTGTGTTCATCTTTGTGTCTCTCGTAGCACTTTATAAAGTGCCTCTTTGATATTGGAGCTAGCAGGGCCGCTCTTTAGTTGTACTGGGCATTCATGGCTGGTGTCCATTCTGATTGCTCAGTAGCCATGCTGTATCATTCGTAAGGACACACACACACACACACACACACACACTCTCTCTCTCTCTCTCTCTCTCTCATTTAATTAAAGAATCGGTGGGCATTGAATGCATCATTGTAGGGGATTATATACTCCAAAATGCCTTCCTATTACAACATAACGAGATCCTATACAAATTTCCACAAACATACTTTCTAAAGAATATTTTTTAGCCTCACAAGAAAGTAAAAGGAATCTCTAAACCCTCCACCCAACTCAACGAAGACAAAAATAAGATGATGAAGAAGTAGCAGACAACATCCAAACAGTAAGCAGCAAATAATTCCAAAAGCTGAAGTTACCCTAGGAGAAAATACTCACCCCAGCTATGGAATGGGGAGGCTTCCACATTAATCCAAGACCCTCAAGGGGTACTAAAATGCTTCTAAGTTGGTAGCCATGGTAGACAAAATTCTAAACATGACCCCTCCCACAAGATTCCTGTGCCCTAGTTATTCAATCAAACACTCATCTAGGTGCTGCTCTGAAAGGACTGCAGATGTAATTACAGCCCCAAGTCAGAGATTCCATTGGTGGGCCTGAGCCAGACAGGTAAGCCCTATAAAAGCAGATAATTTTCTCCAGAAAGTAGCAAAAGAGGAAGTCAGAAAGCATCACGGGGATTCACGCCCATCGTTGGCTTTGAAGATAGCGGGGGCCTTGGGCCAGGACCAGAGAGAAGTCTCTAGAAGCTGAGAGTTGCCTCCACCTGACAGCCAGCAAGGAAATGAGGACCACAGGGAAGAGAATTCTGCCAACAGCCTGGACGTGCTTGGAAGCAGGCTCTTCCCCGAACCTCCAGATAAGAGCTGAGTTCGGCCAGCACCTTCAGCCTGTGAGGCCCTAAGCAGAGAACCCAGCCAGACCTTCCGAAATTGCTCACCACATAACTGTGAGCTAATAATTAGGTGTTGCTTCAAGTTGCTAAGCCTGTGGTAATTTGTTATGCGGCAACATATGACTGCAGTTTAAAGGTGTGAAGTTTAAAGAGGAGAGGGAATATGAGTAGTCTATTCTTGAGAACTGGTCATAAGGAAAACTGTCATTAGGCAAAACCAAGTTTCAGTTAAGGCACAGAAGTGAGGGCAGCGTTAACGTTTGCCATGCGCTTGTCAAAATGAGAAGATGATGCGTTCAACAGAAAGATGCTGACAGATACCATTATCAAGTGTAGGGTCTGGCTTACTTTCTTTTCCTCTTTCTTATTTTTTCCTTTTGTCTTTCTTTCTTTTGTAAAATCAAGGGATAGCTAAATATAAAGTTACATTTTATAAAGACAGCTTTTCTTTTGTATCCTTTCAGTTTTATTGAGATATAATTGAAATACAGCACTAGGTTTAAGGTGTACAGTATAGTGATTTGAATTCCATACATCATGAAATGGTTACCACAATAAGTTTAGTGAATATCCATTGTCTCATATAGATACAAAAGAAAAGAAAAAGAAAAAAATATTTTTTCCTTATGATAAGAACTCTTAGGATTTACTCTCTTAATAATTTTCAACTATAACATATGGCATGTTATATTTAGCATGTTGTATGTTACATCCCTAGTACTTATTTATCTTATAACTGGAAGTTTGTACCTTTTGGCTACCTTCATCCCATTCACCCTCCCCCAACTCCCAAGATGGCTTTTCATAAAGCAGAAGATAACACAGTCAGAGGGAAATAAAGTTTCCCAGGTCTCAAAAAGTTCCCCAACGTCTGTTGACAGGGATGGAATTAACTACCTGAACCACAGCTTCTATCTCAACCACACCTTGGGGGTGTCCTGAGATGCCTCAAGGACAGCTGGAGGTGGGGACTGTAGCATTTCAGGGTTGTCTCCCCAGCTTTCTGTGGGTCAGCTTCAGACTCATCCTGACAAGCTTTCTACCTCCCAACTCCAGGAGTGAAAATCTCAGGGAGAGAAACTCATGGACCGTGCAGGAGTCAATGCTGGCTTGGGTCAGGTTTGCTAGGAGCAGAGCCTGTGAAGGGGCTATGTGTTCAAGTCATTTACAGTGAAAGTGCTCTCAGGAGAAAAGGAACGAGGGAGCAGGGACAGGCAAGGGGAAAGAAACCAAACAAGGGAGAGATTTCAAGCAAAATTCCAGCTTCAGCCTGATCCTACTGGGAGCTCTGGAATGCAAACGGCGCTCAAAGTTTGTCCAGATACAGGGCAAGTTTGTGGCACTTTTCAACTGACCAGCTGGTCATTGGCTAAAGGTCACCCCATTTCAGATGCTTCTGACTCTCTGCACTTGCTTGCAAATGTGTGAAAGCAAAGCATCTCCAGTAGCCCAAGACAGGCCTCAGAAGAGAGTCACAGATGCAAGCCCTTAGATACAAAGTACATCAAAGCCAGGACACAGGTACATAAAAATAGGTACCAGAGGGGATCGGTGCAAAACACCAAGAGTGTCTGTTACATGTGGCTTTCTCAGGATCAAGTGCTACGGTCAGTGCCTTGGAATTTGATGTAACTTCATTTGATTCAGGGACTTCCCTCTTGCACAGTCACAGTGGCCAAGTATATGAAGTTACATAAATGATGGCTGCTGCTATATAGATCTCATGATTAGAGATGGGGAAAGGAGAAGTTCCCCCAAAAGAAATATGATAGATAAAATATAATCTTTTGCCATAGCTACTCCCCAAAGATTAAGAAGAGTGAAGCACTTTCCACCAGAATTCTGCAGATAACTTTGAAGCTTCGAAGAATTTCGGTATTGAGGTCTAACACAAGGATACAGAATTATAAAGGATGCAACATTCTGTTCTTTATAATACTTGTTCCTTTAAATAATATTTACTTATGGAGATGTCATTTAAAATGAAGAGTTTCTAATGGAAAGAAAAAGCTCTGGAAAAGGTCAAAAAGCATTCATAAATAAAATGTATTTGCACTCATAACAATGTGTGAGTAAAGACTGATTTCTGGAGAACTGATCTGGCATATTATTTTCGTTATCTTGATCTACATTTCAGGAAATAGAACATACGTGAAATTTGTTGCTGAAAGTATTTTATTTCCTAGAAAACAATGTTTATAGCTAAGAGGGTATCACATGTCTTTCTGATTTTAAAAAAGGCAATTTTGAAGTTGGAAAATAAAGACAAATATTATGACTTACAGTTGATTTCAAAAGAGTACACATTTCAAAACAAAATATTGCAGAACATCACAAAGTAAATGTTCGCTCGGCTTACTCAAAAATCTGTAATAAGGCAACTGCAAAGGATTCATTGAGAATTTATGTAAGATTCCTGCAGAACACATCAAATAGTATGGAAATCTGACAGATGCTTGGATTTTATTGAGACAGTTTTCACAAGATTATAAGAGCTTCTTTCTAGTTTATAAAATGCATGGCCAGGCTCAGGATGACACTGCTAACACAAAGGGAAATTCAATGGAATTCTAGAAAAGTACCAAGAAAAAACCAAGAGTTTGGTTAGGTTCCCATGGTTATGTTAAGTCCGTTTTCTGATTTATTCTTGCTCTCCTGGGTTCTAGATTTCCCAGTGCCCTTTCTACTTTTCAAGGCTAACTCACTCCCTGTGGCCCTGATTCTTTACATTTCCCTCAAATATGGATCTGGAAGCCTCTCCTTAGGTATACTTTATATTGGTCTCTTAGTTCATGTCTTCTTCAGGTTGTTCTGAGTAAAAATTCACCTAACCCAGTTTGGTTCAGGTCTTCTGTTGCTAAAATACCCCAGTCATGACATGCCGCCTTATCTCAAGGATTACAAGAAAGAATTTCTCAGGTGTAAAGAAATCCCAACAAGATGTTTTTAAATTCGATAATATGATTTTAAATTTTCTTTCAAAGAAGGAATAGGTAAAAATATCAAAGAATATTCTACAAAAGAAAAAGACTAAGAAGGGGAGCCAGTACTGCCTTATATTAGCCACAATAAATACATGTGTAGAGCTGGGCTGGGATAACTTCACAGTGATAAGAATTTAATATATCATAAGGCAAGCCTCATAAAATGACCAGGAAGAAAAGGGATAGTGGTTAGTGATTAATGACTGGAGCAGAAAATCCATGTATATCTGAACTGTACACTGTGTAACACAGTAAAAACCTAAATATTTTAACGTATAGAAAAAGAGTTTAATATTTATCAAATATCTAAATGCTGGATTGCTTTTGATTACCTTAGAAGTAAAAGACAGAATCTAAAAACTAGAAGTCTATAGATTTAGCTAAAGAGACTTTGCAAATCTTTACATCTCCATAAAAACATCTTCCTCAACCAAAGTAAACAGACATACAAAAGGCTGTGAAAAGATGGATAGAGCACATATGATAAAGACAGCACATTCTTTACGATTGAAAGACTTTATACAAATTGGTAAGAAAAAAAAAAAATCCCAGTAGATAAATGAATGATTTGAACAAGAGGAAGCATAATTAGCAAACAAAAAGACTTAAAATTATGAACCTTGTTAAAAACTTAAAAGATACATAAAAATAACAATTAGGATTTTTGAACAACTTAAACATACTGTCAGAGGAGGCTTACGGAATTTGGTACACTCATCTACCACTGCTGGCAGTGGGAATTGCTACAAATATTTTGGAAAACAAGTTAGCACCATATATAAAGAACCATAAAAATCATCATTTGCCTTGACACAGTAATCGTATTTCCAGAAACTTGGCATAAAAAAGACAAAATAAATAAGAAACAGTGGGACTTGTGACGGGCAGAAAGGAAAGAAGAAAAGAGGGTAGGAAGTTAAGAAGTTGGAAGGAAGAAAAGAAGGAAGAAATAAAGGAAGAAAACACTAGGGCATTAATTAAATTGTGGAACAAGGCAGTTTATGACGTACTATGTAACCTACAAAAAGCAAGTAAAATGCTTACTATGCAATGTTCAGTAGAAGAAAGCAGGGTATATTCTTTGGCAGATACTAAACTAGCTATCATGCAAAACCTGAGCATGTGTATCATTAGCATTAGAAGCGAATTTTAAAAAGTGAAAGTAGTTGAGATTTGCTCTATCTTCCAAATTTTCTTTACTGTTACTTTATATTTCCTTAATAAAAGTAATAAAGCATAGGTAATGCTGAAGAGAAAGCTGATGCAGTTACCAACTCTTCATTGTTCAAAGAACAGCTTTTAATGGACCCTAGAAATTTCTGGAATAGGGATAACAAAGAAAAAAATAGGAAAAAAAATTTTTTTAAAATAGATTGATTTATTTACTTATTTTTTAAGCCAGGAGATGCGTCGACCTTCTATATATACATGAGAAAATTATTCAGGTTAATGATTGTTCTCATTTCCATGCAAGCTTCAAAAAATCTTCCAAATAGGGATTGAGTATTGAGTCACTTATTGGCACTTTGTTGTATGAATCATCACCATCAAATAATAAACTATTTATTTTTATAAATAATAGTTTATTTAAAAATAGTTTATTTATTATAATAGTTTATTTTTATAAATAATAGTTTATAATAAATAATTTATTTATTAGTCATTCCATTGTACATGCTGCTTCACTGGCCTTTATCTGATAACTGTGCACTTTACCCTAGTTACAAAGATACTTTTTTCTAAGAATATGGGAAAATCTGACCTTTTGGATACGCTTTGTCCCACCTCTCAACCATTTTACACTTGTCTGATTGCTTTAGTTCCCCAGTTTGGTCAGAGGGGAGGGAGCAAAGGGATTGACTGCCCTGCTGTAGGTTTTTCCAACTGGTATCAGGGAACAGGCTTTCCTTTTTAAAGATTAATAATAACATGGTGGGATTTTTCTTTTGTTTGGTTGACATTTCTACACTTTCCATTGTTGTCAACCTGGCAGCCCCCAAAAACCCCTCGAACAACCCCGAAACCACTGCTCTGGCTTGGGATCAATAGGCAGCAGTGTTTCCAAGCTGACAACTTTAGGTGGAAGAGATGTCAGAGTCACAACCCACCTGCTTTTGCCTTCTCCACTGTGAAAACTACAAGTGCCCATCTCCGTTTAATACCAAAGTCCAAAACTACAACACAAGAAAGAGGTTTCTAGTTCCTGCCTCCTCCTCCTGTAGTGGCAAAACTGTCTTTCTGACGGGTTATTAAAATCTTTGAAGTTGAGATGTGGGGTTTTTTTTTGAAGTGCTCACATTCTTGGTTTTCGAATATCTTGAAAGACCAGGTACAACTGAGCTTTCTGAAGACAGCATAGCTCCAGCCCTGGTCTCCCAGAATGCCACTGAGCCCTGAGGTGGCGATTGTAGAAAGGAGCCCTGGAGAAAGCAGTGGCTGTTAGCTAGCAAGGTGTTACTGCAGTAAGAATTTCATAAAAATAACTACCTATGGCCTCAAAAATACTTTCAGTGCAGTTCTTACCCAAGACTGACAGATCATTTGCTCTTCTATATTACAGAGCTGATATGACGTGGCTCTTGGTTATTCACTCCCTTAATGAAACTGATATGGATAATAAACTTAGGGCAAGATACCTGACTGTCAATACAGTGCTGCGGCCAGGATCAATTAAAATCCATGTACACAACCGGTCAAAAAGATGCAAAATTGTGTTTCATATAAGGAATATTGGATGCAATTCCTTACCTGCCTCACCGAGGCCATTTTTTTTATACAGGTGCTTTTTTCCCATTATTTTAGTTTTTTTCCTTATCCCATTTGTAAACATATCACAACATACCAGGTACATCTAGGAAACAAGAAAAATTTCCAAATGGAATCATGACACTAAAGAGAATTAAAAGCAGTTTTAAGAAATCTTAATAAATATCGTTGCAATTTTAGAAAAAAGAAGTTCAGTTCCCTAGGACTGACCACAGGATGTCCCTGTGACATCTTGGCAGGTTTTACTGGTGGCCTCTTCAGCAAGGGCTGGCCCATCTCATCTTCATTCGGGACCCTGAGAGTTGACACATGGGCTTTCCTGGCTCCAAACTCCCGTGCCCGGAGTCACTTCCACCAAGCTCTCCCTGAGGGAACGGCAGAGAAGAGGCCACAAAAGGCAGGAATCCCCTGGATCTTGAAATGTTAGGGCCTGTTTCATGATGGATTTATTTCTTTTCTTGTTTATGTGTTTTCCTTGATGTAGCTGGGCCTCAGTTTCCTCTTCTGTAAAACGGAGATAATAACTCTTCATGTGATGGCTTTGAGGAGTAAAGAGGTTCCGATGAATAAAGTACCTGGCACAGTTTATGGCCAATGCAAAGGACTAAACAAATGACAGATAAAAATAATGAAAAATTTAAACTACAAGCTGGTTGTGATTAAACAGTTCAGTGGGAAAATCTGCTTATTTCCTACATGCGATAGATACCATTATAGAAATCTTGACTCTTTTGCAGTAGGTTCCAATACATGAATTTATTTTTATTTCATCTACCTAAACCTAAGAGCCCTTGAATTAACATAAAGATGATGCAAAAATATCTTTTATTACCAGAGCCCAGATCTCTTTTTCTTTTTTAAAACTAGAGCTGCAGGATCCAGGAAAAGCTTAAAAAAAACACAGAAACCTATTCATTTACTCCCACATATATTCTATTTCTTCCAATTCCATCCCACAATAGTCATACAGCTTTTGTGTGAATAAAGGAATAAGGGAGCATCCTCCCTGATAATCTCCCTCATGTCTGGTCTTGGCTCTGAATTATGAGAGTTCTTTGCCAGTAAGTCTGACCTCTTTCCTCCCCTCTCATTTTTTTTTTTTTTTTTTTTTTGCGGTACGCGGGCCTCTCACTGTTGTGGCCTCTCCCGTTGTGGAGCACAGGCTCTGGATGCGCAGGCTCAGCGGCCATGGCTCACGGGCCCAGCCGCTCCACAGCATGTGGGATCTTCCTGGACCGGGGCACAAACCCGTGTCCCCTGCATCAGCAGGCGGACTCTCAACCACTGCACCACCAGGGAAGCCCCTCCCCTCTCATTTTGCTAACCAAAGCTTAGTCTCATATCCTCACTGATAATTTACAAATTTTACAGAGCCTCTGGCATTTAGAATATCTCATTCTTTGATGATCATCTTGCTATCAAAGCTAAGTTAGATTTAACATAAATAAATTTTGTAATTAGCAGTTCTGTGTTTTTAAACTCCTTTGGATATTTTATTTTCTCCAGAAAAGTATTCTTTGGTTCACTGTCATTACATCTGACTTTACATTCAAATTCTCTCAATAGTTAAAACTTAGCAGAGAGTAGGGCGAAGACTTACAGAATGTTGAGAAGTAATTTATTAAACGAATATTCTTATTTCATTGCGCTAGTTCTAGAAAGTAAAAAGGGGTTAATTTGTGTTCCCTCACATTTATGCAGGACCCACTGTAGGCAGAGTTCTATTTTGGTGACTGTGGGAAATCACCAAAAATGTGGAAAATATGAGCCCTGCGACTCATGTAAATTTTAAAAGATGGGGATTTTCAAGAGATCTATTTGTCCAGGTTCTCTGTTTCTAGGTATGTTTATGGTTGTGTCCATAAATAAGCAAATGTAGCTTAGTTTTCTCCTGTCTGTGGATTGGGGGATGCTAATATTCAATCACCACAGAGGGTTGTTCTAGAGTGAATTAAGAAGAGTAGCGTGTGTGTGTGTGTGCGTGTGTGTGTGTGTGAGTGTGACACTTAACCACGGGGGCTACATAACTTCCAGCATCTTTCGCAAAGGAGCCTCATTCCACCTCTCTGGCCTCTGACCTTAGAATTATCTGTGTGCAGGCCTGCCTTGAATCAGGAGGTAGACACGCTAGGGAATTAAAGGATATGTTTGCCAATGTCTGACACATTGTGAAGAAATTTATCGGCTGGTGAAAAGGATTTGGTCTTCTAGGAGTTCCTTAGTGGGACCAGCAGGCCTATGGGGGTAGAGCCTGCATAGCCAGTTCTGGCCATCAGGCCTGAGAATGAGGAGGGGGACACTCCCAGCAAATAAGGGAAGCCTCCCATAATGAAATGTGACAGTGTTCCCACTGGTGGGAGGCCGCGGGGAGTGGGGGGGGGGGTGGGGGGGGGGGGCCAAGGGAGTGCTGGTAGTTAGGGAGGGATTTGCATAATTACATTCACCTGAGGGACTCCATTTACCCAACAATGGGTCTCATTGTGGTAAAGCCAGCAGCTGGCCACACGGTTAGAACAATGTGAGCTGTGGCCTTGTTCTTCCAAAACAAATGCTTGGACTCTGAAAAATGACAATTAGCATTTGGAATGATACACAGTTATTAATAGTACAGATCTTAGCATGATGTGTAATAGTCCATATTATGAGGCATGTATTTATATGTGATACATGTATTACTCCATCCTATAGCAGAAGGATTACATAGCATTAATAATATCACATTTATGCCTATACTATCTACAGCTTCCATATACATATATATATATATGTATGTATATGTTTGAGACCTATGTGTTAAAGTACCCATGAACAGAGTGAGATGACTTCTAGTAGAAGTTTTCTCCTGATGTTTGTAAAAGAACGATGTATTGAAGGCTTTTCCTGTGTAAGGCAGGTACTGTTTTAAGTTCCGGTACAGTCTCTTTTGTTCTTTGACTCCGAAAGATTGCCATGGATTTGAGAGATGTTAATCAGAATTTACAGGGGAGGTGCCTGACGGTGGAAGGCTGCGGGGCTCACACACGGCTGAGCTCCGTGGCTGGGGGCATGTTTACCCAAGACTCCAAATAGAGGAGTGGAGATATGAAGACAGCAAATACTGTGCCCGGCTTGTTTCCTGGTATTGCCCACATGTACATTAAAAAGGGAGGTGCAGGGGGTGGAGGCTGGGTACATTTAGACATAATTCCTTTTATTATGCCCCGTAATTGTTCTGTCCCTCACATTTAGAGCACGGGATGCACTTCTAAGGGGAAAAGGAACCCCACAAAGGTTTGCCTTAAGACTCGGCTTTAATTAAGGACACATTTAAAATATCATTTTGTAAGAACAGCAGCATCCGCGTTTCTTTTCAGCATTTTACTAAAAAGTAGGGAAATACAGAAACCCTTTAATTAAGGAAGGAGCCAGGTTCCTCTTTTGAAACTCAAGCTGTGCCCAGCCTAATGCAAAAAGCAGGTATTTGCTTTAGCAATTTCCTGACTTTCTGATAAGATACAGAAACTAGAAGCTAGCAGGATCCCAAAGCCAGGAGTAGGTCCGTGTGGCCTTGACTCTGTCCCTGTCTTTCAGAGATGGCGTCCTGATGAAAGACAAACACGCCGCTCTTTATCTTCGTTCGACGACAGTGGGAATTCAAGTGAAGACACCTTGCTGCCAGGGAGAACGCTCACTCCCAGGGAGACGATGAGAATGCAAACCGGCAGGACGGATGGTGGGAGCACATACAGGGAGCCTCAGGAGGGCCATCACCAGGTCTCATGACCCGGCCTTCCACCCGGTCTCTGCCCCATCACTCCACCACCACCCTGCCACCAGACTGAGCTTTCTACAACAAAAACCGCACTTCCTTGAAACGGTCCTGGTCCCCATAGTCTATGGCAGTGGTCCCCAAACCCGGTGCTCCATCAGAGCCATCTGGGCACGACCCCACCCCAAACCTTCAGAAACAGAATTCTCGGGGACAGACAGACACAGAAAGGAAATCTGTATTTATATTTTACTTTTCCTTCAGCCTTTCGGAATCAAAGAACTAATTCTAACCACCAGAAAGAACTCAATCTTCCATGATATATATTTCCATGGGAATTTCATTTTCCTTCTAAAAGCCTCTGAGGATTCCTGGGTTAAAGGGAAAGAGATTCTGAGATTTTCCTTGTTTTTTCTTTTTCCTACTACCCCAGCTCCTGCCCTTTACTTTTTCCTTGATCAGTTTGGTGGTCTTGTAACAGGGAAGAGCCAAATCTGACTACATGTTGGATCTGTTTCTTTTACTTTTTTTTTTTTTTTCGCGGTACACGGGCCTCTCACTGTTGTGGCCTCTCCTGTTGCGGAGCACAGGCTCCGGATGTGTAGGCTCAGCGGCCATGGCTCACGGGCCCAGCCGCTCCATGGCATGTGGGATCTTCCCGGACCGGGGCACGAACCCGTGTGCCCTGCATCGGCAGGTGGACTCTCAACCACTGTGCCACCAGGGAAGCCCCTCCCTGTCCTGTCTTTGTTTCAAATGATCCCCACCTCCCTACTTTCCCCAGGGTATCACCACCACCAGGCTGACACTAATTAGTGGATAATAAAGCTTACCTAATGACACAGGAAAGACTAAAGGCAGAATAGGAAACAAGGTATTATTCAATATGACACCACTTCTCCTTGAAGGACTTGACCCTTCCCACCATTAGAGGAGTAACAGGATGGTTATTGCTGTCTTTATGCCCTGACCTTATCTGCTCCCTGCCCCAGAGTGCCCTCTTCCCATCTTCTCTCTCCTCCCCTCCCCCAGTATCAGGTTCCTACCTGCTATCAAATGAATGCTTGTATTCCCCCCAAATTCACATGTTGACACCCTAACCTCCAAATGTGATGCATATCTATTTGGAGGTGGGACCCTTGGGAGATGATTAGGTTTAGATGAGGTCATGAGGATGGAGCCCCACGATGGGATTAGTGCCCTTATAAAAAGAGGAGAGACCAGAGTTTCTCTCTGTCTCTCTCATGTGAGAACATAGCAAGGAGGTGGCTGTCTACAAACCAGGAAGAGGGCCCTCACCAGGAACTGAATCCACTGGCACCTTCATTTTAGACTTCTCAGATTCCAGAGCTGTGAGAAATAAATGTTTGCTGTTTAAGCCACCCAGTCTACAGTACTCTTTAACAGCAGCCCAAGCTAATAAGTCACTGCCTCTCCTCTCCAACCCTCCAAAATCATCTCCTATTCTGGGTCTTCCTCTGGGAACAACCCAGAAGATGTCTGAATTGGAGGCATCTTCCTCAGCCTCTGAGAGGCCCACCTTTGGTTCACAGAGGAGGTTAGTCCTTTTTGCATCAGTCTCCCCCTCCAGCCAAGTTCCTGGGCCTTGTATTTAAAAAACAATATTAATGTGTGTCCACCCAAAAAAGAAAGAGCAGTGTTCTCCACAGATAAATTCTGTAATATTCCATACACTGTCAGATTTTTTTCATTGCAAATATCTCCTTTGCTGATACCTTAAAACTCTCCAGATGATTCTCCTGACCGTGTCTGGGAACTACGGCCTTCCCTTCTGTGGAAGATCCTTCTGGGAACCCTGTCCACCTTGGGGATTCCTGCTAACGCCAGAAGACTCTCTCTGCCTTTGCTCCCTGAAGCTTTCTGTAAGTCTGCCCAATGTAGTTTTCTTTTTCTCACACTGCTATACTTTGCACCTATCAGTTTGAAATCATTCATCATGTGATAGTGAGGTTTGGGGGCTGTCACTTCAGACTTGCCTACTGATCTGAGAGCAACTTGAGGGCAAGTCTTGCTCATTATGGTGTTCTTGGTGTCACAGAGTGGAGTATTGTGTGTTTACTGAATAAAGTAAGAGGTGAATTGATAAGTATCAGTTGGATTAGGCAATTAAGAGGTCACTGATGACCGTGGGCTTCTGCCTATGCTTGTGCAGATGGGGACCTGCACACAAGTGCTTGACTGGTGGGGGTGGCTCGATGGAATCTTACCCACAGTCCACTCTCCTAGCAACACCCTCTGCCATGCATGCTTCCGCCCAGTGGAAGGATGTCATTTACTTATTAATCTACACAGAGATCATGTTTTTGCAGGTTGTCACCTAGAAGAGGCACTTTGTGAATTTACTCAGGGGCACTGAGCATGCAGTAGAGTCCCTGGGGCTGTGTGGCTCCCACCTCCTGAGATTAGAGTCCATGGTTGCAACCCCATTGAGTCATTTCATTCCTTTTTCTCTGTGAAGGGGGAAAACCTATCACAAAGTTAAATGAATACTTTACAATGGCCATCTTTGCCACATATTTGGAAAATGTTCAAAGAGCCCAAGATGTTTCCACAGGCACCTCAAACTCAACATGTACAAAACAGAAGTTATCACCTCTCCTGTGTTTCCTTCAATGGGTACATCTGATTGCCCAAGCTAAAAGCTTTCCTGCACCAACACTCTCCAGTCTACCCACAAGTCCTACTGGGTCAAACTCAAAAAGTGAATCTGATTCTCTACCCTCCCTTCTTTAGCCACTGCCCTGCCTCAGTCCCTCATCCTCTCTTGACTAGATTATGTCAGTGGCTTCTTGCCATCTCCTGTTATATCTGGTCTTTCCTCCCAAGTTCATCTGCCAGATATCTTTTTAAAACCAGGACCTTGTTCTCTTGCTAAAATCCTTGTAATGTCCTTGTTTTACTCTCAGCCCACTGGATGTGTTCAGATTCTTTAGCTTGGTATACAAGTCCATTCACTTCTGTGCCAACCTACCATCCTGCCCTTTTCCAGCTGCTCCACACTGTGCATTAGCCAGTTTCCTGAGGGCGCCATGTTCCATCACACTTCCTTGGCTTTGCACATGCTGTTCTCTAAGCCTGTGCCTTCCCACCTTGTCTGTCAAGTTTCATCCTTAGATGAATCTAAATCTCCCTCTAGTTCTCTATCTCTTCTCAGTATAACTGTACACCCCTCATTGTAGAACTTTGTGTTCACATGAAATCATTTGTTTAATCTCTTCCACAGGACCTTGACTTCATCAAAGGTGATGCATTATTAATTTTTCTCTCCCCAGCATTTATCAAAGAGTCTAGCATTTATTTTGTGCAAAGTAAATCTTTGTTGAATTGACCGTCTATCAACAGAGACATCAAGAGCTCTACCATTAAATAATATACAACTACTAAGAAGAATGAGTTATATTTATGCATACTGATTATAATTTCAGAGTGATATGTATGGAACACCCCTATTATTTGTAAAAGGTAGACAGCAAATAACTCTTTGCATTTGTTTTTGTCTATCTGAATGTAGTGAAGTGGATGAAAGAAATCCTAGGTGCAATCCTCGGTTAACCCAGCGAGAGAGGTTGGAGAAAGGAGGGGAAGGGTGATTTTCTTTATAACTCCATTGTTTGACTTGTCACAAAGAGCAGATGTTGCTTTTGTAAAAATCAATTAAGAAAAAGAAAGTAAATGGTTGATAAATGAGTAAATAGGCTTCAGGAAATATGTTTTCAGAAAAGAAGGGCTAAGAAATTCTGAAGAAGAAATCAAAATCCCCAGAACCTACAATTAGGGTATTATTTTCACTCCCTGAAGGATTTTTCTCTCCTCTGAAAGAATCTCCACAGGCTTCTTTTTTAAATGGCAACTCCATTAAAGCTCTTATGCATTTGTTAATAGATCATTAACTGCAGTGGGGGACACAGGGGTGGGGCCTAGAAGGAGAAAGTTTTAGGAGTTGGTGCCAACTGAAGATCAATCAGAAATAAAGATAAGCTCCAGCGATATTATAATGTAATTATCAGGAAAATTATTACTTCGAAAAAATTCAAAGTTCACACAGTTTTTCTAGAGAAAGGGCAACGGGTAGCTCAGGTGGAAGAGGAAGGTGCCTGGCTTCTGGGAATGGGGAATGTGCAAGGTCAAGGCTGTAGTGAAAGCACTGTACCCATCCAGCAGGTACTGTATCCAAGTTCTACTTCTCACTAAGAAAGAAAATACTTTTCAGGTGTCTGCAATTTGTCAGAGAGGAGTGGGTGGTGGTGTGCAGAGTCTAAGAAAGCTTTTTTTAAAAAATAAAGGCATAAAAATTAGATAAAGTAGACCCAGCAGTCACCATGAAAGTAGAAGAAACACCAAGAATGTTTCATCATGACAATGGTGTGGCCCTGTAACGCAGAGGATGATGAGAGCGACCGACTCATTTTTAGTATTTGATTTAAAAAAAGTCAATCAGCATGCATTATTGACTTATCCCAAACTTGTCATTAAGGAATAATTTTAAAAAGAAATTTTCTACCAAAAGAAAGAAAATCCACAGGTCTCTTGGGCTCCCACCCACAATATTTATATGATAAAAGCAAGTTAAAAATAATAAGCACATACAAATGAATCTATATACAAAACAGAAACAGTCTTACAGACATAGAAAACAAACTTATAGTTACCAAAGGGGAGAGGGGGAAGAGGGAGGAGGGGAAGGATAAATTAGGAGTATGGGATTAACAGATACAAATTACTATACATAAAATAGATAAGCAACAGGATTTACTGTATAGCACAGGGAACTATATTCAATATCTTACTATAACCTACAATAGAAAATAAACTGAAAAGAATACATATATATATAAAACTGAATCACTTTGCTGTACACCTGTAACTAAGATAATATTGTAAATCAACTATATTCCAATAAAAAAAAATAAGCACAGCCTTGAGGGTGAGAGGAAGAGAAGACACTTTGTGGCAATACACTGACTCCTCTGGATCAGGTAAAATAGGGGTGGCAGTCTTTTTCTATAAAGGGCCAGATAGTAAATATTTTAGACTTTCTGGGCCAAAAGATAAAAATCAGAATTTTTATGACAAGAGTGAAAAATAATTTTCTACAACTGTTTTTGTTGACCAAATTCAAACTATTTATGGACAGTGAAATTTGAATTTCATATCATTTTCATGCTCTATAAAATAGTATTGTCTTTAAACATTTTTTCAACCATTCCAAAATGTAAAAATCGTTCTTAGCTCATGGGTTATACAACAACTGGTGGTAGGCTGGATTTGGCCTTGGGCTATAGTTTGATGACCCCAGACATAGAACATTTCTGGGTCATGACAGGGGTCCTTAATCAGTCAAGGCCCTACCGGCTCAACTTGAGCTTGGGCATGACTTCAGAATCCTTCTCAACACAGCAGTGCTGCCAGTGACAACCAGAGAAGTGGGGAAGGGCAGCCTGCCTGCCATGCAATGGCCATCTCCACAGTGAATGCTTGAAGAATAGTTATTCAAATATCAGCTGGATTCTTCCTGCCCTTTCAAGATGTGGGTACAATTGACTCAGTCCTCTATCCCCAATGTCAGGAAAGTCAAACTCCAAGATTCTGGTTATTCCCCAAGGAGCTTGCATGCTTGTGTTCAAGAGCAATTGCTTCTGCTACATTAGGTCAGTTTATGGATTTTCTTGCCCTTGTTTTCATTATTACTTCAACCAGAATGGGAAATTCAGTTATTAATATTTTAAATATTTTAATATCAAATTCATAGACTTTTAATTGAAGATTTGGGGACGCAATGATGATTTACATGGCAGCAGTAACAGCACCTGTTCAGCATTGCTGTTAACATCATCATCATAGCAACATTTCCAGACAACTGGCTTGTTTTGTCAGACACTTTTCATATATTATCTTATTTAATCCTTCAGTAGTCATTGGATATAGGCTTTTAAAAAAACAATTATTATCCTATTTTACACAAAAAATTGAAGATAAAAGAGGTTAAGGAACTTGCCAGTTGCAGAGCTAGTTAGTGGTAGAGCTGAATTTTGAACAGTCAGCAACCCGCAGCCAGAGTTCCTGAACACTATGTGTTCTGTCTCCAGCGCTTCAATTTAATAGCATACATTTCTGTTCTTGAATGTCCTTCCCCTACCTCCTTAGGAGTTCTCATTGGCCAGACGACCTCATGGAGTATCCAGGCTTCCAGTCATTCTCCTGGTCCTTCTCCTCACTGGTGCCTTTCTCACCTCTTCTCCCAGATTGCTCCTGTGAACTCCCACAATCTTGATACAATTATTTAGAGTAACTTAGTTTTGCCCGCTCATCTACCCAAACTGAGCTGTAGAAGAAGTCCTCTTTGGGAAGCAATGCCATTTCACAGGAAGAAAACCATGATTGGTCAACTGGATGTGGAAACATAAGACAAGGTCTATAACGAGAGGGTGGAAGAAATGAAGTACATTAGAAAATTGAAGAACTTTCTTTCTGAGAGAGAGCAGGGCAGTGAACGGACAAGAAAGGATGAAATCAGGGAGACCTGAGCAGCATGGCAGAGAAGATACAGGATTTTTTTTTTTTTTTTTTAAGAACTTGCTTACACTCAACTGTTCAGTAAGTTCTTCTGTGCATAAAAAGGCCTTGTGAGAATATGCAGAATGTGTGAAATCAAGAAGTGAGGAATTCAGCAGAGATGGAAGGTAGAAAATAAATGTAAGCTCCTTGAGAATTTAAAGAAATTTTATAGTTTTTCAATATTGGATTTTTAACATCACACTTCCCAGATGATGTGCTAATGTTACCTAAATCTTTGGGAACAGGGTCAATCTATACAGTAAAGTGTGATGTGAGCTCACAGGGAAGAGGATAATTCTATCTCGGTGAAGAATAAAGAATGTAGAAAAATAAGTGCACAAGGAGGGTGAGTTGACAGTGATCTGAAAACCATACTAGAGAAGGCAGAGGAGAGATTAAAAAGGGGGACTGAATTAAGAACAGGATGGTAGCACTGGAAGGGATAGGATGAATATGTGAAGGATGATGGCACTGGTCGGGGTTCAGATGCAAGAAGCAGTGACCTCTCTAGGTATTTCAACCAGAAAGGAACATAATATAGGGAATTTAGTTTTCTCCAAACTTTTTGGAAGGACAAGAGAAGCAGACTCTAGGTCAATCTCTAGGAATGAACACAATTGCAGAATGACCCATTTGGGAATTGTACCCCTGCCTCAGTAAGAGAAGTGGGGAATCAAGAGGACACCTTCAGATTTCAGGAAGTTTCCCCTACCTGTGGCAGGAGCTGCTGTCACTGTAAGTAGTGGCTCTAGAGCTTTGCTATGCTCGTTCCACCTGCAACAGCAAAATGTACGTGCCCCAGCCCATACTTTGTAACCCTCATTACAGCAAGAGATGGCATGCTGGAGCACAATTAGACTTGCCAGCAGAGACTAGCATAGAAAGATAACTTCCACCTCATTTCTGCCTTCCAGGTATCACATGAGTGCATCTCACTGATGAAACCTAATTACATTAAGGACCAAGTACCATGCCAAGCCACACTGGGGACAAAGGCAAAAGACAACAGTAATATTGCATTATATTTTAATTTTTAAAAATACTTCATTAAGATTATTTATCTTGATTACTAAGGTTTTCAATACCCCCTTAAATATTGTGCCTGAGCTGCCTTACCTAGCTGCAAGGGAGTCTTAGAAATATAATTTTTAGCTTTCCATCCTCTGCTGTCCTGAAAGCACCCCGGAGTAGGTTGGGATGGAGGCAGACAGTCATCTGTGACCATTCATTTTATGTGTCAACTTGACTAGGCTACGGTGCCCATTTTTTGGGTCAAAAACCAGTCTTGATGTTGCCGTGGAGGTATTTTTTAGATGTGACTAACATTTAAATCTTTGACTAAAGCAGATGACCGTGCGTAATGTAGGTAGCCTCATCCAATCAGTTGAAGGCTTTAAGAGAAAAGACTGGGGTCACCCGAAGAGGAAGGAATTCTGCCTCTACAATTTTGTGAGCCAATTCCTTAAAATAAATCTCTCTCATATATTTATAATATAAAAATACATTTATATACATATACATACACACACACAACAGCAATCTCTCTAGGTATTTCAGCCAGAAAGGGACATAGTGTAGGGAGGTGGGTTCTTTCAAATGTTTCTGGAATGGCAAGAGAAGCAGACTCTTACACATATGTACAACACATCCTATTGATCCTATTAGATCTGTTTCTCTGAGAACCTTGACTAATATACTTGGAGGAGGTGGGGATGGAGGCAGAGAGCAGGTTCACTAGCTCTACCACTATTGAAGTAGAAGAAACAATACTCAGTTGTAGTTTCACTGTAGAGGGAGGGAAAGAGAGAAGGGGGAGACTATGTTGATTCCAGGTTCCCAGTATGGGTGACCAGCTGGTGGCCCTGACCATGATAAGGAAGATAGATACACCAGATAACCCCATGAGAAAACAGAGCACATGCTCATCATCCTTAGAAGACACAGTTTAACATCTTCCAAATGTAGCCATGTTCCAGTGCATGAGATCCACCCCATGCATGTCACAGGTGGCCTGGAACAGGTAATTTGGTTGTTTGATCACTTAATTGTTTCTTATTCCTTCAATAAATATTTAAGTGTCCACCAGTGTCAGGTACTATTCTAAGCTTTGGAGGTACAATGGTGAATGAGAGATGAGTTTACTTCTTTCGTGATGTATTCATTCTAATTTAGGAAGAGGTGATAAACAAATACACAAATGAACAAGGGAAACAATTCCAGACAGTGACATATGCAGTGAGGACCATGAAACAGGGAAATGTGCTGGAGAGCGACAGGAAGTGGGGGTTACCCCGGACGTGGTTATTTAACTTGAATACACCTGGAACCCTTTGAACGTAGAGACCAGACAGCCTTAGGATGAGGGGAGAACTGAGCTGCTGTGCTCGTCTCCAAGCCAGAATGAAAGAAAAGAGCTCCAGGCCCATGTGATGAGTTATTACAGGGACCCAAACCACAACAAAAGTGTCTGTGATGCACTCTTTGGTTCCCCAATGCTGAAGAGGAGAAGATCGTAACTGAATGAGCCTGTGTAATGGAGATGCCAGCTGGATGGCAAGGCCTGGGCGCAGGGCTGAGTCTAAGAAGAGCAGCATGAGGATCCCCCTTGAGACCAGAGGCTCCCTAGGGTGAGGGTGATGCCTGGAGGTAGTTGTATTCCCAGACCTAGCACAGTGCTTGGCACATGGTAGGTGCTCTATAAATATTCGCTGATGAATCAAGGAATCCCTTGGCTGAAGAGGGAGGGAGTGACTACAGCAGAACCAGGGAGCCTTAGCATTCTGCCAGATTTGTTCCTTTTTATTTTTTCTAATATTTATTTATTTATTTGGCTGCGTTGGGTCTTAGTTGTGGCACACGAGATCATTGCGGCACGCGGGCTTCTCTCTAATTGTGGTGCGTGGGCTCTAGATCTTGTGGGCTTAGTTGCCCAGTGGCATGTGGGATCTTTGTTCCCCGACCAGAGATGGAACCCGCAACCTGTGTCCCCTGCATTGGAAAGCAGATTCTTAACCACTGGACCACCAGGGAAGTCCCTCTTCCAGAGTTCTTCACACTTGGGAGCAGTATTTGCCTCTCTCCATAAAACAAGTCCCAGAGTCTCCCAGGTGGGAAGTTAACTGGCCAATTGACTGCAATTTTGTCCCCTTGATTTCAGCCCTTGCTGTCCCCTAGGGGACTTGCTTTTAATGCTCCTGCCGAAGTATGGTGCCAAATCCTTTCCTTAGGTTTGTCACCTTGGCACAGCTGAGAATTCACAGGCCTGGGCATTCTTGAAGGTTCATTAAATGCTCTGGGAGTCATATGATGCATAGTTTTCTCATCTTTCTAACCTGCTGACTCTGGTGCCACATACTATGCAGAAAGGCTACTCAGTTCCAGTCCCGAAAGATGGGCACAGTCTCACAGATGACATAACCCAGCTCTAGGCCCAGCTCCCCAAACAGAGATGACTGAATCTTATTTTCCTTCCACAATGAAGCTAGTATTTGCCATTAAGATAGCATTGCCAGGTCTAGCAAGTAAAATACGCCCAGTTAAATCTCAATTTCAGAGAAATAACATTTTTTTAGTATGTTTCAAATATTGCATGAAACATACTTACAATTAAAATGATTTTTGTTGTTCATGTGAAATTCAGATTTGACTGGAGGGTCTTATTTTATCTGGCAAAATAAGACCTACTTAAGACCGAGAAAGAGATTTTTAACTCTGTCACTTGCATAAGTTTTTTCCATTAGATCCTTACTCTGGGTTCCAGCCCGAGGTCTCCACACCACCCTCAGGGCTGTGGTGGTGTTTTTACAACTCTAAGTGAGTTCTCCCTTTATCTGAGACCCTACCTACTTCCAATTCTACACACACAGGGGTCCTTGCCTGTCTGGACAGAATCACAATATCTGAACATACAATGAGTATATCAGCCACACAACAGAAAGTATACATTCTGTCACAGTTTTCTCTAGTCAGCATAGGAGAACTTTGTACTTTTCATTGGGTTAGTAAACTCAGTCTCCCAATGACCATGTCCCCCAAAATCCCGAGAAGAGTAAAGCTTCATGGACAGTTGGCAGATACGCAGACGAGAACGCTTCCATTTCTCGTACATATCAGGGGATTAAATAGTCAGCCAACCATATGACATGCCTAGGAGCTACTTTTAGCTCTGTTTTAACCTGTTGAACTCCAGATAGCAGCTTCTGTATTTTTATCTAATGTTATGCTTCCTTTGAGGCAACAAGTATAGGGCAGTGAGGTTAAAAAAAAAACAACAAACTAACAACGTTCAAGAAAACAATCTAAAATAAGCACCTGTGTAGTGATTATAAAAATATACAGATTTCCTTTCCTTCTACTGGTAATGTTGAAGCCCACACATCTGTGATGTGTCTGCATGTGATGCTCATCTAGGCACATGCTTCTTTTCCATTTAACCTTTTAGGTCGTATCTGTTAGATTTCTCCCCTCCCCCTGTCACGTGATCAGTGCAGGATTTGTTGCTTTCTCATGTTGAAGCACAGTGATAATTCTGTTTAACCCTTAATTCAAATATAAAGGGTAATGACCATAAGTGTCATAATGAAGTATGTCCAAAGATTAGCTGGAATTCCTGGTCCTGGTTCTCTTACTAAGTCAGGCTCGCCAGGCAATGCCTAAAAGTGCCCTTAGTCACTTTCTCCTCTGCTTAATGGGCATGACATTGTCGGTTCTTCAACTGATTGTAAGTTCAGTGAGGACTTGGACCTGGCTTTATTCACTACTGTAATCATCTGCTCGGCTGCCACAGAGTGGGTGGCTCAAGCAACAGAAATTTGTTTTCCCAGAGTCCTGGGAGGCTGGAAGTCCAAGATCAAGGTGTCGGCAGGTTGGGTTTCTTCTGAGGTCTCCCTGCTTTGCAAGCAGATGGCCATCCGCCTTCTCTCTGTCTCTTCACCTGGTCTTTCCTCGGTGTTGCCTTGTGGGTCCAAATTTCTTCTTCTTATGAAGACACCAGTCAGATTGTATTAACGCCCACCCTAATGGCCTCATTTTAATCTAATTACCTCTTTAAAGGCTCTACCTCCAAATACAGTGCTGGGGGGTTAGGACTTCAACATATGAATTTTGGGGAGACACAATTCAGCTCGTAACAACCACTGTATGTCCAATAACTAATTTAGAACCTGGCACATGGTAGCAACAGGTGTTTGATGAATTAATACAAGAACCTTGAGAATGTCTTTGGTGAGGCACGTCACTTAAGCTTCTTGTATGGGTTAGTCCAGAGCATTCAATTTTTTTTTTTTTTTTTTTTTTGCGGTACACGGGCCTCTCACTGCTGTGGCCTCTCCCGTTGCGGAGCACAGGCCCCAGACGCGCAGGCTCAGTGGCCATGGCTCATGGGCCCAGCCGCTCCGCGTCATGTGGGATCCTCCCAGACTGGGGCACGAACCCGTGTCCCCTGCATCAGCAGGCGGACTCTCAACCACTGCGCCACCAGAGAAGCCCATAGAGCATTCAATTTTTAAGCTTCTTTTCTACCTACACATTTTGCTTGTCATTGATTGTGCAATGGAAAGTAATCCAACCCATGTAAGATTTGTGACATCCTGCTTCCATAGAGATGAGGCTGCACGGAAGCACATCTCTCCCACTGGCAGGCGCAGAGACTGTCACTTCCATGTCGCATTTGCCCGCTCCCTGTCAGGCTCACGATGGTGGCCGACTGTAAACGTAGTGGTGGTAACGAGTCTTCCCCAGCTGTCATTCCCCAGCCCTCCTCCCAGCAGATGCTTAACCTCACCCTGTGGAGGCATGCATCTCTCTGCTTCTATTAGTTTCTTCAAATTGGGAAGAAAAAAACTATAACCCACCAAAGATCTTCTGCTACTTCTCTGGGGAGAATGGGCTTCTCAACAACATGTCCATTGTCTGATCTGAGCTTTGCTCTACTAGTCTTTCAGGGAAAGAAAAAAAAAAAAGAGCCCCAAAACTTTGATCCCTGGGGAGGTGAAGCGGAAGTTGATCTTCACCATTAAATTTTTTTATAGATAGCAAAGTCCATGCTTCCACCTGCATCCAAAGCAGAGGCAGCTGGCAGAACAAAGCACCAGAGAAAAATAGCTGACCAGAATCTCTTAAATTGCCCATGTACAGGTGCAGCTTGTTTTTCATCTTGGTGGCAGCCACTAGTGATTGACAATGTTTTACCCAGAGGACTTAACCCCTTTTTCTCCTGAATGAACCAGAGTCAAGTCTTATGGTTTAGAAAACAATTCCTACCCCTACCCCTCTCTCTGTTCTAATGAAGTTCAACACAAATGAATGGCAATAGTACTTCGAACCAATGTTAACCTTCAGTGAAAGAATGAAACAGTTTCAGACAGAAGTTTTGAAAAATTATCCCTAAGCCTTTCCAGCTTGGATGCCAAGGCTGAGACACTCCTTTTGTATCGATAGACCCTCAGAGACGGCGCTCCATGGACGCTCCTCCAGAATGGGGATGATACTGTGTGTTGGATTCTCTAGGTGTTCAGTAAGTCTTAAAGTACGTGACCTAGAAAACCAATTCCTGTTTGCCCTCAGCTTTTTTTCCATCACCATCAAACAAGTTATTTTAGAGACTGTGCAGCAGAGAGAAGAGATACTGAGACGCAGCCCAATTTTAAAATTTCCAAAGATGGTGAACGGGGCAGCCTCGCCTCACCAGTTCTGTGCTGTTGTGTCTGTTTCCCCCAGAATAACTCGCACTGTACCTCACATGGAGTCACTTTTCATTCTTGTGCACAAGGACATTAGCCATTTGGGGAGTCCCCCAGGAGGGTTGAATTTGTGTAGAGTCCAGACAGCCATCTGCATGGTGCTCTCTCTGTCAGTCTTTGGAACTTGCATGGTGGATGGATTGAGGGGTCACATGGGGACAAGGGAGTCTTTAACAAACAGATGAGCAAGCATCAGCAGGGCTGCATGAATAGCTCTCAGAACCTCCACAAGAAGTTCTGAACATTTGGAATGAGGCCAAGTGCCAAAGAGAAATTACCTCCTAAACATTGAGCCCTCCTAGTGAGAAGGGAAGTTTATTACTGCTGATTATAAGTTAGCACTTCAGGGGAAGGCTCCAGAGCCCGGGGGTGGACCCCTCTTGATCCTCAGCAGGGCCCTGAGCCAAGGGAAAGTGATTGTTAATAAAGTGATGGTATATGATGGATCACAGAGCTTCACGTTCTGGTAGCTGCATTATGAATCACCTCCTCTTAGCACAAGAAACCTCACAGATGAATATTCTTGATCATTTAAATGCCTGGAACACACGATAACATGAACACAGAGCATGCCCTCAATAACTCTCACAGCCATGGAGCAATAATTTGACTTCTGAATGGAAAAAATGACATGCAGACAAGGCTGACACTTCCTTGAGGGTCTTAGTAAATTTCCAGTTATCACACATGCCCAAGAGGCTTCCCACTCTGGGTCGTTCGCCTTTGAAATGAGTGAATGCTAGGTTAAGGGCATCTGTCCAGATGTTCAGGTCTCCATACTCAAGCCAGTTAATCTGGAAGTAAAATAATCAAAGGAACTCTGGGGCCCGGGAAACCAATCTATCTCATTCATAAATCAAAACTTTTGTATGAGTCTTGATATGTCGATGTGGCCAAAAGCTATTGAGTTTAAAATTTTTGAATTTTCATTAATTGTTTTGATCTTAGACATGGATAACAGCTGCTAGTGATTGTGCATGAAATAAAACACCAAGATTATGCAGAAATTATAGCCTCAGCACCATGGAGATAATCTAATGAGGCAAAAGCTTGGATGCATGTCAACTTAATCGGAACAATAGGTGCTGTCAAGCAGACAGAGATACTGCAGGAAGTAATGCCTTGGAAATGGCCCAGTCTAGAATCAGGCGGCCTAACTCCTCTCCTTGTGAGTTGATAGCAGGCACATGGAACATGCTTCTGTTTCAATCTAATTCACAGAAACTTCTGCGTCAGCGGTGAGAATAAACGCTAAATTCTACTTCATAATTTACTCCGTTCTTTTGGACTTACATCACCACTATAATCTGGAAGCAAAGACCACACAGGCCCAGAGTGATCCACGGGGCAGCTAAGCGCTGGTGACCATCTTTTCACTTTGGACATTCATTCCACGAGGGAGAAACTCTTTCTCATTGCCATACAGATTCTAACAGATTTACGCACAAGGGGTTACATAGAATGCTCTAGGCTTTGGATATTCTTGGCCTTGGGAAAGAAAAAAAAATATTTTTTTTAAGTTTGTAAAGGTAATTACCATTATTTACAGTACTGAGGGCAAAGCCCCACCCTGGGCTTGAGGCCAAGGGATCTCAGACTAGAGTGTATTGAGGTGAGCCAACTCCAAGACAAAAGCACAATTATGCTCACATAAAAACCAACACTGGTGGTAGTGGGGTGAAGGAAACACCCACGCAAGGGGGAGGTGTGTGTAGGGAGGGGCTTGTTTTGAAGTTTTGCATAAATCTTATAAATTTTTTCCTCCATGGTCCTGGGAATGAAGATTCTGCAGAGGTTTTCATCCTGGGTCTCTTGTTAAGCTGTGCTACAAGGAAAGGGACTTCCTTCTTACTTGATTTGCTAATTTATAAAACTGAACTCTAAATAAAAGCATTTCGGTAGAAAACGGGAAACGTTGTGTAAGGTGTTCCGAAGCTTTCTTCATTTCTTGGCAGAAAGGAACTCAAGCAAATCGAAAGAAGATATCTTTATTTTTTAAGCCCACCTCACTTTACCCTCCTTTCTGATTCACATCCATTTGTCCACTTAGGAAAGCGTTAAAGCAGTGGGGTTAGAAACAGCATTGCCACAGTCTATCTGGTTCTCCAGTCAGAAAATAATTAGCGACTACCTAAACACTCACACACATTACCTTCTTGTTAAGCACGCCGTGTTATCTTTTTCTTCTTGCCAGATGATTATTTGGCTGATGCTGTAAATCAGTGACGAAGGAAGCCTGTGATGGCAGTTTAGACATGCCTCGAGGTCCACTGGCACTGCAAGGAAATGGCAAGCAGTGACGGGGAGAACTGAGACCCACCAGGCACCCACACCTGGCCTGGAATGGCTGAGCACCCTGGTCACCAGAAGGCAGGCTCCCTAGCTCGCCTGCTGCACACGCTAGTTCAGGAAGCTGGATTTTCGCCTTCAGTCCGGAGGAAAATGCTCTTTGGGAAATGGATGGGGACACGTGAGGTCCTCGGGCTGTGACCTCAGTGAAGCGCAGGCTGAAGACGTTTTGGAGGATCAGCCTGCCTCTTGCCACTGCACGTGCCAGAGGCTGACACCTGATAGAACTCGAGTCACCAGTTCTGCACACCCAGCTCTTGACTGCCTGGCAACCTTGAGGAAAGGGGAATTACAGGTGGGCTGGGCTTGAAACACTGCTATGGTCCCACCTGAGTTTCAGGTGCCCCAGGGAGTCCTTTCAACCACCTGGAATTGAGGCTGTTTCAAAGTACAGATGCAGTGTGTGTTTGTCTTGCTTTTGTTTGTGCCTGAATACAAGAGCCAGCTGGAAGTCAGGTGTGGGGCACTGCAAACAATTTTGGCTGTAAATAGAGAGAAAGTAAGAGTTTAAAAGCCAGGATGGGTGTGGAGGGGAGGGAGTGAGAGGGGAAAGGAAATAGATTTACTAGAGGAAATAGAAAAATACACAGAAATTTGGATTGGTGTAATACTGCTGCATAATTTCCATGATCTGTTAATATCCCTACCTACATTTCACCTCCAACTTATCGATATACAGAAAATAAGCCTTTGGACCTGTGATCTGCCTTGTTGAGTATTGAATGTGCCTATTATGCACCAGGCACTAAAGGTAACATTGGGAATAAATGATGAAAAGATATTGTCTCTCTGCAAACGGCAAGTTAACACTTATGAGATGGTTGCCATGATGATGTACCCGGGCCATGATGACATAAAGGGCCAGCTCTGTCTCCTGAGGGTGGTGAACGGAGACTAAAGAGGAAACACAAGAAGGAAGACCTTACACAACCCTCTTCTTCACCCCAAACGCAACCCTAATAGACACAATTCTTACAGGGATGTGAAATGCACTGGTGATGGTATTTTATTATTTATTTCTTTTAGACTAGGGTAACGTCTCCGTAGCACATAAAAATTGGAAAGAAAACATTTTTCTTAAATGCTAAATGTTGGTGTGACTATTTCAATATGAACCTTTGAGATTCCTTTTTTCATTTCACTTAAAAAAATTTTAGTTTTATGCTGGAGTACAGTTGATTTACAATGTTGTTCGTTTCAGGTGGACAGCAAAGTGAGTCAGTTATACATATATCCATTCTTTTTTAGATTCTTTTCCCATATAGGTTATTACAGAATATTGAGTAGAGTTCCCTGTGCTATACAGTAGGTCCTTGTTGATTATCTATTTTATATATAGTAGTGTGTATATGCTAATCCCAAACTCCTAATTTATTCCTCCTCCCACCTTTCCCGTTTGGTAACCCTAAGTTTGTTTTCTATGTCTGTGAGTCTGTTTCTGTTTTGTAAATAAATTCATTCGTATCATTTTTTAAGATTCTACGAATAAGTTATATCATAGGATATTTGTCTTTGTCTGACTTACTTCACTTAGTATGATAATCTCTAGGTCCATTCATGTTGTTGCAAATGGCATTATTTCATTCCTTATTATGGGCGACTAATATTCCATTGTGCATATGTACCACATCTTCTTTATCCATTCATCTGCTGGCGGACATTTAGGCTGCTCCATGTCTTGGATATTGTAAATAGTGCTGCAATGAATATTGGGGTGCGTGAGATTCATTTTTGATCAAACTATTTTGTTGAAGACTGTTCTGCAAAACACATTAGAAATTTGGAAAATATTAAATGTTTAACTTTCTTACGCATTTCTAAAATAACAGAAAGTCACTTTTTTCAACTGTGAGGGGAAGAAGCATTTTAAAAAGAAGCCATTTCATTTTAAAAGAACATACAGTCTGTAGTTTGGCAAACTCAAGGGCAGTAATTTAGTAATTAAGAGGGGAATTTTGGAGTCAGACAAACGAGAGATATAAATCCTGACATCCCGACTTACAAGCTGTGTGATCTCCGACATACAGTGTTACCTTTCTGAACTTCAGAGTTTTTGTTTTTAAACAGGAGTAATGATAATGGTATCTACCTTGTAAGCTTATTTTGAAAATTTAATGAGATAATTATGCACATAAAGCCCCTGACAAGGAGCCTAGTACCTACCCTGTGCTCAGCAAGTGGTAGCTATTATTAAAATTAGTCTATAATCATGAATAATTATAATAATAAATACTTTCCCTTTCCCTGCTAAATTATGACTATGCATAGGACAAAGTGAATTGGAATAATGATCATTTTTTGTGAGTGAACTTAATGGCTACAGCCTACTAAAAAGGTTAAATAAGTTTTTGAGTGGAATGATCTGATAGTGCTGAAGAATGATTTATTTAAGAGGATAAATGTCAAAATCACATTTCCCTGGCTGTGTAGATGGCATGAGTGTCACAGCAGGGTTACCACAATGGCCTGCATTTCTCAAGAAGCTGACCAGATTAATGTTTATATTCAGGAGTAGCTGCACTAATCCTAAGGAGAAATAGAAGATCCAAAGTTGAAAGCACATGAGTAAAAGTTAAGGGTGTTCAATAACATCTGTAACATCAGTCCCACAGAAATCTGGATGCAAAGTGTCATGACTCTCAGCAGAACCCAAGCTGAGAACTGTCGAGCCTCATCCCTCTACACCAGGCAGCCAGGTCTATGTGTGATTCATAGACCTCTGCCTTGGGGCCTCTGGGCGGCTCCTGAAACTTTCTGTGTAAACACTGCTGGGCTGGATATTGGTCTTGCTTAAGACCAAATAAGGTCAAAGAATTGTTTGAAGTTTTTAGATATTCTTTAGGTGATAAAAATATAGGGGATGAAAATGACTAGATTCATTTACTGGCATAAACACATATAGCGTGAGGTGGTGAATTCTTACAATTAGATGCTTACACTCAGGCATTGTGATATCGTGGGATTTGTTTATGAATCTAGGAATCTTTTCTCCAGAAAATTATTGAAATTTTAAGAAAAAAGTGGTAAAGATATCAGATTCACAGGCAATGGGGTTAGATATACAAATTTTAGAAGGCTTCTGGAGGATTTTTACCCTCAGATGAATGGGAATGTAAAATATTATGCAAATCAGATAGATACTCTTCCAGATAGTTTGCCTCAATAAAAACAGTTAAAGACATGAAAGGAAGACTACATCCACATTTAAAGATTGTGTTTTTATGTAAATAAAGTGTTGCTCAGAGGGCACTGGGGGCTTGGATAGAGGTAGCCAAAGTCACTGTCAGGATGGATCCTCCATCTTGGATTCCCAGTTTCAGGAGCAGACTGAGATGGGTCAGTGATGGTTTAATGGGGAGTTCAGTGAATGCCACTGCTGATGTCAAGCAGAGAAGAAGGAAAAAGGGAGCCAGAAAAGAAGAAAAGGGGAGCGTGTGAGAAAGAGAAGAGAGAATGAAAAAAGACAAGACAGTTGTGAAGGCGCGGTAGAATGACTAATGACATTTTCTTAGATTCCTTCCTAAATTCCCTAGTCTTACTGGGCATTCAAGATTTTTAAAAAGATTACATTCCATTTGAGAATATCCTTTGATATTGAGCACAAGCACAGATTTATAAGAATATATATAAAACAACTATATATATATATAAGAACTATACTTCAGTTTAAAAAAGCGTTATCTCAGGCACACAAGAAATGTTAAATAATACATTGATCAACAGACTGTCAGTTTCAATGTCATGTGCTAAGTAAGTGTCTTTATAGATATTAGGTATAGGACACTGTGAGAATACAATTATCCATGGTTAGTAATTAGAAAAGGAATCTTAGTGCATGTGTTATTTGAGATGAAACTTGAATGGAAATATACTTGGCAGAGGCTTTGGGAAAAAGGTGTCTTCAAGTCAAGAGAATAAGTCAAGGGCTTGAAGCAGCAATGGTCCCTGGAGGGCAGTAGTATGGTCTCGCTGCAGTGTGAACAGAGGCACCTCCACACGCAGTCATGACATGGATGAACAGAGGGGACAGATCAGGGAGGTCTGTGCTGTGCTCTGTGGTTTGGACTTTCAGATATCAACCAAGTTTCTTACTTTTGCTGTCACTTCCAAGGTGACTGAATTTCATTTGAGAGTTTCCTGTGATATCAGAGAGCACAGGACTGAATTTCTAGGAATAATTGTTAAGCAAATAGGAAAAACTCACTGGATTTAGTAAGAGTGGATGGGAGTACCAGTGAAGAGTTTTAAACGGGGTGTGACGTGGTCAGGTTTGCATTTAATGAAAGGTTCTGTGGTACCTCCAAGTTAGTTGATATAATGACGTTTTACCTCAAATGGGAATTTACTGCCCTTTAATAGAAAATGTAATTTATTTGGTAACTTGAATAAAAACTATTTGGCTTCAATATACAATGCACAAAATGATTTTGTTTTACTTGATTTGTGAAAAGGTTTTGAAAAGGGACTCTGGCATTTTCTGCACATCTCCTTCTTCCTCTGTCTACAAAATACAATAAAAAAATTTTTTTACATGTTTTTATTTGGCCTCTGTTACAACTTTACATTTTAAGTTCTTGTATTTAAAAATATATTTAAATATAGGATGGCAGCAAAAACAAACACTTTATAGCTGACTACAGGAAGAGATCATAAATTGATCCGAAAAGACCCACATCCAAATTAGTGTTATTATATAATGTTGCCTCTTGTACAGGGAACATATTGGCTTTCCATATAACTTATTTCCACAGTTTTCAGATGTCAGTGATGGGTTTTCCTGGTTGGAAAGAACACAGCCCTGGGAGGAGGACAGCTGGACGCTGATTAACAGTTATTGGGCAAGTCACTCAACCTCTTTGCGATTGGTTTGAAAAATGGGGGACTTTTCTGTTTAACAAAGATTGTCATGAGGCTCAAGTTTAGTAATGTATGTGGAAGTCCTCTGAAAACCACTGTGGGGTGATGGTGGCAGTAAACATGTGGCAATTTCAAGGTGAAACACAGAGTAGAAGAGTTGAGGCTCCTGGTTCAACTGTCCACTCAGCTCCTGCCCACTGCTTGACAAACAGGCTTTCAATAATCAGCTGGTGAATAAATTGAAAGCGATCATACACGCTTTGAAGAAACATGAAAAGTGTTAAAGTTATTGATGATCTTTAACTATAAGGATATATTTAGGCAAGCTATCAGTAACTCCAGCTATTGATACATAAATAGAATCAGTCCTTATCTGTATCCAATTGTCAACATAGTAAAAAACCAAAAATCAAAGAAAACGACCTCTTGTGCGTGCACCGAAATGTCTCTCTCTGGACTCTCTGCTATCACCTTATACTTTTCCTACTTTCAACCCTCACTCATTCAAATTCACCACTTATAACAACCTAGTGTTAAAGGGGAATTTACCTGAATGTAGACCACGCTCTATACGGGATGTTATTCTTAGTTGTGTAGGAGGTTGAAGAAGTTTAGGATTTTTCAAGAATTAGGATTGAATAATTCAGCTTTAAGGTAACTGAGAATGTTACCTAGTAAATAGCAGTAGGAGTAGGAGGTGGGGTCCTGGCCCTGGATTCTGTGACCCTGGACAAGTACGAAAAAGAAGGGTCTTCCTTTTTATGTTTTGATCTCTCTCTTCCATTTCCAGAGTTTTACATAGATGAGCTCTGAAGGGAGCTTTTCCAGTGGAGAGGAGTGGAAGGATACAAAAGCATTCTTACATGGTCTCTTGCTCACTTTTCCCCTTGGGTTATTCAGTTTGGGATTCTGTGGTTGCTTTTCTCTAAAACGTAAGCCCAAGCAACAAAGTTCTCTGGTCCTCTGAACAGAATACATTTTCAATAGCAAGGATAAAGGGAAAGACAATCACTGGAGAAAATACAAAGAGCATCAGGTGTTTACAGTTAGCCTTTGGCAACTGGGCTGAAACCACTGCCCCTTGCCTGCCTGGCTTCTCACCTCTGTTTCTGCTGAGCAAGACCCATCCTATTCTTTACCACCTGGAACCTTTCCCTTCTCATGAAAACTTCCAGATTCAAGGTTCCCACTCTCCCTTGTGTCCTCTTGTTTGTAGTCCGAGGAACTCCGACCTTCCAAAGGAAATGCGCGAGGCTGTGGACATTGATATGCTGATTTCATTTTTAGGGGCAGAATCTCCACTCCCCCAGCAAGAAGGAGGCTTGCTTACTAAGGTCCATCCTTAACACCAAACACTTAACACCTGTATTAAATTACACACATCAGGTAAAGAGAGGGTCATTCTTTCACATCGATATGAACTGACAAAGAACTTACTGTTATACAGGAAAATCTATTTTGGCAAAAAAAAATTTACATTTTTTTTCTTTCTCTGTGTTGCAGCAGGGATCATTTCTGTATTTATCTGTGCTCTAAGTTTGCAAGATGGCAGGATTATGGGTTCCAGGAGAGAATGACACACAGATGGAGAAGGTGGTCTCGTGAGTCTTGCTTACAGGGAGAGGATGTGTTCGAGAGAGAACTGACCTCAAATCTCCCAGGAGAGAATCCCATCATAGCTACAACAGGCATGCATGCCAACCTAACGATATCATCCCCTACCCAGGGCTGTCCCTCTTCAGGGAAAGACTGCGCAACACAGAGAATAGATTAAACACTCAGCTCAGGATCTTTTCTATATTCTAGACCTTCTTTATTTTGGAATTAAAAAGTGACAAATTTGTCCTTGGCTACGGGACACTCTAAACAGAGCTATATTCATGTTTGAAAGAAAAAAACTACCTTCACTTCATGGGACTGTAGGATTTGCAGCAACTCTAGTCTGTCTGTCGCAAGTGTATTGGATGTTTCAGTTTGCCAGACCTGTCATGAGAAATTAATTACAGGATGTTGCAGAAATGGCAAAGCTCCAGCAGCATCTTGCATAGTTTAATATAGCCCCGTTTCCCCATTTCAATGTATTTGTGGTTAGATAAATCCTCAGAAATTTACAGCTGCTATAGACTAGCTTATTATGTACTCTGCCTGCACACATGATAAGTATAAGAATTTGATGTTCTTAAAGTGCATAGATTTCACTGACATTTCTTTACCACGATGGAAATATTTAGTTGCTAAAAGTAGCATGGCAGATACTTCTGAACATTAACTTCTTCTGTATAACAGGCAGGGATGTTAAAAACATCACCGTGCTTAGCCATCTTCCACTTACTTTAAATCGAATAACTGTAGCTCCGGAAAAAGTTGTGTGGAGTGTTTACATAAAATGGTCCCATGAACAAATTAAACAGAAAAAAAATTAACTACTGATTCTCAGTTGAAATCACTGAAAAACTGAACCGTAGCGACCACGTTTTTCTCCAGGGAACCTTCTTCCTTTGGTCTAGCGACTGCTTTTTCACAAGCTTCAGTTGTTCATTTTTGCTCCAGCAACAAGCTATTTTCCTCGCCTTCTTGCTTTTTCCTCCTTTTGTATTTTTTTTTTTCTTAACTATAATTGTTCCCTCTCAACAGTAAATCAGCTCGTTCCAAGCAACTTTAAAGATTGGCAATATATGTTTACTTATATAATTGCTGTATAAAAAAAAAAATCCTACATTTTCCTCTACCAAATTCTTTCACAATTCTTCACAAGGATCCAAGTGATCAGTTAAGAAAAAGTGAACTAGAATGAGTAAAAATCAGATTGTTTAGTACTTTTAGAGATGAATGACATTGAAGTATATATAGTTGGACCATTCTGACACAAGTAATAGAACATGTGTTATGCATGGTTATAGATGTACTTACTTATGACACCCTTCCCCTCTTTAGATTGTGAGTAGATAGTAAAACTGTAGATTCTTAGCAGCTTCATCCTCCCTAACTTTCTGAGACAATCAAAATAACCCATCCATAATCAGAATGAATTTGAGGTGTTAGAAGAGCAACTTTCGAAAACAGGGGGCTCACAACATATGCTTGATGTAGATGTGAAGAGATCATTAGAAAAAAAGCATTCTTTGTGTTTACAAAACAGATGTTTTTATGTTATCCAGTTCCCGCCTTAAGTTAAAGTATTCCCTATTCACTTTAATAATTAGAGCAGAAGGATATGATGAATGAAGTACCTCATTACCAAGTTTGCTTTCCGGGTCTCTGCAGAGAGTAGCTGTCTGCTTTTGCCTAGCTGGTCCATTGTTAACCCTAAATGATGCTGACATTCAGTTCGCCTGCAGATAATTGGGTCCATCCACAGACTGAGTTTGCCACTCAACAGAGCCTTTTGATTGACGTGACTCTTGATGTTTTTATTTTCTCTTATGTGACTGGGATACTGTTTCTTGAATAAAATGTTACTGTCCATGTGTTAGTTTGAGTCCACAGAATCGATTCCTTAAAAAAATGTAAGAATTAGAGTATGGAGTAAAGATTTTGCAAAATAAATATGGGGTAAAGACATTATCAGTTTTTTTAAAAAAAATTCACTCAGATATGGTATTTCATTTTATGTAGGTCACGGCTGCATGGAAGACATATGAGATGTTTCTAGTCTCTGAGTGTGGTTGTACGTTCATCAGGTTGCTTCCTTACTCTGTGTGGGCTGGAGACCAACTCTAGGTGCTACTGGCTCACTGCACCCAGCACCTGAGGTGGGTGGGGACCTTTGAGGTGCCCCAGTGGAGTATGACAAACCTCCATGGACAGCAAGCAACACACTGACTGACCGTGTGCACTTGGACAAGTTGCTTAACTTTCAAAGCCCCGGTTTCCTTATTTGCAGGGCAGGGAAGATTTTATCTTCCTCCTGGGTTTGAAGTGAGGACTGAATGAGGTCACGTACATAAAGTGAAGATTTGGGGAATCTCTTCTGTAGTCAAGTCCAATGAGGTAGAAATCAACAAATATAGAGCTTCAAAAGTTGGACTAGTGAAAAATGTTCCCATAATCTACTTAACAGATATGGACCTCAGATGGAAATCATTGAAATACGTATAAAAGTATAAGGTCATGAGTTTTTTATATAGTTTCTAGAACTTTCTAACCCTCTGAAAAATAGTTGTGAGTTAAATATATGACTAAAATAACATGACATATAAAGTTATAAAATGATAAGTTATTTCCCAGATAGTCTTGCTGAACTTCCTAAAGAGAAAATATCTTTCTCTAATAAAACTTTTCTGTAACTGAAAAATAAAATTAATGTCAAGTATCCATTTTTTTTGGAAAGAAACCTTACGAAAGGTTTCAAAAGTAGCAAGTGTTAACCATTTAAAACACTGATTTCATATTTAAAAGGTGCATCTTAAACATGAATTTGCATTCATGGTGTAAAATATTTCAAGTTTTAAATCTTTTTAAAACTTGCTTTTTATTCTAGCTTTGCAAATCCTATTCATTGTATAGTTTTGATACCGAAGAAACTCGAATCTTCAAGACAGAGTAGAATCAATAATTGGGAAATTAATTTGTAAGAATGACATTATTTATTATCTAGAAAAGATAGTGTCAAATTGCTACTTGTTTGTAGAAAAGAGACTATAAAATGGGATAGAATTCAATAATTTTAGGATAAAAATAAAACAAAGTTAATTTATTACTAAGTAAATAGTCTGATTTCTCTGCTTGATTATAATTTGGACTTATTACTTGGAGGGCACTCTTATGGTCTCCCCCACCCCATCTCATCTTAGAAGGTGGTGAAGATTATTAATTAATAATAATTAATCTATTCACAAACATAACCCAAATCTTGCTTTGTCAACAGGACAAAAAAGAAAAGAAATGGGCTTTGAGTAGAAACAACTTTTCCTGGTGTTTGCCTCAATTGTTATTTTTGCCTTCAGTAGTTACAATATAAAAATAACCCTTTATTTTTCATATGAACATTGGGATTTCAGCAAATGTTTAGCTCCTCTGACATATTATTTTATTATTGTCTTGATTTAAAATCATTTTGCAACTTGCTGAAATTCTTTGTAATTAAAACCAAAATCAGAGAATCTACACACATCTCAAAACTATGAGCTGAAACTGCAGAGAGTCACATATTTTTATTTTTTTCATTATCAAGTGCATTAACAAGAAAGAAAAAACAAGCCTGTACAAGGGTGACTCAAGCTGGCTGGGTCCAGCTGTACCTGAAGCACAGACGTGTGCATCTAGAACAGGGGAGCTTGGTACTATCGGAACACATTTCTGTGCTAATGGCTGAGGGCTTCAGCAGTCATCAATGCCACTCACCACTTTCAAAAATGCCCTCCTCCCCCCAAGTTCTACACAGCACGGGCAAGTTTACCAATTTTCATGCCTCTACAACATGTGCAGGGGTAAGAGTCAAATATATTTCTACTAGAAGATTTTTCACATCCGGTATACATCTGGGCAAAATTTACACCTCAATGCCCAACACTGTTTTTCTCACTTCTTACTTTAATGGAATCAATTGTCTAATTTGGTAAATAAGTTTTCTAATTTTATATTAGTTTTGACCTTCTTGAAGTTACATATTTTATTGACAGACTTAAAATCACACAGTTTTAAGAAGAGTCAAGTGAAAAACAAAGAGATGAACTTTCCCATTTTATAACATCTCACTTCAAAATATATGGTCACATAGTAATGACACTGTTACTCTGGAACTAAAGAAATAAATAATTCAATGTAAAAATTTAAAAACAAATTAAAAAATTTAAAAACAAGGTAAACATTTGTTACCTTTTAATGCCTTTCTTACTTGGACCATTTTGAATACACAAAATCCTGAAGCTGCTTATCTTTATTTTAAATAAAGTTAAATTTAAATAGCAGATATTTCATATTCTGAGTATATCATCACACACAGAACCACATTACAGATATAATATTAAATGATTACTTTATGGACATCCTAACAATGCAAACACTTTTTCCTCATATTTGCTGTGTGGCAATTATGGTTTTTCTTTATTGATTTTTCCAAGAATGGTAATGTAATTTTGATGCAGTTACTAATAAATACAAGTACCAATACTTTGATCAACAGCAAACACAATGGTTTATAACAATTAAGCTTTTCAAAAGGCCACATTTATTTTTCCACCCATACCTTGCTTCTGATTTTTCTAGATTCTTTCATAAGGATAAGAAATAGTAGAGCCTTCCTTTCTTCCTGGCCATCTGAAATTTCTGAACTCTGAAGAGAAATTCCATTTGGTTTAATTTGTCATTTCATTTCTGTATATTTGGTTCCTTGCCCCTTCATTCTTCTTCAGCTCTTTACTAGAAGAAAATGACACAAAATGTACTAAATGAACTTAAACAATACCTTCTAGTTACAACAAATCTTGGCATGCCCAGGCAACAGCACAAGTAATAAAACACACACACACACACACACGACCAAAATACTAATTTGTCTTCTTGAACGTACTTCTAGTTTAACTTCTAGAATTAACTTCTAGCTTGCCTCTTGAACATACAGTTAAATTAACATCTTTTAGTGTCATCAGCAGTTGCTAAAGGCCTGATCCATCACTGACTAGTTAACTTAAGCAAAAAAGAAATACATTTCTCAAATACAGACAATAAGCACTGCAAACCCTCAGTAACTTCCAGAAATTAAGTGCAGGCAATCAGAGTTTATAACATTCTTCATTCACTGGAAAAAAAATTGTCATGGAAGATGCTTCAGGTTAGTGACTGGAAAGCATATAGGCCATTTTATTAAACAGCACTCTTTCATTTAGTCTATGGCTATGTCTTCTTTTAGAAGTGAGTAAACTATTATAGCTTTTCAAATAAATCCAAAAAATGGTATGTGGCATTTTTGATTGACAAAGGTAGTGACGGTTAACTATGTATCTAGATGCAGCTTTGAAATAAAACAAATTATACCATGAATAAAAGTCAAGAACCAATAGGCAGATGAAACAAGATGTTGCTTCTTTAGAGACCATGTAGTAAGTACACCAAAACTAGAGGGTGATAAACTAGGGGTTGAGCCTGAAATTTTTTGATGCAATTATTTACATATCAGTGATGAGTATCTGGACTTACACAAAACAGTTGTTGTCCTTCTTCTGAACAGAAAGGGTTTAACATTTGGTTGCTCTTAGAAAACAACTTCAATCTAAGGATAATGGCAAGCTGATTAGGTGGTGGTCAATTCCATTGATCACTCCTGAGAAAAGTAGAGGCTAGAGCATCATGGCAAAAAAGGATGTGCTAATAACCATTCCCTAACCCTAAACCGGAAGGTTAGGGAACATCTGTGCCTTTAGGGACAGGCCCAATCTTTTACTTTTTAAATTTATTTTACTGAAGTACATTTGATTTACAATGTTGTGTTAATTTCTGCCGTACAGCAAAGTGATTCAGTTATACATATATTGTGTGTGTGTGTATACATATATATATATATGGATATATATATATATATATATATTACACACACACATTCTTTTTCATATTCTTTTCTGCTATGGTTTATGGCCCAATCTTAAATAAATGGTTGTACTGCCTTTCCATATGAGGGAAAAAAAATCCTTTGTCAGTCCTTGTTTCCTGATTTTAAAATTTTTAAACCAGTATTATATAATATATAGAAGCCCCAAAATGTTTCAAGTGAACATGCTCACAAACGCAACTAAGGTAGACTATAAAATGGTACAGCTATGGTGAGGTAAGGTACAATCTCACCAGGGGCAAAAAAGGGCATCATACTGTCCTGGTGTGTATATAGGTACAGCATATAAAACTTGCCTCAAATTAGGGTCTGACAAAAGTGGGGAAGGAAAGGCTCAAATGGATGCTGAGCTCAAGTCCCCCAGAGACCCTATAAACGTCTGCAAGGAACAGCGAGGAAGGTAAAGGACCTCAGAGGAGTAATGAGACAAACAGGGTGAGAGGAGGAGTTTATGAGAGCGGTAGGACAAAACCAAGGAAGAAAAACAGAAAAGGGAGGGAGAGGAAGAGAACAGCTGGAAACGAGTGAGATGGATCCTGCACAAGACAGTAGGACAAGTTAAATCAATCAGACTGAGGCTGCATTGTGAGAAGTAAACACAGGAGCCAGGAGGACCCTCAAGAGGGGGAACCTGAAGAGAAACTTAACTGGAAAAAGCTAAAGTAGGCAGTAAAGATAACATATTTAAGGGAAATGACTCAGACTAAGAAGAGGAAGGAACACTGAATACAGAATGACAAAGACTATCTATGAAAGGGAGAAAGGGGACAGAATAAAAGGAAAAGGAGAAGAAACTTCCAAGTGCACACCTTGGACAAGGAACAGCCCCCTTCTGACAACAGGGAACGAGCAAGAGGGACACAGCAGCACGATGATGGCTGCTGACAGCACAGGGACTGAACACCTAAGAGGCAGCAGAGACTTGCTGACAAGGGAAGAGATGTCATCTAAGTAAGACACCAGCAGGAAAACAAACCCAGGTTTTCTCTGTGGTATCTCCTCATAAAGTATCCTCGTAACATAACAGAGGGAGAGAGTAACAGAGTGAGGGCCGATAAAGGCAAATCATGTGAAAAGAGAAAGGAAAATCTCACAGCAGGATTTTGAAAATGAGTAAGAAACCAGGTTAGTGTTTGTGTGTATGGTATGTGTGAAAAATAAGACTCCTAAAAATACTGGGCCCTACTCCACAAGAAATTCAATCCAATGAGTATTCCCTGAAGTTTTACTATGTGGCCAGACACCAGGCTAAGTACTGGGGAGAGAAAATGTGAGCATGCTATAGCCCCCGCCCGGCAAGTACTTACCATTTAATCAGAGTTAAAAGGCAAAGCATGAGGGACCTTCAAGATGGCAGAGGAGTGAGACGTGGAGATCACCTTCCTCCCTACAAATATACCAGAAATACATCTACATGTGGAACAATTCCTACAGAACACCTACTGAACGCTGGCAGAAGACCTCAGACCTCCCAAAAGGCAATAAATTCCCCACGTACCTGGGTAGGGCAAAAGAAAAAAGAATAAACAGAGACAAAAGAATAGGGACGGGACCTGCCCCAGTGGGAGGGAGCTGTGAAGGAGGAAAGGTGTCCACACACCAGGAAGCCCCTTCGCGGGCGGAGACTGCGGGTGGCGGAGGGGGTACCTTCGGTGCCGCGGAGGAGAGTGCAACCACAGGGGTGCAGAGGGCAAAGTGGACAGATTCCCACACAGAGGATCTGTGCCAACCGGCACTCACCAGCACGAGAGGCTTGTCTGCTCACCCGCTGGGGTGGGCGGGGGCTGGGAACTGACGACTGGGCTTGGGTCGGATCCCAGGGAGAAAACTGGGGTTGGCGGTGTGAACACAGCCTGAAGGGGTTAGTGCGCCACGGCTAGCCGGGAGGGAGTCTGGGAAAAGGTCTGGACCTGCTTAAGGGGCAAGAGACCACTGTTTCAGGGTGTGTGAGGAGAGGGGATTCAGAGAGCCACCTAAATGAGCTCCAGAGACGGGCGCGAGCCTCGGCTAACAGCGCGGACCCCAGAGACAGGCATGAGACGCTAAGGCTGCTGCTGCCGCCACCAAGAAGCCTGTGTGCAAGCACAGGTCACTATCCACACCCCCCTTCTGAGGAGCCTGTGCACCCCGCCACTGCCAGGGTCACTGGATCCAGGGTCAACTCCTCCGGGAGAACGCACGGCGCGCCTCAGGCTGCAGCAACGTCACGCCGGCCTCTGCCTCCGCAGGCCCGCCCCGCACTCCGTGCCCCTCCCTCCCCCCCAGCCTGAGTGAGCCAGAGCCCCCGAATCAGCGGCTCCTTTAACCCCGTCCTGTCTGAGCAAAGAACAGACGCCCTCAGGTGACCTACACGCAGAGGCGGGGCCAAACCCAAAGCTGAGCCCCAGGAGCTGTGTGAACAAAGATGAGAAAGGGAAATCTCTCCCAGCAGCCTCAGGAGCAGCAGATTAAATCGCCACAATCAACTTGATGTACCCTGCATCTCTGGAATACCTGAATAGACAATGAATCATCCCAAAATTGAGGCGGTAGACTTTGGGAGCAACTGTAGACTTGGGGTTTGCTTTCTGCATCTAACTTGTTTCTGGTTTTATGTTTATATTAGTTTAGTATTTAGAGCTTATTATCATTGGTAGATATGTTTACTGATTTGGTTGCTTTCTTCCTTTTTTAAAATATATATAGACATATATATATATCTTTTCATTTTTCTCTTTTTGTGTGTATATGTATGCTTTTGTGATTTTGTCTGTATAGCTTTGCTTTTACCATTTGTCCTACGGTTCTGTCTGTCCGTTTTTTTTTTCTTTTTTTTTGTATAGTTTTTGGCACTTGTTATCATTGGTGGATTTGTTTTTAGGTTTGGTGGCTCTCTTCTTTCTTTTTTTTTCTTTTGTGGTACGTGGGCCTCTCACTGTTGTGGCCTCTCCCGTTGCAGAGCACAGGCTCCGGACGCGCAGGCTCAGTGGCCATAACTCACGGGTCCAGCCGCTCCGCAGCATGTGGGATCTTCCCGGACCAGGGCACGAATCCGTATACCCTGCATTGGCAGGCAGACTCTCAACCACTGCGCCACCAGGGAAGCCCCTCTTTCTTTCATTTTTTTTAAATTACATTTTATTTTTTATTTTAGTAAATTTATTTTATTATATTTTCTTTTCTTCTTTCTTTCTTCCTTTCTATCCCTTCCTTCCTTCCTTCCTTTCTTCCTTCCTCCCTCCCTCCCTCCCTTCCTTTCTTTTTTTGTCTCCCTTTTCTTCTGAGCCGTGTGGCTGACAGAGTCTTGGTGCTCTGGCTGGGAGTCAGGCCTGAGGCTCTGAGGTGGGAGAGCCGACTTCAGGACACTGGTCCACAAGAGACCTCCTGGCTCCACGTAATATCAAACGACGAAAGCTCTCCCAGAGATCTCCATCTCAATGCTAAGACCCAGGTCTGCTCAATGACCAGCAAGCTACAGTGCTGAATACCCTATGCCAAACAACTAGCAAGACAGGAACACAACCACACCCAATAGCAGAGAGGCTGCCTAAAATCATAATAAGGCAACAGACAACCCAAAACATGCCACCAGACGTGGCCCTGCCCACCAGAAAGACAAGATCCAGCCTCATCCAGAAAAACACAGGCACTAGGCCCCTCCACCAGGAAGCCTACACAACTCACTGAACCAACCTTAGCCACTGGAGCAGAAACCAGAAACAATGGGAACTACAAACCTGCAGCCTGCAGAAAGGAGACCCCAAACACAGTAAGTTAAGCAAAATGAGAAGACAGAGAAATACACAGCAGATGAAGGACCAAGGTAAAAACCCACCAAACCAAACAAATGAAGAAGAAATAGGCAGTCTACCTGAAAAAGAATTCAGAGTAATGATAGTAAAGATGATCTAAAATCTTGAAAATAGAATGGAGAAAATACAAGAAATGTTTAACAAGGACCTAGAAGAAGTAAGGAGCGAACAAAGAATGATGAACAACATAATAAATGAAATTTAAAATTCTCTAGAAGGAATCAATAGCAGAACAACTGAGGCAGAAGAACAGATAAGTGACCTGGAAGATAAAGTAGTGGAAATAACTACTGCAGAGCAGAATAAAGAAGAAAGAATGGAAAGAATTGAGGACACTCTCAGAGACCTCTGGGACATTATATGTACCAACATTCAAATTATAGGGGTCCCAGAAGTAGAAGAGAAAAAGAAATGGACTGAGAAAATATTTGAAGAGATTATAGTTGTAAACTTCCCTAATATGGGAAAGGAAATAGTCAATCAAGTCCAGGAAGTGCAGAGAGTCCCAAAAGGATAAATCCAAGGAGAAACACGCCAAGACACATATTAATCAAACTATGAAAAATTAAATACAAAGAACAACTACTAAAAGCAGCAAGGGAAAGGCAACAAATAACATACAAGGAAACTCCCATAAGATTAACAGCTGATCTTTGACCAGAAACTCTGCAAGCCAGAAGGGAGTGTCAGGACATATTTAAAGTGATGAAAGGCAAAAACCTATAACCAAGATTACTCTACCCAGCAAGGATCTCATTCAGATTAGACGGAGAAACTAAAACCTTTACAGATAAGCAAAAGCGAAGAGAATTCAGCACCACCAAACCAGCTTTACAACAAATGCTAAAGGAACTTCTCTAGGCAGGAAACACAAGAGAAGGAAAAGATCTACAATAACAAAGACAAAACAATTAAGAAAATGGTAACAGGAACATATAAATCGATAATTACCTTAAATGTAAATGGTTTAAATGCTCCAACCAAAAGACACAGACTGGCTGACTGGATTCAAAAACAAGACCCATATATATGCTGTCTACAAGAGAACAACTTCAGACCTAGGGATACAGACTGAAAGTGAGGGGATGAAAAAAGATATTCCTTGCAAATGGAAATCGAAAGAAAGGTAGAGTAGCAATTCTCATATCAGACAAAACAAACTTTAAAATAAAGACTATTACAAGAGACAAATGACACTACATAATGATCAAGGGATCAATCCAAGAAGATTGAACAATTGTAAATATTTATGCACCCAATATAGGAGCACCTCAATACTTATGGCAAATGCTAACAGACATAAAAGGGGAAATCAACAGTAACACAATCATAGTAGGGAACTTTAACACCTCACTTTCACCAATGGACAGATCATCCAAAATGAAAATAAATAAGGAAACACAAGCTTTAAATGACACATTAAACAAGATGGACTTAATTGATATTTATAGGACATTCCATCCAAAAACAACAGAATATACTTTCTTCTCAAGTGCTCATGGAACATTCTCCAGGATAGATCATATCTTGGGTCACAAATCAAGCCTTGGTAAACTTAAGAAAATTAAAATCGTACCAAGTATCTTTTCTGACCACAACACTATGAGACTGGATATCAATTACAGGAAAAAATCTGTAAAAAATACAAACACATGGAGGCTAAACAATACTCTACCAAATAACCAAGAGATCACTAAAGAAATCGAAGAGGAAATCAAAAAATACCTAGAAACAAATGACAATGAAAACACGACGACCCAAAACCTATGGGATGCAGCAAAAGCAGTTCTAAGAGGGACGTTTATAGCAATACAATCCTACCTCAAGAAACAAGAAACATCTCAAATAAACAACCTAACTTTACACCTAAAGCAATTAGAGAAAGAAGAAAAAACCCCCAAAGTTAGCAGAAGGAAAGAAATGATAAAGACCAGATCAGAAATAAATGAAAAAGAAATGAAGGAAATGATAGCAAAGATCAATAAAACTAAAAGCTGGTTCTTTGAGAAGATAAACAAAATTGATAAACCATTAGCCAGACTCATCAAGAAAAAAAGGGACAAGACTCAAATCAACAGACTTAGAAATGAAAACAGGAGAAGTAACAACTAACACTGAAGAAATACAGAGGATCATGAAAGATTACCACAAGCAACTATATGCCAATAAAATGGACCACCTGGAAGAAATGGAGGAATTCTTAGAAAGCACAACCTCTCCAGACTGCACCAGGAAGAAACAGAAAATATAAACAGACCAATCAAAGCACTGAAGTTGAGACTGTGATTAAAAAACTTCTAACAAAAGCCCAGGACCAGATGGCTTCATAGGTGAATTCTATCAAACATTTAGAGAAGACCTAACACCTATCCTTCTCAAACTCGTCTAAAATATAGCAGGGGAGGAACACTCCCAAACTCCTTCTATGAAGCCACCATCACCCTGATACAAAAACAGACAAAGATGTCACCAAAAAAGACAACTACAGGCCAATATCACTGATGAACACAGATGCAAAAATCCTCCACAAAGTACTAGCAAACAGAATCCAACAGCACATTAAAAGGATCATACACCATGATAAGTGGGGTTTATCCTAGGAATGCAAGGATTCCTCAATACACGCAAATCAATCAATATGATGCACCATATGAAAATATTGAAGGAGAAAAATTATATGATCATCTCAATAGATGCAGAAAAAGCTTTCGACAAAATTCAACACCCACTTATGATAAAAACCTTCCAGAAAGTAGGCACAGAGGGAACGTACCTCAACATAATAAAGGCCATATAAGACAAACGCAGAGCCAACATTGTTCTCAATGGTGAAAAACTGACACCATTTCCACTAAGATCAGGAACAAGACAAGGTTGCCCACTCTCACCACCATTATTCAACATAGTTTTGGAAGTTTTAGCCACAGCAATCAGAGAAGAAAAAGAAATAACAGGAGTCCAAGTCAGAAAAAGATGAATTAAAACTGTCACTGTTTGCAGATGACATGGTACTATACACAGAGAATCCTAAAGATGCTACCAGAAAACCACTAGAGCTAATCAATGAATTTGGTAAAGTAACAGGATACAACATTAAGGCACAGAAATCTCTTGCATTCCTATACACTAATAATGAAAAATCAGAAAGAGAAAATAAGGAAACAGTCCCACTTACCACTGCAGCAAAAAGAAAAAAATAACTAGGAATAAACCTACCTAAGGAGACAAAAGACCTATATGCAGAAAACTGTAAGACAATGATGAAAGAAATTAAAGATGATACAAACAGATAGATATACGATGTTCTTGGATTGGAAGAATCAACACTGTGAAAATGAGTATACTACCCAAAGCAATCTATATATTCATGCAATCTCTATCAAACTACCAATGGCATTTTTCACAGAACTAGTACAAAAAAATTTCACAATTTGTATGGAAACACAAAAAGACCCCAAAGAGCAAAAGCCATCTTGAGAAAGAAAAATGGAGCTGGAGGAATCAGGCTCCTGGACTTCAGACTATACTGCAAAGCTACAGTAATCAAGACAGTATGGTACTGGCATGAAAACAGCAATATAGATCAGTGGAACAGGATAGAAAGCCCAGAGATAATGCCACACACATATGGTCACCTTATCTTTGATAAAGGAGGCAAGAATATACTGTGGAGAAAAGAGAGCCTCTTCAATAAGTGGTGCTGGGAAAACTGGACAGCTACATGTAGAAGAATGAAATTAGAACACTCCCTAACACGATACACAAAAATAAACTCAAAATGGATTAAAGACCTAAATGTAAAGCCGGATACTATAAAACTGTTAAAGGAAAACATGGGCAGAACACTCTATGACATAAATCACAGCAAGATCCTTTTTGACCCACATACTAGTGAAATGGAAATAAAAACAAAAATAAACAAATGGGAATTAACAAAACTTAAAAGCTTTTGCACAGCAAAGGAAACTATAAAAAAGATGAAAAGAAAACCCTCAGAATAGTTGCAAATGAAGAAACTGACAAAGGATTAATCTCCAAAATATACAAGCATCTCACACAGCTCAATATCAAAAAAACAAACATCCCAATCCAAAAATGGGCAGAAGACCTAAACAGACATTTCTCCAAAGAAGATATACAGATCACCAACAAACTCATGAAAGGATGCTCAACATCACTAATCATTAGAGAAATGCAAATCAAAACTACAATGAGGTATAACTTCACACCAGTCAGAATGGCCATCGTCAAAAAATCTACAAACAATAAATGCTGGAGAGGGTGTGGAGCAAAGGGAACTCTCTTGCACTGTTGGTGGGAATGTAAATTGATACAGCCACTATGGAGAACAGTATGGAGGTTCCTTAAAAAACTAAAAGTAGAACTACCATATGACCCAGCAATCACACTACTGGGCATATACCCTGAGAAGACCATAATTCAAAAAGCGTCATGTACCAAAACGTTCATTGCAGCTCTATTTACAATAGCCAGGACATGGTAGCAACCTAAGTGTCCACTGACAGATGAATGCATAAAGATGATGTGGCACATATATACAATGGAATATTACTCAGCCATAAAAAGAAATGAAACTGAGTTACTTGTAGTGATGTGGATGGACCTAGAGTCTGTCATACAGAGTGAAGTAAGTCAGAAAGAGAAAAACAAATACCGTATGCTAACACATATATATGGAAGCTAAAGGAAAAAAAAGAGTTTTGAAAAACCTAGGGGCAGGACAGGATAAAGACACAGACGTAGAGAATGGACTTGAGGAGATGGGGAGGGGGAAGGGTAAGCTGGGATGAAGTGAGAGAGTGGCATGGACAAATATACACTACCAAATGTAAAACAGACAGGTAATGGGAAGCAGCCACATAGCACAGGGAGATCAGCTTGGTGCTGTGTGACTACCTAGAGGGGTGGGATAGGGAGGTTGGGAGGGAGACACAAGAGGGAGGATATATGGGGATATATGTGCATGTATAGCTGATTCACTTTGTTATAAAGCAGAGACTAACACACCATGGTAAAGCAATCATACTGCAGTAAAGATGTTAAAAAAAAAGGGAAAAAGGCAAAGCATTTGTAACAGAAATAACTCTGAACTTGGAGCCAGAAGATCAAGTCCTAGTTCAGGCATTTTTTAACTCTGACTCTCAGACCTTGATTTCTTTAAATGCATAAAGAATGGGCTGTAGTAAAAAAATTTCCAAAATTACTTTTGTTTTAAAAGAAATGATCAAGTATAAACAGATAGAGAGATATACCATGTTCTTGGATTGGAAGAATCAATATTGTGAAAATGACTATACTACCCAAAGCAATCTACAGATTCAGTGCAATCCCTATCAAATTACCAATGGCATTTTTTACAGAGCTAGAACAAAAAATCTTAAAATTTGTAGGGAGACAGAAAAGATCCCTAATTGCCAAAGCAATCTTGAGGGAAAAAAACGGAGCTGGAGAAATCAGACTCTCTGACTTCAGATTATACTACAAAGCTACAGTAATCAAGACAGTATGGTACTGGCAAAAAAACAGAAATATACATCAATGGAACAGGATAGAAAACCCAGAGATAAACCCACACACCTATGGTCAACTAATCTATGACAAAGGAGCCAAGGATATACAATGGAGAAAAGACAGTCTCTTCAACAAGTGGTGCTGGGAAATCTGGACAGCTACATGTAAAAGAATGAAATTAGAACAATCCCTAACTGTATATACAAAAATAATCTCAAAGTGGATTAAAGACCTAAATGTAAGACCAGATACTACAAAACTTTTAGAGGAAAATACAGGAATAACACTCTTTGACATAAGTCACAGCAAGATCTTTTTTGACCCACCTCCTAGAGTAATGTAAATTTAAAAAAAAAAGAAACAAATGGGGCCTAATGAAACTTAAAAGCTTTTACACAGCAAAGGAAAGTATAAACAAGACGAAAAGACAACCCTCAGAATGGGAGAAAATATTTGCAAACGAATCAACAAAGGATTAATCTCCAAAATATATGAACAGCTCATGCAGCTCAGTATTAAAAAAACAAACAACAATCAAAAAACGGAGAGAAGACCTAAATAGACATTTCTCCAAAGAAGACATACAGATGGCCAAGAGGCACATGAAAAGCTGCTCAACATCACTAATTATTAGAGAAATGCAAATCAAAACTACAGTGAAGTATCACCTCACACCGGTTAGCATGGGCATCATCAGAAAATTTACAAACAACAAATGCTGGAGAGGGTGTGGAGAAAAGGGAAGCTTCTTGCACTGTTGATGGGAATGTAAATTGATACAGCCACTATGGAGAACAGCATGCAGGTTTCTTAAAAAACTAAAAATAGAATTACCATATGATCCAGCAATCGCACTACTGGGCATATACCCAGAGAAAACCATAATTCGAAAAGACATATGCACCCCAAAGTTCATTGCAGCACTATCTACAATAGCCAAGTCATGGAAGCAACCTAAATGCCCATCGGCAGACGAATAGATAAAGAAGATGTGGTACATATATACAAAGGAATATTACTCAGCCATAAAAAGAAACGAAATTGGGTCATTTGTAGAGACGTGGATGGACCTAGAGACTGTCATACAGAGTGAAGTTAGAGAAAAACAAATACCGTATATTAACGCATATATGTGAAATCTAGAAAAATGGTACAATGAACTGGTTTGCAAGGTAGAAATAGAGACACAGATGTGGAGAACAAACGTGTGGACACCAAGGGGGGAATGCGGGGGGCAGTGGTGGGATGAATTGGGAGATTGAGATTGCCATATATACACTAATATGTATAAAATAGATACGTAATAAGAATCTGTTGTATAAAAAATAAATAAAAAAACAAAAAGCAAAGAAAAAAAAGAAATGATCAAGTGTATATATATATATCAATATATGCTGAGTAGAAAAATTAGAAAATACACACAGTAAAATGAAGGAAAAAAAATCACTATAATTCCACCACTTAGTGATAACTACTGACATTTATTGATGTATATTGTTCCATATTTTATGCATATGTTATATAAAAACTATTTTATAATCATCCTCTTTTAACTTAAAAATTTTTCATCATTCCTTCCACATCTATGAACATACTCCTATAATATTTTCACTATTTGAAATAGTCACATGGTGTTCTCACATGGTGTTCTATTACATAAATGCTTCATAATTTAATCAATCCTGGGCTTCCCTCGTGGCACAGTGGTTAAGACTCCGCCTGCCAATGCAGGGGACACGGGTTTGAGCTCTGGTTCAGGAAGATCCCACATGTCGTGAAGCAACTAAGCCCGTGCGCCACAACTACTGAACCTGCGCTCTAGAGCCCGCAAGCCACAACTACTGAGCCCTCATGCCACAACTAACGAAGCCCGGATGCCTAGAGCCCGTGCTCCGCAACAAGAGAAGCCACTGCAATGAGAAGCCCGCGTACCACAACGGAGAGTAGCCCCCGCTCGCCACAACTAGAGAAAGCCTTGCACGCAGCAACAAAGACTCAACGCAGCCAAAAAAAAAATGATAATAAATAAATTTTTAAAAAGTAAGTTAATCAATCCTTTATTCATAGTAATTGAATTTTTTTTCCTTCTATTTTTAAAACACTGCTTGAAGGAGTAGCCTTTTAACTGAAACTCCGCATGTATACTTAAACATTTTCCTACAGTAAATTCCTGGAAGTAGAATATTCAGGTCAAAAGACATGAACAATTTGAAAGCTTAAAATAAACAAGTATTACCAAGCTATACTCCACAAAGGATTGTTTTAATATATACTATTATCAGCAGCATATGAGGAAACCCACCTCCCCATACTCTCATCAACACAAGGTTGTATCAGTTTGAAGCCTGCTGCCATTTTCTGAGGGAAAAATACCATCTCATTTATTGTTTTAATTTCTATTAATTCGATCACTGTAATTGGACATTTTTCGTATGTTCACTGTTTTTTATATATATATATATATATATATATATATACACACACATATATCCCTTTAAGAACGTCCTGTGCACCCCGTTTGCCAGTTCTCCTACTGATATACTTCTTTTCCCTTTTGACTTTTTAGAGCTTTTTATAAGTTAAGGGTATTAACGCTTCGTCTGTCACATGTTTTGTGAAATTCTTCCTGATCCCAGCTTATTGGTTGTTTTTAGATTCTGCTTATGGCATTTTTTTCTCTCTGACATAAATGATTTTAAAGTTTCTATTATTTAGAGCTAAAAATCTGTTTCAAAATATGTTTTCCGATTTTGGTATCAGTGATAAAAAGTCATTCCTTAACACCCATGATTATAAAACTATTGATTTATAAACTTTCTGTATAATGAGATTTTATTTTTTGCCATCCAAATCTAAAAATACTTATGAAAAATTTGAATCTAATTCTCATTAAGTATCAATTTCATAAAAGTGTACGTGATAGAGCTTAACATTTTCACTGTCAGCAGACAAACTTCACTTCTAGTAATAGAGAAAACGGAGGCCGCCTTCTTTAGAAAGTCTTTTCCTGTCCTTCTTATACTTTATCTCTCACCAGAAAACATCATCATTCAAACTCATTTTGTCTCACTTGCCTGTCTCAGTGGAGAAAGTAGCGCCACCTTCTTGTTTCAAATTCTACTCTTTTAATTATTCTCCTTATCCTACACCTTGACTGGCTCTTCTCAAGGGGCTCTTTGCTCTGGGGTTATAAATATTCCTGTCATTCTCTCCTGTATAAAGATCTTCCTTACATCCTGTGTTTTCCACTAGTTTCTGCACAGCTTTTTCTTTCTTTTGAAGTCCAACTTCTGGGAGAAGCAGCCTCTCCTGACGGGCCTTCTCTCTACGGGCTGGAGACAATCTGACTCATGCTTCCAGGACCCTCCATTCAAAACCATCTTCTCCCAGGTCACAAACAGCCTCTTGGTTGCAAATCCCAAAGGCATTTTTCAGCCCTTATATTACTTCTGCTGTCTTTGATACTTGTCCTTGTTGACAATGCCTTTCCTAAACCTTCCTGTTGACTCCGTGACATGACTGTCTCCTGGTTTCCTCTTACCTCTATGAGGGTGACTTTCCGGCCAGTTTGCTCGTTCTTCTTCCCCTGCACATCCATGATGTGTCTGTGGTCCTCAAGGCTCTGTTCTCTGCCCACCTCAGAACTGCAGGAGGGGAAGATTGGACACAAGGAGCCAGTGAGAAAGCTGATGCAATAGCTCAGATGGGGCTCGGACTTAGGGAAGTGGCAGTGGGAATAAAAAGGGGAGATAAAGGGGAGGATCTGAGAGAAAAATATTCGACAGATGATATGAGCGATTATATATGTGGGTGGGCAGCAGGGAGTCACTGAAAATAACGTAGAGACAATAAACCTTAGTTGGTTTGGCTCCTTTTTACTGTATCAAGGGACAAGAATAAAATAAATTTTACTTCTTTCAGAAAAACATTAGCTGCCTGGGAAAAACCAGGAAGATTTTATCAAATTAAATAGAAGAAAGTGTGTGTGTGTGTGTGTGTGTGTGTGTGTGTGTAAAAGAGCAGGAGATTCCTTACTGACAAAGAAGGGGTGAAGGGGTGAAAGAAGGGGTGAAGTTTATGCATAAGAAAACAGTGATATCCTGACCTGTGAGATGGGGAATGCAGCTTTTCAAATGGTGTAACAGTAACATAGAAAACAAATATTTTGTGGATGAGTGTTTAGTAATTCAAGTTATGTTAGAAAAAAGAAAATACAAAAACAATGAAAGAAGGGAAATTCAGAGAATGGAAGGCAGTGTCCCCTTTCTAGGATGTCTAGGAATGGTGGGAGACATCACAACAGAGCTTGAAAAAGGTACAAGAATTTCAAAATCAGGCAATAAGAGGACTGAACAGTGACTGCTGTGGACTGAATTGTATTCTTTCACAGGCTGAAGCCCTAACCCCCAAAGTGAATATATCTAGAGATCGGGTCTTTATGGAGGTAATTAAAATTAAAGGAGGTCATAAGGGTGAGACCCTAAGCTACAGGACTGGTGTCCTTATAAGAAGAGGAAGAGACACCAGAGAGCTCTTTCTCTCCACACATGCACAGAGGAAAGGCCATGTGAGGACACAGCAAGAAGCTGGCCACCTGCAAGGCAGGAAGAGAGGCCTCACCAGAAACCAGCCCTGCTGGAACCTTGATCTTGAATTTCCAGGCTCCAGAACTATGAAAATAATATTTACATTGTTTAAGCCACCCAGTTGGTGGTACTGTTACAGCAGCCCGAGAAGACTAATATGGAGATGTCTAAGTAAGTAAAATGAAGTCAGATGACTGAGAAGGAAAAGGCTCAGAAGCCACAAAGATGAAAGAACAAATAAAGTACGTCTAGAAAGGAGGAAAATGATGAGAGAGAAAGGAAAAGTTGAGTTCTGAAGCAAAAAGCATCGATAACTTACTGCCTATCTCCAGGGAACCTACAGCTTAGCATTAAAGTAAAAATTCAAATGTCTGTGGATGCCAGGGTGACAAGGAGAGCGAGGAAAGCAAGGCAGGAATAATACAGCAGGACCCTGGTAAACTGGAGAGTGGATGACTCATCTTAGGGAGGAGACCACTAACTCAGCTCCAGTGGATGGAAGCCAGCAAAGAATGTGGAACTGTGGTCCAGAACTTCAGAAGAAATAAGAAATCTACATTTATGTGAAATCTTTGTATTTGGGCAACTGGTAAGATTACAGACACAGTGGACCTGGACTGTATCTTGCTGGCAGGCCCAATTTAAAATATATATATATATATTTTTGGTCTGTGCATTCCCCCACCCTGTAGAGTACCCTGCTAGTCTCAGGGTATTCCAGGCACTTTCATGCAATTGTGCCTTAGCTCCTGCCATACTTCTGACTTCTAGGTCCTTTTCTTTTTGTTCACACTGTCTCTACATGGTTTTTAAGACTTAAATGCTATCTTACATCTTTGGCTTTCCCTGATCACTGTGGGAAAATCAGACCGTGTGATCCTCTCCACCTTTTCTTTCTCATAATGTACATATGATCTAACAGAAAGCTACCCTGAAAAATACAACATCTGGACTTTTGCTTGCATCCAAGAATAAGTAACAGGGACCAGATTTACTGCTCACCTAAAACAACCAAAAAAATTGGGCAAAACATATGAAATAATTTTCAAGACACTGAATCCTAAGCAACAAAGGAAAGTGATACCCAAGAAATGGAAAATAAATGAGATGAGCCCTATGACTGCCCAGCTTACTGCCTTGAGAGCTTCCAGGCCACAGCACAGGGGGATGGGGACTGTGTGGAGCCTGGTGGGCTCCCTGAGTGAGTGCTAGGAGTCTGAGGAGACCAGGTAGGCTATAGTTCACAGACTACCAGAGAGGAGACAGCTTCAGAGTGAAAGAACTTGGAGACTTGCAAAGGTTCTCTTCAAGTATTCAGCAGAGTACAGGTGAGAATATACAGCGGAGGAAATCTCCCGAGGCCAGGGACAGTACCTATTCCCATCAGCCAGGATGGAAAACCTCAAAACTCAGAACGCATTGGGTAGAATACCCAAAAGGGATTTGTATCAGTAGTGAGGAATAATTAGCCCTAGATTAAACACAGTTCGAGTCCCACCTAACAAATCTAGAAAAAGAAGCACAAATTAAACCCCAAAGAAGCAGAAATAAAGATCAGAGTGGAAATCAATGAAACAAAATAAATAAACAATAAAGAGAAATCAACAAAACAAAGCTGTTCTTTTCAATAAAATTGATAAACCATTTGCCAGGCTGACTGAGGAAAACAGAGTAAAGAAATAAATGATCAACACTAGGAATTAAAGAGGCAACATTATTACAGATTCTTTCAATATTAAAAAGATAATGGGGGAATATTATGAACAACTTTATGTCAACAAATTCAACCACTTGGATGAAATGGACAAGTTCCTTGAAAGATACAAATTATCAATGCCTATATAAGAAGAAATAACTTTAATGGCTCTACTTCTATTAAACAAATTGAACTTGTAGTTAAAAATCTTCCATAAAAGAATACTTCAGGCCCATGTAGCTTTACTGGTGAGTCTACACAACATCTGAAGAAGAAATAGAGTGACATCAGTAAAAACGGTGGTATAAGGACTTCTGAAAAATTTCTGCTCCAAATAGGCTATGAGAAAACTGGCAAGTATAGTTAGAATCAACTTTTTTAGATTCTGGAAATTAGCCAATAGCTTGTAGTAACCTGGAGAATGTTTATTCAAGAAGAATGGTTGACACTTGGTAAGAACAGTGAGCTTTGTGGCATTTTAACTTACCTTATCCCATCCCCACTGTCTGGCTCTGTGGGTACCTTGAAAAAGAAGAGCCTGCGTTTATGGTGAAAGCCAGCAACCTGGCATCCACTGGAAGGAGCAGAACAGGGCTGGAGCTCTTTCAAATCCTCATTCCCAAGGAATTGTCATTATCTGACCTGTTTGGTGGTTTCCTGGAAGATACCACTTGTAAGGCTGTCTGCATTTGACTTATCTTAGAGCTTGCCTTTTCCCTGGGAGGCAATTACAATTAACTTCAGGGCTGCATGAGTGGTGGATAACAGTAGGCAAACAACAGACTAAAAACTTCAAAGGAAAAGCTGGGGGAATAAGCTGTCCATGAGGGTTTTGAAAAGCTCAGACTTAGTCCTGGGAGTCTAGAAGGTCTTACACATGTGTAGGGCTGTGTGCATGCACAGGAAAGACCTGAGAAGGCCTTAAGCCCTCACCGCTGGCTGACCTTAACACTCTATGCTAACAGGAAGTGAAGGCTAAGACAGAGGTGTCAACTGCCTGGCTGGGTGTTGAAGGTGTGCACAGCACACACAGAGCCCCTACCTGGTAAGACTGGGGGACCTACTGGTTCCAGGTGTTTAAGGAAATCGGTTTCCAATTATTAGCTGATCACTAATCTAACTGAGCAAAGACTCCTGTGGACAAACACATTACAACTAAAGAATTAAAGAATTTGTTCAGAGACGTTAACAAGCAACGAACAACTACAATAAGTAGCAACAACAACAAACCCCGGGGAGGGGGAAAAATCTAATTTCCAGAGTTGTCACATTATAGCATTCAAAATATCCAGTTTTCAATAAAAGGTTACAAGACATGCAAAGAAACAAGAAAGTACGCACCATACAAGGGAAAAAGCAATCAACTGAAATGGTCCCTTAGGAAGCCCAGACATCGGACTTTCTAGACAAAGACTTGAAATCCACTATTATAAATACATTCAAAGAACGCAAGAAAAACATACTTAACTAACGGCAAGTATGGGAACAACAGCTCATCAAATAGAGAATAACAATAAATAAATAGAAATTACAAAAGGAAAAAGTAATATCATATCCTCACAGACTCTTCCAGAAAACTGAAGAGGAGAGAATTCTTCTTAAGAATGGCATTCCATGAAGCCAGCTTACTCTGATAGCAAAACCAGACTAAGACAGTACAAGAAAATAAAACTACAGACCCATATTTCTCTTGAACAAAATACAAACAACTCTAAATAAAATTTTAGCAAATCACGTCCACCAATTTATAAAAAGGATAACACGCCATGACAAAGTGGGGTTTATTCAAAGAATGAAAAGTTGGTTTAACATTTGAAAACCAATGTAATTTACCATATTAGCACATTTAAAAAGAAAAATCATATGATTATCTTAGTAGGTGCAGAACAAGCATTTGACAAAAATCCAACATCCATTCCTGATACAAACTCTCAGCAAACTAGGAAATGAAGGAATAAAGGGCATTTATTAAAAAACCTATGATGATGTACTTAGTGGTGAAAGACTGAATGCTTTCCTACTCACTTCCCTTCAGGACAAAAGAAGATAAGAATATATACTCTCATCACTTCTATTCAACATTGTACTGGAGGTTCTAGCCAGTGCAGTAAGGAGGGAGGGAGGAAAGGCATCCAGATTGGAAAAGAAGAAGCTAAACTGGCTTTTATATGTATGACTGTCTATATAGAAAACCTGGTGAAGTCTACCAAAAAGTTATTAAAACTAACAAGATAGTTTAGTAAGGTAGCATGATACAAGATCAACATACAACAATCAGTAGTATTCCCATAAATTAGCAACAAACAATTGCAAATTGAAATTGAAAAATAGTACCATTTACCAATGAGATATACAGGAATAAATCAGCCAAGTATGTGCAGGACTTATACGCTGAAAACTAACAATCAGTGTTGAGAGAAATTGAAGAAGGCCTAAATAAATGGAGAAATATTTCATGTTAATGAGGCAGATGACTGAATATTGTCGACATGTCAGTTCTCCCCAAACTTATCTTTGGATTCAAGGCAATACAAGTTGGGATTCCAGAAGCCTATGTTGTGGAAACTGAAAAACTTATTCTAAATTGATGAGGACATACAAAGGACCCTGAATAGTTAAACCGACTTTAAAAAAGGACAAGACTGGAGGACCAATAATACCTGATTCCAAGACATATTATAAAACTACAGTAATCAAGACCGTGTGTTACTGGTGTAAAGACAGAAGTAGATCAATGGATAAGAATATGTCCAGAAACAGACCTACCCTTATAATGACAACTGATTTTCAATGAAGGTGTAAAGACCATTCAGTTGAGACATGGCTATTTTTTCAACAAATGATGCTAGAACAACTGGATATCCAAATGCAAACAAAACAAAACAGAATCCTCTGATCCAAACCTCACATCATATACAAAAATGAACACAAAACAGATCATAGACTTAAATATGAAACCAATTTGAATTATAAAACTTTTACAAGAAAACATAGGAGAAAACCTTTGTAACTTTGGCAAAGGTTTCTTAGATACTATACTAAAGCATGACATATAAAAGAAAAAAATTGACAAATTGGACTTCATCAAAATAAAAAAAAGTTTGCTTTTCAAAAGCTACTGTTAAAAGAATGAAAAGGCGTAACAGAGACCGGGAGAAAATATCGGCAAATCATGTATCTGATAAAGAACATATTTAGAATATATAAGGAACTCTGTGATGTCACACTCCTGACAATGGATAATTCTGATTTCAGAAAGGGCGGGGAATGGGAGGAGGAGAAAAAGGCTGAAAAGTGAATAATCAAAAGAAGAAATTTTAAAAAAAAGTTGCAAGTAGTAGGGTATTTTAGGGGAAAAAGGTAAACTAATTTCTTCTCATGAAAAGAAGAAGAAATTGAAGAAGTCTGGAATAGGATTATTATAAAGATGGAAAAATATATAGTGGAGGAGAGATCGGATACTTGGAGTTAACACTTATGGCTGCACTACATTAAGAAGAGATTGCATTCATTCATTCATTCAGTTCACATATGAGTGTTCACAAATAAAGGCCTTTAATATTATTGACCATCTGAACTAACTTCTCTCTGACCAAACCTGTTAATGAAATAAAACATTCTATGTTTAAAAAAAAAAACCCAACAAACTCAAGATAAAATATATTAGTAACTAGGGAACACTAATACTAATACTAATGGATTATAACATATTTGTGGAAGCTTCGTTACAAACTCTGACTTGGGCAGCAGATCATAACATCATAGGGGCATGAGATATAAAAGGTAAAAGTTTAAGACTTTCAAGAAAATGCCTTTAAATTAACCTATAGAAGTTTCTTCTTGGTATCTTTTTAAGATAAGAGAGTGTAGCTTTATTAAAATGTGTAAAAACTGTTTGCACAGAAGTGATTGACATTTCTGAAAAAAATTAAAAAGTATAAATGAGACAAGAAATTCAAGTGGAAAGTGGTGAGAGGCAGTCCTATGTGGCTCATTTACAAAGTTTGGTCAACCAACTAATGAGCAGATGTTAATAACTGAATGGCAAGGCTGCAAAGAAACAAAAAAATTAGCCTCTATCCATTTACTTGGGTACAATGGACTCATTTAAGTAAATTAGAGAAATAAAGAAATGACATACTGGGCTATAGTATTTCCACCTTCAACTTGCCTACAGTTCTTAAGTCATGAGAAATGTATCTTAATTCATCCTTACTTCTAAGAAATTATGAGTACAGGGAAAGCCCAAAGGCTTTAGATGAACTTGAGCATTTAGACATATCTGAACTTCTCATGAAAATTTATTTTCAGAAGTTTCTTAAGCGCTCTATGTTCAAAAAGAGAAGCCAAGCTACCCTGACAGCCTTAGAAACAAGCTGGGATGGTTTTTGAGGCTTTTTTGAATTTTAATCTGGAGAGCATTATGTGGATCTCTCTGTCACCTGAAAATACGTATCCAAAGTAGTCAGAGTGACTACAGAACCTTTCATTCACATATTAGATAAAAGTTCTAAAAAATTTTATTAAAATGTTCATAGAGAGGACTGTTCCCATAATGTATTAAAATACGGTCATTTTTGATTGTTGAAACGGAGTTTGTCCTCACTGATCCAGCGTATTTTTTTACGTGGGTGATCTGTCACTGAGTATACTCCTCAGAGCCAGTTATTATGTGATCAATTATTATGTAAAATTTCAATTGTTCAGAGATCGGAACTGAAAACATACCTGGCAGATATAACAAAAACAAAAAACTGAAAGACCTGGGATGTGTATTTGTGTCGTGTGATAGGCAGAGAGAAAGCATGGAAAGAACAGCAGATTGGGAAACACAGGATCTGTGTTCTGGCACTGGGTCTGCCTCTTACTACCTCCCTCAGATCATGGTTCTCCACGTGCAAAAGAGGGGTCAGAGCAGTGGTCTGCAAGGAAATGGGGAGACTCAAATGTGATAATGTGAGTGACTGTGCTCTGATGTAATACAGGGCTATATATAATCACATAATCATCAATATAATTTTATCTCTCAAAAAGAAAGATTTTTTAAACTTACAAAAAGATGACATCTTACCAAGGAGCCTAATAACTCTGAATATAGTATAAAAAACAAACACACACACACCCTGGTAGTCTGAGAATCAGGAAACTTAGGTCTTGCTTGGTTCAAGCGCTGACATAAATGTGCCTTGTGACATTTGCACAAGGTCTTTCCTCTTAGTTTTCCTGAATGTAAAACAGAGGGAATGTAGAATTTCTAAGGGATCTTCTAGGTCATGATTCTGTGACTCTTAAAAATACCATTTAAAAATTCTATTTGTCTTTCATCTGTAGAATGAAATATTATAAAATAATGCACGGTTTTATCTGATAATGCCTGTAAATTAGAGTGTCATGTAAATCGGAATTTCTGACCTGGAAGAGACATATTCTAAATGTCAAAGTGCATAGCAGGGTTAACGAATAAATATTGGGTTGGCCCAAAAGTTCATTCGGGTTTTTCTGTAAGACATTATGGAAACCCCTGAACTTTTTGGCCAACGCAATATTTTCCTGAAGGACATTCAGCAGGGATTCTCTGTGTGCACATGTGTGTAGGCATGCACCCAATGTGGGGACAGTGGCGGTGGGATGAGAGGGCACAGCAGACACCTGAGCTGTTCAAGGTTGTTACACTCATGTGATAGTTTGCTAGTGACGTGTGAATATGAAGTCAGGGCTTCAGATTATGTACAAACTCATCTGCAATGATAAAAATTGAGAAGTGCTTTGCAAAGGTTTTCGGTGTTTTTTTTTGAGGTTTTCTATTTATGTTATTAAGTAATATAGCAAGTATCAAAAAAATACAAAAACTTCCTAGAGATCTTTTAAAATAAATATTTCAAAACTTGCTCATCTACCTTAGGCATTTCTAAGACATATACAATGATAATGTTTTGGGTATTAGCTTTTTTTCTTTAATGCCTCGAAATAGGCATTTCATAATTTTTTTTAGTGTGGTATTATGAAGAGGGAAATGGATAAATTGTCCTTAAAAAAAAAAAACAAAAAAAACACAACTATTTATCACTGCAAATTATTTAGGAGGAAAAGCTGCTTACTGTGTCATAGACTCTGAGCCCGGTCTGAAATCCTGGGACTTGAATGACTGCTGTGAAAGAAGAACAAAGAGTAAATCACAAATCACAGAAGGCAACACAGGCAATATTCACACGCTGAAAACCCACCAACTAGATGAATGAGGAGAGAGCATGCCTGTTCTGAACACAAGTGTCTATCGGCATGTCTATCACAAGTGTCTATTCACGCCCATGGAAAACCAAGGAAACAGCTCTCCAGATTGGTTAAGCGCTCTTCATAAAGAAAGTGAGCTTTCAGGTGTGTGGCAAAAAGAGTCAGTTGTGAGTCAGCCTAAATTAATTCGGTAATACTATGTTATATTACTTAAGTTCTAAATTTACCTTTCAACACTGCATCTTTCCTTTGTAATCCTGTCAGTACACTGTATTTTCATGGTGTTACTCACTGAACTATGTGTAAAATTTTGAATCTGCAAGCTCTTTAAATCTTCTACAAAATTTGCTTAGTATGTCTGTTTTATTAATGGCACCTCCATAAGAAAATCAAATAAGCACTTTCAGCGGTGCCAGATTATACTCTGAGTGTTAGACGGTTCCTCTAGAGTTTGAACATTAATTCCAAATGAAAGGATACTGTGGAAAATGGTGGTTGATATGAGACAGTAGTTTAGAAATCAACTTAATCTTGCTATAAGACAGACTTGCAATTTTTTTTTTTTTACAGATAATTACATGTTATGGGAAGGATCTACTTAAAATTCACATAGAAAATATAAATCACTACTATGTTAAAGTTTTGAATTACATACAAATGAAAGAGATACACCATATCTACCTAATTAAAATTTTAAAACCCCAGAAAACAAAAAGCCAAAATGAACTGAAAGACAAGGAGTACAACTATCTCTTTCAGTCTTAACTTCTTTGAGTAACTACTGCTTTCCCAGTCTTATCTCTACTGAAACTTGTTTGCCTTTTTGGATTTCCTCCTTCACAATCAGATTTCAGCAAGATTTGGCACTAAGTCCCTTTAAACAAGTATTACTTTTCTTATCATAAAGATTTCAAGAGGATTTTGTACTTTTCTGGACCATAATTATGTAATATTATTGCCGGCTATAGACCTTTAAATCAAGCATGTAATGAAAACAACAGTTAAAGGGCAAGGAGACTTAGTGGCAAAACCTGAATGTGGTAGTAAGTGAGCCTATTTCAAAGAACAACAAAAGAACCAATCTCGGATTTTTCTCAACTATTTGAAGATGATCTGACTCAGTTAAAATGTGTTTGGGGAAAAAAGTACAAACACATAGAAAATTTAAATTCAAGGACTAATGCAGACTGCAGAATAGTCTACCTGCCCTCAAACCCATAGAGCAAAAGAAAACCATCAAAACCTCTCAGAGAGCATCAACTGTAACTGAATTTCTTCAGTTTTTTCCCCAGACTTATGAAATAAATTCCAAACACAGCCAACAGATTAAAGGTCAGATGCTTCTTTTACATGGTCTAAGTATTACTTCTCTCTCTTTGCCCAAGGCAAGAGCAACATCTTACCTTAAATACATGTATGTACAGTTGGCCCTCAGTATCCAAGGGGGATTGGTTCCAGGACACTCCCACCTGCACAGATACCAAAATCTGCAGATGCTAAAGTGCCTCATATAATGGTGTAGTATTTGTATATAACCTAACAACCTCTTGTATACTTTAAATCATCTCTAGATTACTTATAATACCTAATACGATGTAAACGCTATGCTAATAGTTGTAAATACAATGTAAATGCTATGTAAATAGTTGCCAGCATGGCAAATTCAAGCTCTGCTTTTTGAAACTTTCTGGAATTTTTTTTCCAAATAATTTCGATGCCTGTTTGGTTGACTCTTTAGATGTGTAGCCTGTGGATAAGGAAGGCCAACTGTATATGAAATGTAAAACTACTGGATTAAAAAAACCCAACATAATGGCTCTAATCAGAATATAAGTCTACTCCAGAGGTTGAGGGAAGGGAAGTCAGACTGAATTATACATCACTGTTACGTCAGCGTTACTTTTCCTTTCTTGTTGTGACCCTGACTAATGAGTAACAACATATTACTACGTGCAGGTCTTACCAAACCTGCTTCTAGTAGTCTCTTCATATGAAATGGGTGCTGTGATGTCTTAAGCAGGTTAAACATGGTTCCTGCCCTGTTTCCTACTGTATTACTGCATTACTGTAGCGGGCATATCCAAGTCCTTTTTCATGATGCAAAGGTTGGCTTAACCTATGTTCAAATGCTATGAATCACAAATTAGTAGGAGATCCACATTACAAAGTCTTGACACTGATTTATAAAAGGACACCACTTATTTCTTTAGGACCAATACTTCACTTCTCAACACCTTTACTCACTCATTCCTTGGTCTCAGCAGCAGCGCGCCATATGGGTATGGAGGCAGAAGGAGAGGGAAGAAGGAGGTGTCTCTGTGAGCTGTTTTGTTTCACTTTATCTTTAAACAAAAAAGCCCAAGGCTATGAGACAATCAGCCCATAAGCACCCTCACCCCCCATCAAGGCCAAGGAGTATGATTGCCCTTCTTGCCCTCTTGTCCCCACACACCTCTCAGCTGTTTTGTGAACTTCATTTCCTCTTCATGGATACCCTTGATTTGGAGAGGAGGGGATAGAGAGAGGAAGATGAGCAAAGCAAAGGAGTTGAATGAAAGGATCAGAATCCGGAGACTCTTGCTTCCCAAACCCTCACAACTTCATAGTGATATTTTTAAGTTTAGATGCAGTGAGACAAACGTGAAAGGAATGATTAATGGAATGATTTTCAGTGCCTCCAGTGATTACATGGAGATTTACCAAGAAGAAACAACTCATAAATAACTTTGGAAAAGAGAAATGGGCCATGCAAACAACTCCCCCAAATATTTCTATAAACTTGAAGCATGAATGTAAAATTAAGTAAATGTTCAATCTATGTTTGTTGCAGCAGCACACCAGCTTTAAATAAGGCAAATTTATGATATACTAGAACTCTATTTTTAAAGCTATTTATATACCTCCTGATATCTACCTTTTCCAAAGAATTAATATCTGCAATTGTTTTATATCCACTTTGTAGGAATTTTTATTTAAAAGAAAAAAACCCAACAACGAGGGCCGTCGGTTAAATTCTAATCCTGATTCTGCCATTAACTCTCTATGGCCTCAGTAAGCCACTTAACTTCTCTTGAGGTCTGTTTTTCTTACTTGAAAATGTACAGGAGGTGCTCAGAATAAAAGCATGAACTATCATAGCACCATTCTTATATTTTACAGATGAGGAAATGGAGGCCCAGAGTCAGCAAGATTACAGAAGTAGCCTGAAGGTTACAATCCTGTTTTTCAAACTGGTTTAAAAGCAAAACTAGTTTTCAATACAATTTTGTTTGAAAGCCTCACATACAAACACTGAAAAGTAGAATTTCTCTAGGTGAAGCTAGGTTTGGTGGTCTGGCAAACCTGGCCTCCCCAGACCTACCCCACAGAGCCCTGAGGAACAGGGCTCTACAGAGGAGAGAGTTTACAAACCACTCGACTAGATAAGCTCTTTCAGGTTTTCTCTGTTGCTAAAATTATGTTTCTGGGAGCATAATTTTATGACTTTAAATATTCATACAAGTTTGCTGTTGATTCTTTGATTTTAGAATTTATTGTTGATTATTTGAGTTGTATTTGACGCTAAATCCTCCAATTATGCTTTTCCTTAAGGACAAAATATTCCTCTGCATTAAGATGCAGTTTCTATAAGTATATTAAAACAAAAAGTAAAGGCCTTCATCTTGATTCATGATTTGTAGTTTGGGATACTAATTATGCCAATTAAAAACGACAACAACAATAAATACTTAACGGAAAGCCACTCTAGGGGCAAGGCACCGCGCTACGTGCCCTGGAGATACAAAGCTATAGGCTCCGAGAGCTTATACTCTAACAGGGGAAGGCATGGAGACAACCAACAAGGCAGAGGGAGATCCACATTATGATAAAGGAAAAAAATGTGCAGATATAAAGGAACAGAAGCCTTGAATTGCAACTGGAGGCTTTTGAGAAGGATTCTCAGAAGAGGGAGCATTTAGCTGTCTCCTAAGGGATAAACTGAATTTCTGATAGTTGGCGTAGCACAAAAACTATACAGCTGGAGAAAACAGGGTAAGCAGAGGTTTGAGGTTTTGCGTCTGCAGGGCAGCATACTCGGGAGGGTGATTTGGGAGATGAGGAAAAGTGGGTCAGAACTTCTGTTCAATCTCTGAGGGATGAGAGCTAGATTAAAACCTAAGAGATTTGGACTTCAAAGACAAATACAGCATCAGCTAAGATGTCTGAGCTGGTAAATCACAACTTGATTTCTATTTTAGGAAGGTACCTCTGGTAGGCAGGTAAACGGTGCAGTAAAGACTGGAGAATGGGAGCGTGGAGACCTCCACAGGTAGGGGCTGGGGGGCTGGTTCCAGCAATCTCCTTCCCAGGTTCCTCCCCCTCAGTGCACTCTTTAAAAAAGCTGGTGCTCCTTAATGTCTTCTACCCTTTAGTTCTGTACACTCCTCTGTTCCCATGGATTCGACAGGTATGTTTATGCTAAAGACTTCCAAATCAATACCCAGAGCCTGGATCTCCAGTTTTCTTCAAAATGATTTGGCAATCGTTAGTTTTCAGCAAATCTTGTAAATATGGTCGTTTTTCTGAACATACACTTGGAACCATCCATCTTCATCAGAACTACCTCGCAAGCCTGAGTTCTCAGCAAATCTCTCCCGAGCCCCCTGGCTGCTGCACAGGTGCTACACACAGCGCAACTTACGCTGAAGTGCCCTTCTGCTTTTACACACTGATGGTCACGTTAGAAACCTAGGTTGCTCCTTTTCCTTCACATGGATTTCCTCACCAAACCCTACTTTCGCATTATGGCTGGCTTGGATTGCTGCAACCGCCTCTCCTGGTCTTATTTCACTGCTTTTTTTTTTCCCCCCTTCTCAGAGCTTAGAGAATGAGCTTTTGAAACAACTGATTTGATCATGCCATCCTCCATGTTTTAAATCCTCCAATGGCTCCCCAGTATCTTCAGGATCAAATCCAGCTCCTTAACATGCCATACAAGGATCTTCTTGATCCCATCTCCTCGTTCAGGTTCAGCTTTCTCTCTTTTTAACTTTGCAGCCTAGGCTCCAGCCATGATGAAATATTTGTGGTGGCCTGTGTGCCATGTCTTCATATTTGTTCAGTCTGCCTGGAATGCTCTTCCTCCCATAAAACTCAATTTAGAAATCAACCCCTCTGGAAAGCCTTTCCTGACCTCATTAAGCTTGGGTCAGGGGCCACTTCCATTTGCTCCCCTGCATTTCATATAGAACTCTACCAAAACAGACTTTTATGCTGTAAAACCCCCGATATTTGACTGTTCTTTCAAGAGAGAAGTCCTTAAAGGTGAAGGTAGATGATGATTCCGTAACACACTGGAGTAGAGAAGAAAAAAATCGGGTTTTTAAAAATTGATTTGGTTTTGGGCACACTGGACCAGAGATTCCAGAATGACACCTTCGTGAACGTGGAAATTTCTAGTAGGCGGTTAGAAATACACTTGGGGAATTCAGAACAGGAGCCGAAGTTACGGATGTAGACTTTGATACATCTGAAATACCAAAGTAATATTTGAAATGATAGGGGTAGAGGATAATCCAGAAAAAAGTGCTAGAGAAAAATAAAAGACATACAGCATGTAGCTTGTAGAAGGCTGGTATTACAGTGGCAGGCAAAGCCAGAGAACGAGAGAGAAACAGGAGAGGTAAGCGCACTGTTACAAACATTAAGGAAACAGAAAAAAGCAGGGGTGTTAATGACCCAGAAAGCTGGCATACGGAGGATTTTTTTACACGGTCTGTAAACTGCTGGAAACAGTCCCTCCCCTCCATCGGGTGCTTTATCCCTTATCCCTTCCCCTGTGACCAGCTGGTTTTTCAGTTTCTCTGATGAGCACTTCTAGCTACTTGAGGGCTTCTGCACAAGCTGTTTCTAATGCCTCAAATGTATCCTCCTGCCCCCCACCCCCTTACAAAAACCACCCCATCCACTTCTCACCACAAGGCCTCACAGCTTCGCTTCACTGTCCTTTCACTGCTTATGTTTTAGTTTTATGACTCATTAATTACAGTTATTTTCACTCATTAGGCTGTAAATTCTGTAAGTGGAGGGACTATTTCTGTTTAATTCACCATTACACCATCCAGACAACATTCTATCACAGTGCCTGGAAAAACAGCAGGCATTCAATATATATGTGTTAAATGAATAAACTATAAAGACACCAAAGGGGTGGAGGAGTGAGGATGCAGATCATTGGTTGAGTGAGGCTAGAAAAATGTGGGAGGGGAAAATGACCAAAAATACAAGTGGAGAGGTCGGCCATAGAAAGGAGGGCACTTCTTTCTATGATCTGAAAGCAGCTGGAGAAGGAAGGGGAAGTAACAGAAATACAGAGAAAGCAGGGAGACAAAGTCAGCCTGGAGTAAGAGGTTACGTGGACCTTACCATGACCAGGCACTGTAAAGCATGGGGTAGGGAGTCAGTCAGGAAGAACAAAAAGATGATCAAGACCACGGGCCTCACTGAGGCTGGGAACCACAAGTAAGACACAGAGACAACCACCACAATTCTGTGCTTTCCTTTAGCAATGATGAATTCCAGAGTAGAAGTGAGAGAAATGGACAACTGGTTTACCCCCAGACCTGGGGACTGGTAAGACCTGTATGCCAAGTCACACCAAGTGCCATATGTATACGACATCAAATTGCTAAATAAGTGCTGCTTCCATGCATTTATTTCCTGGTGATCTAAGTGAGCTGGTTTGGGGAGAGTGAAAACTGATGGCAGATAACCAAGAAGGCAGGAAACATCAGAATGCCACCACTCCCCCTTTTGAAAAAAGATTTCTGCAAACTAAAGAATCATTTGGGTCACCCACTGCCTCTTTTGGGACTGGACTATTCCCTAGTGATGGGCGATAAGGGAAGGAAACTGGAGAGACTGAAGGAGACGTGGCAATTTTACCAAGCCCACTGCAGCCCTCTGCACACTGTTGACCATCTGCCCGTGAGCAACACCATCACTGCTGACGTTCGACAGGGTCAGGTCTGATTTGGAAGGTTAATACACACCTTAGTACAGCTGCTCCTATTCCTTTGCCTGATCCTTCCTTCATTCAGTAAACGTTTACTGAATACCTGCTTTGTGTCTGATGCTGGGGATTCAATTTTAAACGAGACACAGTCTCTGCCTTAAAGAAGTTATGGCCCTTTTATTCCATCCAAAGACAAAGAAAGGAACTGAAGAAAAAAGTCGTGGGCTTCCCTGGTGGCGCAGTGGTTGAGAGTCCGCCTGCCGATGCAGGGGACACGGGTTCGTGCCCCAGTCCGGGAAGATTCTACGCGCCGCGGAGCGGCTGGGCCTGTGAGCCATGGCCGCTGAGCCTGTGCTCCGTAACGGGAGAGGCCACAACAGTGAGAGGCCTGCGTACCTCAAAAAAAAAAAAAAAAAAAAAAAAAAAGTCGTATGCATGAGCCATGCTAGGAATATAGTAGGTTACACTTTCGATCCAATTTCCTATGCCTGACCTTTTCCTTCTTCATCTTTACTATAAAGACTTACAGGTTTTATAAAACGACTGTGTACTTTTAATAGTTTCAAAATATAGCTAATCCTCATTATTTGTGGATTTCCTATTTGCAAATTTGCCTACTCACTAAAATTTACTTGTAACCCCCAAATCAACGCGTGTGGTGCTGTCACAGTTGAATACATGCACTGGCGCAGAGTGGTGACACATCTGAGCTGCCCAATGCACATATTCCCAGCTGAGGGAGGAATGTTAGTACCTCCCAATGTCTTGCAATGTTTCTCATGCTCCGTCTTATTGTTTCAGCTCTCAAACAGTAAACAAGTGCCCTTTTTATGATCTATTTAGTGCCATGTTTTTCACATTTTTGTGCTCTTTGTTGGTGATTTTGCTGTTTAAAATGGTCCCTAAGCATAGTGTTGCAGTGTTGTCTAGTGTGACTAAGTACAAGAGGGCTGAGGTGCCTGTCCCACAGATAAAGTATGTGTACTAGTTAAGCTTTGTTTAGGTGCAAGTGACAGTACATGAGTTCAATTTTGATGACTCAACTGTATTAAATTAAGTGTCTTTAGACAGACATACACGTAAAACAAGGTTATGTATTGATTGGTTGATGAAAATCTTGTGACCAGAGGCTCTCAAGAACCTAATCCTGCATTTCCTCTAGGAGCATTGGTTTAGAATTCACTAATTCAGTGTTCATGGTGAATTTATAAACATAATTACTGTAAATGACTAAAATTGACTGCGTATTTTTAGGCATGGCTTCTGTGCATCCACCATATTACTATTTTACTGTTCTTACTTGCTACCTTTCCTAATCTTATTCCTTGACAAATCTATGAAGTTTTGGGGAGCTCTGTCTCAATCGAATTGTAATCATTCATAGAGAATATCCTACACGTCCAGTACTAAGGTGGGAACTCTGGGGGGAATATGAATGTTGGAAAGTTGATTCCTGTTGGTTTCACATGGCTGTGTGTAATGGCTTATAGACTCATATTTAGTCAGGTCAATTGGAAGTTTATAGCCTGAGATCAAAGGGCCTGAAGTAGATATGTTATTCCTTTGATGAGGCTGGAAGAACATTCTCTAGTAAAATTCCGTAACTCTGTGCCTACAAAGGAGCTTTCACAAATATAAAGGAGTATCTCCCAAAGAGTAGCACGTTTAGGGTAGAGTCTGGGCACTGATATTTTCACACAAGTGCCCAAGGTGATTCTAAGGCCTAGCTGTTTGAGAACTCCTACTCTGGCATATAACAAACCAATAAGCTGTGGGGGTCGGAGAGCTCAGGACTGATTCCTGATCTCTGTGTGTGAAGCTGACTTTGCTTAGTAGCTGGTAAGCATGGAATGGTGTGGTCCCTGTCAACTCCTCCCATTCCTGCCTTCTCCCCTTCCTCTGGTTTGAATCTCAATTCTTACCAGCACTATCCATCAAGGATTTCAAATTCCCTCCCAACAAACAACATTAAACAGACACAGTAACTCTCAGGCTCGTAATTTATGGAGGGCAAAGATATGTATAGGAGAAGTTCAAGATGGCGGAGGAGTAAGACGTGGAGATCACCTTCCTCTCCACAAATACATCAAAAATACATCTACATGTGGAACAGCTCCTACAGAACACCTACTGAACACTGGCAGAAGACCTCAGACTTCTCAAAAGGCAAGAAACTCCCAACGTTCCTGGCCATGTGGCTGACAGAGTCTTGGTGCTCCAGCCAGGTGTCAGGCCTGAACCTCTGAGGTGGGAGAGCCAAGTTGGGACATTGGTCTACCAGAGACCACCGGGCCCCACGTAATATCACATGGCAAAAGCTCTCTCTGAGATCTCCACCTCAGTGCTAAGACCCAGCTCCACTCAACGCCCAGCAAGCTACAGTGCTGGACACCTTATGCCAAACAACTAGCAAGACAGGAACACAATGCCACCCATTAGCAGAGAGGCTGCCTAAAATCATAATAAGGCAACAGACAACCCGAAACACACCACCGGATGTGGTCCTGCACACCAGAAAGACAAGATCCAGCCTCACCCACCAGAACACAGGCACTAGTCCCCTCCACCAGGAAGCCTACACAACCCACAGAACCAACCTTAGCCCCTGGGGACAGACAGCAAAAACAATGGGAACTACGAACCTGCAGCCTGCAGAAAGGAGACCCCAAACACAGTAAGGTAAGCAAAATGAGAAGACAGAGAAATACACAGCAGGTGAAGGAGCAAGGTAAAAACCCACCAAACCAAACAAATGAAGAGGAAATAGGCAGTCTACTGGAAAAAGATTTCAGAGTAATGATAGTAAAGATGATGAAAAATCTTGCAAACAGAATGGAGAAAATACAAGAAATGTTTAACAGGGACCTAGAAGAACTAAAGAACAAATAAACAATGATGAACAACACAATAAAATTAAAAATTCTCTAGAAGGAATCCATAGCAGAATAACTGAGGCAGAAGAACAGATAAATGACCAGGTAGATAAAATAGTGGAAATAACTACCACAGAGCAGAATAAAGAAAAAAGAATGAAAAGAACTGAGGACAGTCTCAGAGACCTCTGGGACAATATTAAACACAACAACATTTGAATTATAGGGGTTCCAGAAGAAGAAGAGAAAAAAAAAAGGGGACTGAGAAAATATTTGAAGAGATTATAGTTGATAACTTCCCTAATATGGGAAAGGAAATAGTCAATCAAGCCCAGGAAGCACAGAGAGGCCTATACAGGATAAATCCAAGGAAAATCACACCAAGACACATATTAATCAAACTATCAAAAACTTAAATACAAAGAAAAAATATTAAAAACAGCAAGGGAAAAGCAACAACTAACATACAAGGGAATCCCCATAAGGTTAACAGCTGCTCTTTCAGCAGAAACTCTGCAAGCCAGAAGGGAGTGGCAGGACATATTTAAAGTGATGAAAGGCAAAAACGTACAACTAAGATTACTCTACACAGCAAGGATCTCATTCAGATTAGACAGAGAAATTAAAACCTTTACAGGCAAGCAAAAGCGAAGAGAATTCAGCACCACCAAACCAGCTTTACAACAAATGCTAAAGGAACTTCTCTAGACAGGAAACACAAGAGAAGGAAAAGACCTACAAAAATAAACCCCAAACAATTAAGAAAATGGTAATGGGAACAAACATATCGATAATTACCTTAACTGTAAATGGATTAAATGCTCCAACCAAAAGACACAGACTGGCTGAATGGATACAAAAACAAGACCCGTATATATGTTGTCTACAAGAGACCCACTTCAGACCTAGAGACACATACAGACTGAAAGTGAGGGCATGGAAAAAGATATTCCATGCAACTGGAAATCGAAAGAAAACTGGAGTAGCAATTCTCATATCAGACAAAATAGACTTTAAAACAAAGACTATTACAAGAGAAGAAAAGGATACTACATAATGATCAAGGGATCAATCCAAGAAGAAGATATAACAATTGTAAATATTTATGCACCCAACATAGGAGCACCTCAATACATAAGGCAAATGCTAACAGCCATAAAAGGGGAAATCGACAGTAACACAATCATAGTAGGGGACTTTAACACCCCACTTTCACCAATGGACAGATCATCCAAAATGAAAATAAATAAGGAAACACAAGCTTTAAATGATACATTAAACAAGATGGACTTAACTGATATTTATAGGACATTCCATCCAAAAACAACAGAATACACATTCTTCTCAAGTGCTCATGGAACGTTCTCCAGGATAGATCATATCTTGGGTCACAAATCAAGCTTTGGTAAATTTAAGAAAACTGAAATCATATCAAGTATCTTTTCTAACCACAACTCTATGAGACTGGATATCAATTACAGGAAAAAATCTGTAAGAAATACAAACACATGGAAGCTAAACAACACACTGCTTAATAACCAAGAGATCACTGGAGAAATCAAAGAGGATTCAAAAAATACCTAGAAACAAACGACAATGAAAACATGACGACCCAAAACCTATGGGATGCAGCAAAAGCAGTACTAAGAGGGAAGTTTATAGCAATACAATCCTACCTTAAGAAACAAGAAACATTTCAAATAAACAACCTAACCTTACACCTAAAGCAATTACAGAAAGAACAAAAAACCCCCAAAGTTAGCAGAAGGAAAGAAATCATAAAGATCAGATCGGAAATAAAAGAAATGAAGGAAACGATAGCAAAGATCAATAAAACTAAAAGCTGGTTCTTTGAGAAGATAAACAAAATTGATAAGCCATTAGCCAGACTCATCAAGAAAAAAAGGGAGAAGATTCAAATCAACAGAATTAGAAATGAGAAAGGAGGAGTAACAGGTGAGACTGCAGAAATACAAAGGATCATGAGGGATTACTACAAGCAACTATATGCCAATAAAATGGACAACCTGGAAGAAATGGACAAACTCTTAGAAATGCACAACCTTCCGAGACTGAACCAGGAAGAAATTGAAAATATGAACAGACAAATCACAAGCACTGAAATTGAAACTGTGATTAAAAATCTTCCAACGAACAAAAGCCCAGGACCAGATGGCTTCATAGGCGAATTCTATCAAATATTTAGAGAAGACCTAACACCTATCCTTCTCAAACTCTTCCAAAATATAGCAGAGACAGGAACACTCCCAAACTCATTCTACGAGGCCACTATCACTCTGACACCAAATCCAGACAAAGATGTCACAAAGAAAGAAAACTACAGGCCAATATCACTGATGAACATAGATGCAAAAATCCTCCACAAAGTACTAGCAAACACAATCCAAAAGCACATTAAAAGTATCATACATTATGATCAAGGGGGGTTTACCCCTGGAATGCAAGGATTCCTCAATATATGCAAATCAATCAACGTGATACACCATATTAACAAATTGAAGGAGAAAAAGCATATGATCATCTCAATAGATGCAGAGAAAGCTTTCGACAAAATTCAACACCCATTTATGATAAAAACCCTCCAGAAAGTAGGCATAGAGGGAACTTTCCTCAACATAATAAAGGCCATGTACGACAAACCCACATTCAACATCATTCTCAATAGTGAAAACCTGAAACTATTTCCACTAAGATCAGGAACAAGACAAGGTTGCCCACTCTCACCACTGCAATTCAACGTAGTTTTGGAAGTTTTAGCCACAGCAATTAGAGAAGAAAAAGAAATAAAAGGAATCCAAATTGGAAAAGAAGAAATAAAGCTGTCACTGTTTGCAGATGACATGATACTATATGTAGAGAATCCTAAAGATGCTACCAGAAAACTACTAGAGCTAATCAATGAATTTGGTAAAGTAGCAGGATACAAAATTAATGCACAGAAGTCTCTTGCATTCCTATAAAATAATGATGAAAAATCTGAAAGTGAAATTAAGAAAACACTCCCATTTACCATTGTAACAAAAAGAATAAAATATCTAGAAATAAACTTACCTAAGGAGACAAAAGACCTGTATGCAGAAAATTATAAGACACTGATGAAAGAATTTAAAGATGATATAAATAGATGGAGAGATATACCATGTTCTTGGATTGGAAGAATCAACATTGTGAAAATGACTCTACTACCCAAAGCAATCTACAGATTCATGCAATCCCTATCAAACTACCACTGGCATTTTTCACAGAACTAGAACAAAAAATTTCACAGTTTATATGGAAACACAAAAGACCTCGAATAGCCAAAGAAATCTTGAGAAAGAAATATGGAGCTGGAGGAATCAGGCTCCCTGATTTCAGACTATACTACAAAGCTACAATAATCAAGACAGTATGGTACTGGCACACAAACAGAATTACAGATCAATGGAACAGGATAGGAAGCCCAGAGATAAACCCACGCACATATGGTCACCTTATCTTTGATAAAGGAAGCAAGAATATACAGTGGAGAAAAGACAGCCTCTTCAATAAGTGGTGCTGGGAAAACTGGACAGCTACATGTCAAAGAATGAAATTAGAACTCTCCCTAACACCATACACAAAAATAAACTTGAAACAGAATGTAAGGCCAGACACCATCAAACTCTTAGAGGAAAACATAGGCAGAACACTCTATGACATAAATCACAGCAAGATCCTTTTGGACCCGTCTCCTAGAGACATGGAAATAAAAACAAAAATAAACAAATGGGACCTAATGAAACTTAAAAGCTTTCACACAGAAAAGGAAACCATAAAGACGAAAAGACAACCCTCAGAATGGGAGAAAATATTTGCAAATGAAGCAACTGACAAAGGATTAATCTCCAAAATTTACAAGCACCTCAATATCAAAAACCAAAGAACCCAGTCCAAAAATGGGCAGAAGACCTAAATAGACATTTCTCCAAAGAAGATATACAGATTGCCAGCAAACCCATGAAAGAATGCTCAACATCATTAATCATTAGAGAAATGCAAATCAAAACTACAATGAGGTACCATCTCACACCGGTCAGAATGGCCATCATCAAAAAATCTACAAACAATAAATGTGGAGAAAAGGGAACCCTCGTGCACTGTTGGTGGGAATGTAAAATGATACAACCACTATGGAGAACAGTATGGAGGTTCCTTAAAAAACTAAAAATAGAACTACCATGAGACCCAGCAATCTCACTCCTGGGCATATACCCTGAGAAAACCATAATTCAAAAAGAGTCATGTACCAAAATGTTCATTGCAGTTCTATTTACAATAGCCAGGACATGGAAGCAACCTAAGTGTCCATCGACAGATGAATGGATAAAGAAAATGTGGCATATATATACAGTGGAATATTACTCAGCCATAAAAAGGTATGAAACTGAGTTATTTGTAGTGAGGTGTATGGACCTAGAGACTGTCATACAGAGTGAAGTAAGTCAGAAAGAGAAAAGCAAATACTGTATGCTAACGTATATATATGGAATCTAAAAGAAAAAAACAAAAAAAGGTCATGAAGAACGTAGGGGCAAGATGGGAATAAAGATGCAGACCTACTAGAGAATGGAGCTGAGGATACGGGGAGGGGGAAGGGTACGCTGGGACAAAGTGAGAGAGTGGCATGGACATATATACACTACCAAATGTAAAACAGACAGCTAGTGGGAAGCAGCCACATAGCACCGGGAGATCAGCTCGGTGCTTTGCGACCACCTAGAGGGGTGGGATAGGGAGGGTGGGTGGGACGAAGATGCAAGAGGGAAGAGATATCGGGACATATGTATAACTAATTCACTTTGTTATAAAGCAGAAACTAACACACCATTGTAAAGCAATTACACTCCAATAAAGATGTTAAAAAAAAAAGCAAACAAAATACAATAAAACATGAAATTTTATTTCATAACTTAGATATTTGGGCATATAATTACTTTCATGACCAGTTTAAGTCATATAGTCTTCCGTGTTTTATGTCTCTACAATAAAAAATGAAATCAAACTAAATCAACCAAAAAAAAAATGTGACCCATATACTAAGATTGTTCATATGGAAAAATTCAATTTGAAATGTAATATAGACCTATGCCTGCCAGTGAGTTTAAGGACAGGGCAGTATTCAGCCTTTATGGTCCTGGCCCAGGCATGTTTTCTCCTGTGATCTTGGGAACGATATTGCTTTTCCAGTCAGTGACTATGCAAGCAGGCAGACATGGTCAAAACATTTTCTCACAAGGGAGATGCCAACATTTGGAGGTCTATCAAACATTCTCTCTCCTTCGTGTGAGATACAGCAGTGGGTAAGAGGCTGCTGCTTAAACACACCCACAGTAACAGGGAAGCAGAAATAGGGGTAAAAGAAAGAAAAGACTCATCAAGTACGAAAAAGTTTAGTAAAAGAGTGGTAAAAACAAAGCTGTTCCAGTATGTTCAGAGATCTTGCATTGTGCACATGGTTTATGAGGATAAAAGAGACATTCAAATAAAAAAAGACTTCCTTTTTTATGTCAGCTGAAGGATAACCATGTTAAAATCAGGGACAATTATGACCACATTATTGGGATTGCTAAGTAATAATAATAATAACATTAGCATACCGTTAATTTTCCATGGTCTCTGTGAAGATTTAGCATACAGCTAAGTTTCTTAAGCAAAGGAAATAAATGGTAGTCAGGAGATATCTGAATCTGATTAAGAGACATCTTAATCATATTCATCACATTGAGCCTCACATAGCTGGATACATCTTTACATGAAGCTGTTGTTTTTAAGTAGGGTAGTCTGTAACTCCAACATCACTACTTATATATGTGCACGTAATGGGAAAATGAAAGCAAAGTTTCCTTAAAATAGAGCAGTAGTTCTCAACTGTGGGGTGTGGGTGGGGTCCGTTTGACCCCCAGGGGAAATTTGGCAATGTCTGAAAGACATTTTTGATTGTCACAACTGGAGAGGGTTAGTGCTTCTGGCATCTAGTGGGTAGAGGCCTGGGAGGCTGCTAAACATCCTACAATACACAACATATTCCCCGTCAACAAAGAATTATCAAGCCCCAAATGCCAATAGTGCCAAGGCTGAGAAACCCTGGAGTGCCTGACAAAACAAGAGGACAGCAGAGTTAGGGTATCAGAGAACTTATGAAAAAAGGTCATGCTGATTGTCAAGTCAGAAGACAGGGGGACTGATAACAATCAATTCTGCCACTACCTAAAGGGCAATTTATGACTAGGAATGACTGGTGGGAAGCTTTCCCAATAACATGGTTCACATTTTAGATTTGTAATAGCTTATAGGAGGGATATTACTGATATTTAGGTTAACTTGCAAATATCATCATGGAGAGCAAACACTGTATTATTCTATCAAACGGCCCTTAAAGTCACTGTTGGAGAGAGTATGGACCAAGGGGAATATTGATTTAATCCAGTACAGCATCACTTATTTTATGCTTTCACGTATCTCATCGTTCAAAGATTAGAATCCAAACTTGCCTTCTCAGAGTCATGAAGGAGTCCTACAAATACTTATCAATGGTTTATTGAAACAGTTACCAAGTCTTTACTGAGAATTTATATTATTCTCTAAACTGAGTTTTCATGGAAGATTTGTGTAAGAAAATGAGACGTGATGGAGGATGGGCTCAGAGACTCAAACCAGCTGAATAATCAGTGGGTTGCTAAACTGGAAAACAACTTTGCCCTTATGTTATTCTGTACAAATCTTAAGTAATGCGAGTTAGGAAGACATCAAGAAAATGAAACATTCCCCAAACCTAGTTTTGCGGTAGAGACTATGGGGGGATTATCTCACAGTCCCTTTATTTCAGAACCACTGGCAATGATCTAGGTCCTGCTCCCAGGAGAGATAAAGTGAGAAGACAAGCAGTTTGTGGGGTCTAACTCTGTTGAGGGTGAGAGGGTCTTGGAAACATGGAGGGGCATTGCCCAAAGTAGCAAGAAAAACAGCTGCGGGGGAAGAGACAAAGCACAGGCTGAGGTACACTTGGCATGGACAATGGCTGAGGCAATGGTGTAAGAGGAGAATGAGTAGTAAAACTTTACCAGGCCTGTGATAGAGTCAAAACCTTATGGGTTCCTTGCAGGGCAGGAGAGATTCTGGAAGCTTTTAGAGTTCCTCCTTGTAGAACGTTTAGGGACTTTATTGTTGGGAGTGGAATCTGTGCGTGTGAGGTGACTCACACTGGCTTTGCTGTCGTATCATCGGGGTCCCATTCACTCTCTAGACTAAAAGATAGTTTTCAAATGTAAATAACGTTTTTTTTTTGAAATTAACATTTTTCCTCAAAATATTTATAAATTACTGAGCCAAATTATGGAGAAAAAAGAAATACGTATCAGTGTCATCTGCACTGAGGGACACCAATAAGCACTTTAGCTTTAATTTACTTGTAAGATAAAATATTGCCTTAATTCTCTTCAGATAAAGAAAACTTCACATATTCCTGGAATTTTAAAGTGAATCTAAGCATATATTAATTTTTATCTATTTAACATAAATTAGCGATTAAATCAACTGTATTTTCTTTGATAAATGAATTACTAAAGTAAAAAATATATAAATTGATTTTATTCTTTAGCATTCGGAGGAAGGCAATAATAATTATGATTGTATTCAATGATTTAGTGCACATGAACTTTTAGGTAGTTGGAAAATCTGCTACCACTGTCTATTATAAATTTGCTGTTGGACTTTAACACAGTAATAAAATCATATAATTCCCATGGTTAGGAATAATTCAGATGCACTCCTGGTACATGGAGAAGTAAACGGGAAAAATTTTTTTCTATATGAAGTGATTTTTGAAAATAGTGATATATAGCACAATTAATCCAGGCTTCAATAAACTGTCTACTTTTGGGATGAAGAGGGTAAATAAAAATTAGATGTTTTTTAGAATAAAGCAGACACATGCACACTGAAGGCAACTTATTCATTGCCTACTGTCTTCCTGATAGGTTGACAGAATTATCAATGTAAAATTTTGTGTGCATGTGTTTGGCTGGAAGAGGAACCACAATGGAGTTATCTGATGCTTTGGGGTTCTGTGCTCTTGTTTTGGACTAAACAAGAAAACAGCTGTTTCTGAATACAACTGGAGTATGCAGTTTAGTTAGGAAGCCAGCTCTTTTGAATTAACCCAGCCTGCTCTTACTGACTTTATATGCTAAGCAAAATACTGAAAATAACAAAAACACTTTTCTCAAATGAAGAGATGAGCTATAATGGATATTTTAATAATTATCTTGGAATAGAAAAACTAATAACTATTATTCATTTAATGAGTTTTTAGAGAAAGAAAAATAAAACATCACAGTTAATCTCTTCACATTCACAGAAATAATCTAACATTCTTGTTGTAATTATTACTATACACCTGGCATTTATACAAAAACATAATTGGCTGCGTTAACACTGAAAAATTTATTGAAGGTAGAAAGTACTCTTCTATCATGGGTTTCATTTTTTAGAAATTAAAAAAAGAAGAAAACCAAGCATTTTCAGAAATTTAAAAAGAACCTGGGCATTTTAGGTATTAAGAAAAAGACAATAGGGCATCTCAGTACCTTGAAACTATGAAAAGAACAGAACTGTCTGTGCTAATAAGAACAGATATCCAACATATACAAAAATAAACTCATAATGAATTAAAGACTTAAAGGTAAGCCTTGAAACCATAAAACGCCTGGAAGAGAACACAGGCAGTAAACACTATGACATGGGTCTCAGCAATATTTTTTAGATCTGTCTTCTCAGGCAACAAAAACAATAATTAACAAATGGTACTACATCTCACTAAAAAGCTTTTGCACACTGAAGGAAACCATTAACAAAATGAAAAGGCAACCTATTGAAAGGGAGTAGATAACTTGCAAGTGATACATCTGACAGGGGTTAATATTCAAAATAATGTATGCAACTTAATATCTAACAAACAATCCAACTGAAAAATGGGCAGAGGATCTGAACAGACACATTTCCAAAGAAAACATACGGATGGCCAACAGGTACATGAAATGATACTCAACATCAGTGATCATCAGGAAAATGCAAATCAAAATCATAATGAGATATCACCTCACACCTGTCAGAATGGCTATCCTCAAAAAGACCAAAAATAACAAGCGTTGGCAAGGATGTGGAGAAAAGGGAACCTTTATGCACTGTTGGTGGGAATGTAAATTTGTACAGCCACTGTGGAAAACCAGTATGGAGGTTTTAAAAATAGAACTACCATATAATGCAGCAATTCCACTTTTGGGTATTTACCTGAAGAAAACACAAATTCAAAAAGACGTATGCACCCCTATGTTCACTGCAGCATTATTTACAATAGCTAAGATATGAAGCAATCTAAGTGTCCATTGATAGATGAATGGTTAAAGATGATGTGGTATATATACAATGGACTATTACCCAGCCATAAAAAGAAAATGTTGCCATTTGTGAAAACATGGATGGTTCTAGAAGGTATTATGCTAAGTGAAATAAGTCAGACAGAGAAAGAGAAATATCCTATGATTTCACTTACATGTGGAATCTAAAAAACAAATGAACAAACAAAACGAACCAAAAACAGATTCATAGATACAGAGAACAAACTGGTGATTGCCAGTGGGGAGGGGAATGAGGGATTGGGTGAAATAGGTGAAGGGGATTAAGAGGTACAAACTTCCAGTTATGAAATAAATAAGTTACAGGGATGTGATATACAGCATAAGAAATACAGTCAATAACACTGTAATAATTTTGTATAGTGACAGATGGCTACTAGATTTACTGTGGTGATCATAATGTATTTATTAAATGCTGAATCACTATGTTGCACACCTGAAACTAATATTGTGTGTCAACTATACTTCAAGAGATTAAAAAAAGATGTCCAAGATATATTGGCGAAATAAAAATATTAAGTATGATCACAGTTTCATCAAAACAAAGAACAGACATGAATAGACATGTATGTATACATATGCAGAGAACATTTTTAACAGGATATGCAAGAAACAGAGTAAACATGATTAGTAGCAGGACAGAGGAGTTTTATTTTTCATTTACACTATTCTTTATTGTTTGGATTTTTAAAACTATGAGTTTTAAAATATATAAAAGTAATATAAAAGTATATAAAATATAAAAAAGTATAATATATAAAAGTAATATAAAAGTATATTACTTTTACCTAGAGAAATGGAAATAAAAATAAACAAATGGGACCTAATGAAACTTAAAAGCTTTTGCACAGCAAAGGACACCATAAACAAGAAGAAAAGACAACCCTCAGAATGGGAGAAAATACTTGCAAATGAAGCCAGTGACAAAGGATTAATCTTCAAAATTTACAAGTAGCTCATGCAGCTCAATATCAAAAACACAAACAACCCAATCCAAAAATGGGCAGAAGACCTAAACAGACATTTCTCCAAAGAAGATATACAGATTGCCAACAAACACATGAAAGGATGCTCAACATCACTAATCATTAGAGAAGTGCAAATCAAAACTACAATGAGGTATCACCTCACACCAATCAGAATGGCCATCATCAAAAAATCTACAAACACTAAATGCTGGAGAGGGTGTGGAGGGAAGGGAACCCTCTTGCAGTGTTGGTGGGAATGTAAATTGATACAGCCACTATGCAGAACAGTATGGAGGTTCCTTAAAAACTAAAAATAGAAGTACCATATGACCCAGCAATCCCACTCCTGGGCATATACCCTGAGAAAACCAAAATTCAAAAAGAGTCATGTACCACAATGTTCACTGCAGCTCTATTTACAATAGCCAGGACATGGAAGCAACCTAAGTGTCCATTGACAGATGAATGGATAAAGAAGATGTGGCACATACATACAATGGAATATTACTCAGCCATAAAAAGAAATGAAATTGAGTGATTTGTAGTGAGGTGGATGGACCTAGAGACTGTCATACAGAGTGAAGTAAGTCAGAAAGAGAAAAACAAATACCGTATGCTAACCCATATATATGGAATCTAAAAAAAAAAAAAAAAATGGTTCTGAAGAACCTAGGGGCAGGACAGGAATAAAGATGCAGATGTAGAGAATGGACTTGAGGACACGGGGAGGGGGAAGGGTAAGCTGGGACGAAGTGAGAGAGTGGCATGGACATATATACACTACCAAATGTAAAACAGATAGCTAGTGGGAAGCAGCTGCATAGCACAGGGAGATCAGCTCGGTGCTTTGTGACCACCTAGAGGGGTGGGATAGGGAGGAGATATGGGGATATATGTAAATGTATAGCTGATTCACTTTGTTACAAAGCAGAAAGTAACACACCGTTGTAAAGCAATTATACTCCAATGAAGGAAAAAAAAAGTATATTACTTTTATAGTGTAAATCCTCAAATTAATTAAAATTTTTATACAAGGAACTTTAATGACAATTTTCCTCCCCAAATAAATGAATGCTACAGATTAATGCTTAGGCTATCAAAAATAAAGAGCCTAAAAAAGAAATGGTCCATGATACAAACACAAATAAACTAAGACTGTCAGCACTTCTTTTTTCCCAAACCTTCTGAGTTTCTTTCCTCCCTGATAGCAGCAATTTTCTTCCTTTTAAGAGATGCAAATTTACAGCACACTGTGATAAAAATGTTCTGGAATGAGCTTGAGGAAAACGTTCTCCTATACCCCTGTGGTACAGGTTAATTTGTCTGGGGATTCTCTAGCCAATTGTGGAGAGTAACGAACAAGGCCCATCCCCTCCTCTTGCAGTGGAGAAGTCAAATGTTGCCATCACCCGCTAACACTTCAAAGACCCAGACGAAATGTTAGAAGGTACCTGGTACATTTAGCGACAGAACAGGTGTGTTCCACTTGGAAGGACTTAGGAGATTCAGCAGCTACCAAAAGGTATAATTTTACTTCTTATTCTATAGTTTGAATAGAAATAACTTAAAAAAGAAAAAAAAAAACTACTGAGGAGGTTTCTTTCCTTTTTTCCTTAAGAAGTATAGACAATACAATTCTAAAGACCTCCACATGAAGAAAGGGTACAATGAAACAAACATAAAACAGGGAGGTAAAAAAGCAAAACGTGGCTGGCTGTGCAGGTAACAGCTGTCTACCTGTGTTGCTGACTAGGTGGTAGAGGAAAAAGGGCACCAGCCTGAGAGCATGGAGGCCGAGCTCCAACCAGGAGGGTCATTCTGAACAAACCCCTTATAACCTTCCTGGATCTACCCTGATTTCCTCATCTACAAAGTGAAGGAGTTGACTAGAATCACCAGGGTTGATCTCTAAGGTTCCTTCCATGTCATCAATTCTATAATTCTACGAACTTAGGACCCACCCCTCCCACGCCCTAATTCTAGTCACTTATCACAGATCACTTTTCATGCCCTTCTTTTTTTAAAAAAAAACACCAAACCCTTATATATGATAATAAAAATAAAACTTGCACATGAAATTAAACATCTGATAGAATTTGTGGTAGGTTTATAAGGCAGGATCTTGATAAAAATCAAACCATAACATATTCTGATAAAGAAACTAAACTGAAGAAATACAACTATGCCAGGTGCTAAGGAAGCCCAGTTACACATTTCTCAAGGGCTGGCTGTTTGTGTCATGACTCAGAGTGTACCCAAGGCATTTTGGTTACCTGGGATGACATTAACGTTTCCCAGGGACTTCTTACGTACGTGTAGGTCATTCTTTACACTTTCTCCCACAGGGAAGCAAAATACTGTCTAACTATACATGTGGTACATTCCACATGTAAAGTTAAATACATATATGTAAGATTCTACTTTAACACATGGATTCAGATAAAGCAGATCAAATCATGTTCTTCAACAAAAGAAATCCTTGCATCTTAAAACTTAAAGCCTTATTCGAGCTCCATCTTCTCCATGAAAACTTTTCTACTTCCTTCCCTAAATGTATTCTTATCCTCTGCAACTTCCTTGCTTTACCTATTTTATGTTTTTAAATGTTTTACTTGCATATCTACAAGTTCTTTGAGATCTATTAGAATTAGGATTTGGGAAGCAGTGGGATAGCCTGAAGCAGACCTCAAGGGTCAAGTTGGATATCTGAAGAATTGTCTGTTGGAATATGAATATAAAGGTCTATTTCAAGCATGGAGATCAGTCTGTGAGAAGAAAAGGCACAGAGAATTAAAAAATCGATTACAGTCTAAACTAAGACTATGATGCAGTGAGTTCTGCTAAGTAGAGCGTGGCACAGGCAGTGAGAACTGGGGAGTCTTAGAAGCAGGTAAGAGGTTTCCATCCACAGGAACACAGGCATGTCAGGAAGAGGCAGCCAGAAAGACACTGACAGAGTTCCTTATATCTCCTCTGGCTGAGGCAGAATGAGCTCGAGGCTGTTGGACAGGAATATACAAAGGTGGGGGGTAGGTAACCCTAATTTCAAAGGTCAGCATGATGCAGAGTTGGGAATACCAGTAAGCCAGTAAGCCACTACAAGTAAAGGCTGTGTCTTTCCTAGCATCTCACACAGTTCCTGACATAGACTACAAGTCTTGTTAGCTGTCACGACGACTCTATGCCGATGTTATAAATGCTTTCATTGCATTATATGTCTTTAGGTTAAATTTATATTAGCATCTTCCTAAATTCTTAAATCTGGTGAATTCCAAACAATGGATACTAATATACATGCAACATTTGCTCACAGCCACATTTCATGCCAGTCCTTTCAACTGTATCCCTTGTAGTCCCATACTGTTATAGGCAACCATCACCATAAATCCTTGCTGGATTTGAAACTGGAGTTTTACCAAGAATTGTTTTTGTTTCAGTTCTTTGCAGCATAAGCTGTTCATTCACACAGAACCCAACCGTGAACCATGGGGGCTGGAATTAATACTGGCCTCCTCTTAGCTCTTTGCTGCTGATTTTAGGCTATTATACTTTAAGAGCGCTCCTCCTTGGGTGCCTTGACATTGGCTATAACACCCTCTATTTATCTTTGCAGCTGTTACCTTTGGACCTTGTGGTCACTCTAACACAATGCTTCTCAATGCTGGCTGTACATTACAATCACCTGGAAAGCTTTTGCAATCTACCCATGCCAAGGTCCCATTCCAACCCACTTAAATCAATTTGTGGGTATGGAGACAGACATTTATTTATTTATTTTAAAAAATTTCTCAGGTGACTTCAATGTGAAGCCAAGGTTGGCACATCTGCTCTAACACAAGAATTAAGAACTTCAGCTCCAGGTTCACCTGTGTCCTCTTCATCCCAACTCTTGCAACCATCCTCGAATTTTAATGTCCAAGAGAACAACCTGCCCGATAGTCTGGGTCCTAATTCCTTGACCAGCTCAATTCTAATAACACGTCCTTTGATTTCACTCCAGCTCTTATACACAACTCTGTGGATTTACCATAACTTTGGGTTGCTTGACATCTGATACATAATATTAAATAAGTGAAAGAATTTCTGGCTTTACAGAATTTTTTTTGGAACCAAGCAAATAAACCACTTTATTTTCAGCTAGTGGGAGAAAAACCTGGAATTACAGGCGAGCCCCCATTGCAGCAGTTCACACTGTCGTGAAAAGTTGGCTTACAAAGTCCTTTAATGAGTTCCTGCCTTCTTGCTCTGCATAGTACATCGGTATCTTCTCCATAGATGGGAAGGTAACCATGGCTCCTGTTCTCCAAAAAATTAGGTTTAAGTTAATGGTATGACTTAAGGAGCTCAAGCCCGTCTAGCTTTATCTGGCTTTACAGGCCATAGCTCCAGTCTGTTAACTGCTTTCCCATTTGACACTTTCCTGCTGCCACTTGGGCGTGGGTGGCTTGCTGCAAGCTTGCAGAGAACCCTGCTTTCTAAGTCTGCTGGTCTTCTCCCGACTGCACGTCCTTTCTGGTCCGGGTGACCCTCCATGGTGTGTCACTCCAGTGACTTGTCTGACCAGTGTTACTGAGCCTCTTATCCTCTTCTTCCCCATCACCACCCCCCAACAGCTCCAGTTATGCATCCGACTAAATCTGCCTTCTCCACTGCTAGGCCCTAGATGCTAAGTGCTACTGAGAAAAAACCCAACTGCACATTCAATCCAGAATGACGTCACCTGGATTTTTATGGCATCCAAATAGCAGCTCCCAGAACTACTCAGGAATCTCCTTATATGTCCCGCATGAGCCCCTGCTCCTGCTGTCCTTACAGGTATTCTGACAGTCACTACTCTTCTTCCTATCTCACTCCTATCACATTTGAAGTGGACCTTCCTTTCAGTTTTGGAGAACATGAAGATATCCTCAATTTCGAGACTTCCACGCTATCAACTTACCTGCATCCTCTTCCACATTTACCTGTCTCGGCAGGGGGGCTGATGCTCTATGCTCAGCACAGCCAGACAATCTAATCCTTCACTGAGGGGGCTGTCCTGGGCATTCTAGGATGTTTAGCAACATCTGTGACCTCTACCCATTAGATGCCAGTAGTACCCCTCTCCTTGCAGATATCTGCAAAAATTTCTCCAGGCATTGTCAAATGTCTCCTCGCAACAAAAATCACCCTCAGTGGAGAACCACTGCTCTAGGCCAAGACTAACCTATCAACCTGTCCTCCCAATGAAAACCTCCTGCTTCCTCTAAGATCCATGTGTGCTTTCTTTATCTACCTTCAACCTGAACCTGTCCTACTGGCTTTGACTCCTTAGGGTATCATTTTATGTCATTCCAATATTTAAAAAGTCATTCCTGGAACCAGGTCTCCCTCCAGCCACTGCTTGACTTTTTTTTTTTTTTTTTTCTTCCTTCCTTCAAGTGAAGAGGCTCTGGGAATGACTTCCACGAGTTCACTTGCTGAGGCCCATTCTACTCTTCGATCCTCCTACTAGTATGAATCCATGACACTAGTGCAAAGGTGTCAGGATCCTCCTGATGTCCACATGCTGAGACCCTAACTAACTGCCTGTTTCTGACACTCCTGTCTGTACCCTCCTGGAACCTCTATTTTCCCCTGGCTTCCAGGCCACTTCTTTCCTTCCCCTTTGATTACTCTTTTTTTTTTTTTGCGGTACGTGGGCCTCTCACTGTTGTGGCCTCTCCCGTTGCGGAACACAGGCTCCAGACGCGCAGGCTCAGTGGCCATGGCTCACGGGCCCAGCTGCTCCGCGGCATGTGGGATCCTCCCGGACCGGGGCATGAACCCGTGTCCCCTGCATCAGCAGGAGGACTCCCAACCACTGCGCCACCAGGGAAGCCCTGATTACTCTTTCTTAATCTTCTTCCCTTCACCTGACTGTCCCTTAGATATTGAATACCAGTAAGTGTTCCACTGGGATTCTGTCCTTGGCCGCCTCCTCTCAGAACTCTTTCTCCTGTGCTCTCTCCTTCATTACAAGCTTCAACTTTCCTGATATAATACAATGGATACATTAACTTCTCCCACTGTATTCTGAAGCCCTATGTTCTCTGAAATTCCAATCCTGAATTTCTGGCCTCCTAGTGAATATTTCTACCTGGGAGCCCTACAGACACCACTAACAAATCAGGATATCTAAAACAACTCATCACATCCTACTCCCACCATTCCCTGTCTCTATCTCCCCAAATCTTCCTTGCTCTTTTATTATTTCTGTGGTACCGTATCCATGCAGTTGTATAATAAAGTCAGGGCCCTTAGCACACGCCTAGATTCCAACTTCACTAACCGCATCCACTCAATCACAAAATCCTGTCAGTTTTACCTTATGACCACAACCCTCCACATCTGCACTAGTTCAGGCTTTTGTATTTTATTTCAATGGACTCATAACCAATTTCCCTGCCCCAGGTCTCAGCTACCTCTAACTCAACCACCGTGCTACCACTAGAATGGCATTTTCATCCTGTAAATCTGTACATGTTACTCCCCGGGTGACCTTCTCCGGGAATCCCCTCTCTCTGAGGGCTACAGTCTAAGCATCTGAGCAGAGCACACTAGGCCTGGCTCCTGTATTTCTCTTATCCTTCTTTCCATCAGACCCCATGCTCACCAAACACAACCATACTATACCACACCTTACTCAAGTTATTCCCTTTGCTAGAATGTTTTTTCCTATGATCATCTACCTAACACATACTTTTTCATCCTATAAGCCTCAGCTCAAGCCTGACCTCCTCTGGGAACTTCCTGGACTCCCTGGAGAAGATTTAGAGTGTTTCTTCCTGTGTGTGTCCAAAGCATCATGCACAGATCTTCATGACAGCTCCTACCATAGTGTGCTGGAATCACCTGCTTGTAGGAGTCTCACCTACCAGCCTGTAGGCTACTCAAGGCCAGGTGCATTGACTACTCAGTCTTTTTTCAGTGAGGACTAATAGTGTGCTTAGCATGGAAGTGAGCACTCAACAAATATAGAATGAATGGCAGGATGATACATGACAGGTTCAACTGTCAAAAAACTCTATCACGACATGGTATTTGTTAAAAAAAAAAAAAAATGTATATATATATATATGCCTGCTAGTTCATGGAGTCAAAAAGAACTGAAGTTATTCAGTCTAAGGCAAGAGCTAATGTCACATAATAAAATAAGTTAAATAAGGTAATATATATGGTGGTACAGTGCTTATAAACTTTTCTATCAAAGCACTACCAACATCAGAATTCTGCCTGATATCCTTGAGGGAGCTGATGGCATAGGGTGAAAAAACATGACATTTCTCTGGCTAATAACAGATCCGTATTTATTTTAACCTGAAAGCATTTAAAATTCCTAGCAAGTTAAGAGGAATGATCCGGGAAGATATGACATCTTTAGTCTATGAGCCCCAGTCATTGTTAGCATAAATGTGGACCCCTCAGGTGGGGCTGAGGACAGTGTCAGTATCACAGTTACAGAAACGTGGAGAGTGGAAATAGCGTCACACTTAAAGTCACAAGTTCTACTTTGGGTTCTCGTCCCATCACTTGGGCTGTGACTTGGGGTTTATTTTAATTTCTCTGAGCCTCCTCAGTTTCCTTATCTGGAAAATGGTTATAATAATATTTGCCTTATATATTTCAAAATGTTGATGCCAATATTAGAAGAAATAATAATGTAAACAATGAAGGATGTAAACATGAAAAATAAAGTAATATTTCATCCAGAGAGAGTGAAAATCAAAGTACGTGGAATACATAGTCTTGCAAACATTTACCTTTTGTGGAGCTGAAAAAGCTTTTTCCATTTTGGCTTTTTCCTTAGGGGTTAAAGGAGGGGATCGCTCCTTTACCTCTGGAGGCTGTTCTCGATACAGTGCTGGAATTGAACAAAGAATTCATGCAATCAAATCGATGAGCACCGTTCCACGGGGCAAAACAGCAATGGGGGGCAGACAGGAAACTAAACACACCGATATTCACACTTCCTTGGTGTAACAATAAGCTACCCAGAACTTATTGTTAAGGCGATTTGTAGTCTTACACATTCCTTATCCAAAGAACACAACTTATGATTGGCAACTTTTGATCAGCAGGATTTCAGAAATGCAGAAAGTGTCATTTTCACTTACTATGTATGTGGTCATGCAGATGCTTATTTTACCTTAATCCACATTTACCAAGAACCTGCTATATGCAGGGATATCAGCTAGGTACCACTGGAGGAGATACGAAGATGACCAAAGACAGTCTTTGCTCTCAAGGAGCTTACAATCTGGTCAGAGACAGATATGTTCACAATTAACTGTAATATAAAACTGACTGTGACATTATTCTGAAGAGAGATAATAACAAAGACAAGTTCTGATGTGGGGATAGCAAATGCTTAATGGAAAAAGTGGTAGGTGTGTCAGACTGAAAAATAGGGAGGATTTTGCCAGGCGGAGGTGTGGATAAAGGATAATTTGTGAAGATGGTATGAAACAAGTAAGCACAGGGCTGGGACTATACATGACACAGGATCCACTCAGTGTTGGATCTAAGATTCTTATAAGATTATAATCTGTATAATCTACTTAATCTACATGTGGTGTTGAATCTAAAAAGTTATGTGGGAATTTTAAAGGGCTAAAAAGGAAATCTGTTCTGGTTAAATAACTTGGGCAACTCCGAATTGAGAGAAAGTGATAAAATACACCTGATCAAAATTCTAAAATTATAAGCTACATTAATGGGCTTTGTGTGTGGGCGGACTTTATCATTGGGTTTATCTCTTACTGGAAATGTTAGATGTGATTAAGGAAATTGATCAAGTTTTCCTTTCCAGTGGCTTAAGATACAAAGGGAATGTCCTTTGTGATAACAGGGTACCAATGTCTTCTATTGGGTCATTCTCTTAAAGGACATGGCTTTCAACTGAACAGTTGATAGTGATTATGTATGTATGTATAGTATGTACACACACATACACACACACACACACACACACACACACACACACACAGTCCCTTAGATCATTTGCTTTGCATATTTGGCTTCAGATAAAGGACAATTTCTCCTACTATTTTCAGAGCGGAATATGCTGCTGACAGTCATTTTTTCTCTAATGTTAAAACTGGGAAGGTGAGTTTTTGTTAAATTCAGGTAAAAAGTAGGATAAAAGGAGAGGAAAAGGCCTTCCCTGGTGGTGCAGTGGTTGAGAGTCCGCCTGCCGATGCAGGGGACACGGGTTCGTGTCCCGGTCTGGGAAGATCCCACATGCCGTGGAGCGGCTGGGCCCGTGAGCCATGGCCGCTGAGCCTGCACGTCCAGAGCCTGTGCTCCACAACGGGAGAGGCCACAACAGTGAGAGGCCCGTGTACCGCAAAAAAAAAAAAAAAAGAAAAAAAAAAAAAAAAGGAGAGGAAAAGAACCCCTGATGAACTGAGAATTCGATCGTATTCTCAGGTTTTCTGAAAAATTTTTGTTTTTTCTGGCTTTTGCAAAAGCTTTTTCAACAAGCAGTGACTGATGCCAAAAGAAACCATCAATTATTCCGGGGTACAATAAGGAGTCATGGCAACTGAAGGATGGCCACCGCCTGAGACACGGAATTGATTTCTGTACTCGGCCACCAACCATGGTCACTGCAGTATGCTTCAGAAGTCCCACTTTGGTTCTTATGGAAGAAAACCAAATTTTATTGAATCTTTAATCCCCTGTGGATCAAACATCTATAGCCTCTCAATATTTGCAAGCCTAAGAGGTAATTTCTGCAAACTAACTAGATTCTAAAGTTAGCACATAACACCATGTTGCCTGGAAATACACAATCTTTTTATACTGTCAAGTTTCCACTTGTATCTGAAAGAAACAACAGATTGTAATAGCTAGTTAAAATGACAGATATACTCCAGAGTGACTAAGACTGTGCAGGCAGCTCTTGATTTAAAAACAGAAGCTACCGCTGCAGAACTCCAGCTGCTGGTCCTGAGAGAAGCCCTCACTGGGAGGGGAGGGAAGCAGCCCGGATATCTGAGATGACCTGCAAGTGAGAAGTGCTGAGTTTACAGGAGATGACTGGGAATTAACCTGTCCCCAAATTTCTTCCTTCCACACTGCCTTAACTTTTCTCCAGTCTGCATCCTCCTTTAAACATAAAACTATACCTCAGATAGAGTTTAAGAGCTATTAGTCATTTACTGCTCGGAGAATAAAACCATGGCACAGAGGAAATTAAGAATTTTGTTATGAGAGAGAAAGAAGTGGGTAATTTTCGAGACAATTAGCGCTTTGGAGGGGAGGAGTATGCTGAAAGTGGCAGATAAGCTGGGGAAGGAGCTGCAGTGAGATCTAGAGCTCTTGGGGAGGGAGCCCTGAGAAGGGCCGGGTGCAGACCTGGAAGGTGGCCCAAGAGAAATAGTTTTATCTGGGCCTGGCCCAGCACCCAGGATTCATGGAAGAGATTCTTTCTCCTTTTCTTCATCTTTTTTCCCTTCAAAGTTCAGAACTTAGGTTAGAAATCAATCGTATTTTTGTTCAACCATAGTTCGGGTTGAATGGGGTTTCAGAGACTAGCCTGAAAACCAACTACCACTTATAATAATTACTTTGCAGAAACAAAAGACTTAACAGTAAACATTCAAAACGTAGCGTGCTCTCAAGGCTGCTTCTACTATATTTTTAAATCGGAACTATACGATTTTAGTGTTTCTGGAAGAAAGCTTAGAGACGATGGAGCTCAGCTCCCTCGTTCCATGGGAGGAAATGGAGGCATATCACACTATTAGTTGTCAAGCTAGGATTAGCAGTCAGTTCTCCTGACCGCTGGGCATCGTGCTTTTCCTACCACACACCAAGTTAATGGCTGATGGGAAGTGTTCTTCTGAAGAAGCACTGCTATACTCCTCCCCTTTCTTCAGTCTTTGAACTCTTTTATTTTCAAACTCTCTGTGTTAGTTCTATTTTCTCCTCTCAAGGCCTGGAAGCAAATCTACAGCTTTCAGAAACTCAGATTTAGAATTTCTTCTCGGGCTCCTTTCTTTTACCTTTCACAAATGAGGGCTTAATTTACTTGAGAGTGGAACAATCTATTGCAGTTTTCTTTGAGCAGGTACCAGCTAGGCCTGGGGATACAAGGTAAAAAGAATGGGAGTTGGGAGCTAGAGGTTCTTAGGTGTCTGTCAACTGAGGAGTCTCTGCGGCAAGAGGAGAGGTGACGTCAGTGTGTGAGCATCAGGTGGCGGGGAAAAGGGGCTGAAGAAGGGTGGTAGCTAGACAGGCAGGTCCCCTGGGATGGGAAGTCCATGAAGTAGATATTCCAATCTCAGAATGTAATAGCTTTTGAGTGTACTAGTGCCCCCCTCCCCTTTTATTCTTTTGCAACGTGAGAATGAAGAGCAATGAAGAGCAATACCCATCGGTAAATGTATGCAAAAGTAACAAGACAGCAAGTTAAAGCGTAGAAAATGATAAAATCTTGGACTATCAGTTATACCATATTAGTAAACCAGGAAGGGAGCATAAAACTTACTTTCACTAGCCACATGATTAGCTGGAAAATAACCTTCCTGTCCCTTTCCTCTGCTGCCATACCACCAGTCTTCATTATCTTTGAAAAACACTCGGATAATGTCTCCGCGATGGATGGTTAGTTCATCTGATCGATTCGCTGTGTAGTCATAAAGGGCCACTACCTAAGAGAGAGATAAGACCACCACAGCTTTATCACAACTGTACCACAGAGAAAACCCCCAACATTCACTTCCTCTTGCAGAAGAGCAGCTGAAACCAAAGCAGTACTTTGGTGAGTCTGAGGCTGTCTCAAGGTTTGCTAATGGGATCAGGGGTGGTGGGAACACAGCAGGAGAAGCAAGATAAAAGACTGTGGGATTGAGAAATGGTTAAGATCATTCAATACACTAAGATTAGCTTCAAAATAGCAGATGTTAATTTTTTTTAAAGTAAATTACTTGTGAGGCAAATAAAAAAAAGCTCACACATCATTCACTTTCTTAAAATTGTTTCATTCCACCTTTGGTCCCATTCCCTGTGCTAAGCAGACGCATCTGAAAAAAAAAAAAAAATTCTCCAGAACGTCGACACTTTTACAAAAAGGAAAAATTCAATGGAACAACCAGTTTACATAATTTCATTGTGATCACTTGGGTTTATTGTTAATGTCTCTTTTTGAGATGTATTTCTATACAAATACCATTTTTGGGGTATTTTATATGACTAATCTAAATCTTCCCATACTTTAAAAATACCTTTATAAGCTTATACAAATTTAAGAGGAAAAACCCTTCTATGAGAATCCTCTTTCTCTGTTTTGTTACAGTAGTCATTATATGTATTTTTTCTTTTGAAAAACCAAATTCAAAATGAATGGCTGCATAGGAATCTACAAATCCCTTACAGCAGTTACAAGAAGGAAGCAGACCTCAACCCATTTTAGACGTGATGCAGTGTATAAAGTAGGACATAATACATACACTAAAGAATAAACTACTTCTACTTTTTTTCCTATGTAAATGGAATTTGAAAATTTACAGGTTATACAACTACATACGCAATGGAAAATTATCATTGCAGTCCTCTGCATTTAGGCTGAGTACTGATTTATTCACTTAACAAGTATTTACTGAAATCCTAATGTACCTGGTACTGTGTTAGGGACTGAACATACTGTGATAAACAGGATAATTTCTAGAAGGGGTACCTCGCTTAGGCTTTGCAGGTGAATGAAGGATAATCAGGAAATAGCCAGCTGAAGAGATGCAAAGTGTGTCTCAGGCAGACTGCACCCCATGTGTGAGAGTCCCGGGAAGAGAAATCCCCAATAGTTCAATATGGTGGGAGTCTGGCATTAGAGGTAAGAGTCTAGACAGAAGGTGGGAGAAGCTGAGGCTTCAAGAGTCAGTAGGCACCAGATCATACACGCTGAAAGGTTCAGACTCAGAATATGGGCAACGGGAAGCAAGGAATGCCATAACAGTTCTCAGTTCTCAAAACTCTTTGTGGTGCCTTGAAATTAATTTAAAATCTTTATTAACACATTAACCAGAAGACTTTAATGGATAAATCTGGAATTAACTGCTGTCACTATACAATATAAGGGCAGTAATGATAATTTAAGTGGTAAAAATACAATTCTTATTGCACTGCTTAGCACAGTCCCTAGTTTACAACATGCTATGCAGGACGCTGTTTAAAATTTACAAATCTTTTGTAACTCTCAGTATATTGATGCCAACTCACTTATGTAAAAGTGGAACTTTTAACTTTTCCCGTGCATTCTTCCTTCTCCAAACCTCTTCTCCTGTATTCTCCTGCATGGCACCAGCACAGAACAGGAAAGCCAGTAAAAATGTGCTGAGTGCCTGCCATGTTCTGGGTCCCTTGCTAGTGGCTTATGTGAGTTATCTTACTCAACCTTTGTGACAATCCTGTGAGGGCAGAAATTCTTATTTCAATTTTACAAATGAGAAATTTGATACACAGGGAAATCTAGTAACTTGTCTAAAGTAAACTACTAAGTGGTAGAATCAGGATTTAAACTCGTGGTTTTTTTCTTTTTTTTTTAAAATGAAATACATTTATAGGCCATCTTTACCTAGGATCAAACATGGGAAAGCAGCAGAGAGGAAGGGAGGAGGGACAGGAGATCCTAATCACTCATGAAAGATAAGACACATTTTTGGACAGCAAAACTTGGGCAGCTGGCTGTGCTGAGAAGATTAGCTCCCCTGGGTCACCTGCAGGCTCCATTGTGCCCCTTTCCCGACACCTGAAACCCAGTCCGAGAACCTGCGTGGGGATTTGTTCCCACTGTTCTTCATCCTGGTGTTCCTATAAAAAGAGGAAGAGATACCAGGAGCATACGTGCACAGAGAAAAAGGCCGCTTGAGGACACAGCGAGAAGGAGACTGTCTGCATGACAAGGAGAGAGGCCTCAGAAGGAACCAACCTGGCCGGATACTTGATCTTGGACTTCCAGCCTCCAGAACTGTGAGCAAATAAACTTCTGTTGTTTAAGTCACCCGGTCTATGGTATTTTGTTACAGCAGACCTGTCAGACCAATACATAACACAGCCTCCCAACCTGATGGTGTCAGGTGAATCACGTGTTACCAGCCTCTTACGCTACTGCAAATGGGCAATGCCTCATCTGCATCCATCTTAGGTCCTTCCTGGCTTACAGTACTGTGTTCTACACTCTCATGCTGCTATCTCCTGATGTAGAAATAATGTCCTTAACACCAAACTCCACAACTACGATCCTTAGGAGGGAGACTACACCCCCCAAAGCAGTCTTGCTTTGTCACCATCACACCATTACTGACATTTAGGCACAAAACAGCTTCACAATGAGGAGTCAGCGTGTTTCACGTGCCAACAGCCCACAGGCTGGCGGCAGTGGAGCTGTGACCATTCTCTCATCATACTGAAGACACGTGACAAAATCCACACGGCTCATGAGAACCTGCTGGTATTCCAGTGTATGTTTTTATCAAAATGTTCTCATCATTGGAAGACCATTACTCTCTTCTGAGCATCACAGTACACACAGTAAACTCTGCTTGTTTTATTCTGGTAGTGGATTTTGCATAAGTCACGTCTTCCCTGTCTCCAGTTAGATTTCATTGTCATCTCGCTGTTTTAGGATAAAGTAAAGCTCCATTGGGAGCTTTATTCCCCAAGTGTTGGAAGACACAGTCCCATGCAGAGGTTTGTGCTGAATTAATACCATTTCTATTTTCCCCTTATTTTGGTAGGTTTTGTCACAGAAAATCTGTTTTGACCATTCTCTTGAGAAGTATCTTCTACAATGTACCCTTCTGTGCACACGGTGGTCTGGCACGTGGGTATGACAGAACATCCTCAGTACTATGATCCAGATCTTGAGCTGACAGGGCAGTTATGAAATCTTTCAGTAATCTTTCTTTTTAGACGTAAGTTTAAAAATAGGTGACCATGTGCCCATGTTGGTAATGATAGGTCTGGGAAATAAAATGTTCCACAAAATCCACTTGGTCACATTTGACCACTATCCACATATTTGAAACAGAGTTCCTTCCTTTTCTCAAAGCTTGCCGAGTTGCTTGGGCACAATCACTCACGATGGAAGTGCCACTGGCAAGCTTTTTTTTTTTTTTTTGACATAGTTTTCGGTCTTCATAGCAGTGCTTGCCAGATACTATTTCTTGGTTTAAGCAGAGTCTGCCAGGCTGTTATAAGACATTTAGGAGAATTCCTTTTTGCATTATCTTCTGAGAGATTTTTCATTATTACAGTTGTCTCTCTAGAATTCTCAGTGGTTCTTGAAACCACTGTACCTAAGGAACATTAACCACTGTACTGCTCAGCAGCAGCAGATGTTCCTTGCAATGTTATCTGTGATGCAATCCAAAAATCAATATTCATGATGACCCCAAGTCATTCAACAAGCTGTGCTGAATAAGTCATACGCTTGAGCACTTTCTCCTCCAACAGGGCTTCTGCTGGCTCCATAATCGTTGGGGAACTTCTTTGCGCCGACCTGCAGCCAATGAAGCATCTGGATCCCACCCCCTTCCCTCTGCTTCCTACTTGCTTAACTTGATTTCAGAATTCTGCCCTCCAGAACAGTGAAAGAATACTTTTCCGTTGTTTTAAGCCACACCATGTTTGTGGTAATTTGATATGACAGCCCCAGAAAACTAATACATATGACGTTTACTTTCGTGAGTACTAGATTCTTTGTATTCCTTTAAAGAGTATTGGAGGTTTTTCTGGCATGTAGTTACTTGAGATCAGTTTGACCCCTTCCAGGTTTGCTTTTAAGTTGTGTTAGAGCAGATGCAGGAAGACTTTAGGACTCAATAAACTCCACTACTAAGATATGATTCTCCTGATAATTCCCCCTGATGCCCCACATTATTAGGAGGTTTTTCCATTCTGGCTGGCAGGACTGTGAATTATTCCCATTCTGTTGTGTGGGCTACTAATTTCTGATAGTTCTTTCCTTATGGAGTTTAACCCCATGTAGGTGCAGATCAGTACTCAGCCAACGAGTTATTAAGGGTACTTCTTATGGTTACTGGCAGGATTATTACCAATTAATATGAGGTGAAACAAAAAGAAATGTCTTAGTAATTATTTTATTTTTTGTCAGAACTCTTGTCACAGGTATTTAATGCACATTAACTAAAATATATACATTTTCAGTTTTCATAATAAATGCAATTATGACTTTATTACACATCTGGTATTCTTAAAGAAAAAGCACATCAAGCTTTAATATAGAAATATTTAGGTTACACTTAACTTCTGGCTCAAGTGTAATAAAACTTTTGTTCTTTTTTGATCTTATACATGTTCCCCTCAGGGATGGCCCATCTCTTGTAGGCTTGGAGGGACCTTTGGCTACATGGTTGGCCTTGTTGTTTCAACACTCTGGATATACTAAAAGAGAAAGCAACTTACATACAAGAACAATTCATTGGAGCAAAGGGAGAAGATGCTTCTTCGTGCAGATTCCATAAGGACTATGCAGAAGTATGGATGGTCTAAGCCAGGCAGTTATATTGACAGCACTGTTTTTCACATAGTTAACAACATGGTGTGGTTGTAGCTTTTTAAACTATGAAAGCCCAGAGAGATTGTACTTTCTAGTTGAAATAAAGTTATTTAGAGTAGATTGTGGCTTCAGATGCATTTGCTGCTTTTTCGACCTTGGAGAAACATCCTTAATGAATTTTATAGAATTCTGATGGCAGGGTTTTTAAAAAAATCTCTTTCAAGTTTTAAACTGATTCATTATTTATAAGAGGTCTGGGTACAGCTGTAGCATTTCATATGCTTTCTGAGAGAAATGGACCGTTTTCTTGGCCACTGGAGATGCTTCTCATGTAATCAAACAACAGTTTATACATCTTGATCCTATTTTTTTTTTAACTGTGTGTTTCTTTGGAGTTAAAATGGCTGTGATAGCCTCACCAAACACTTCAATCCCTGATGGACTAAAGGTGAACATTCCACATAGCAGCATGCTCCCATTTCTTTTTTTTTTAAATTTTTTTTTAAAAATAAATTTATTTATTTATTTTGGGCTGCATTGGGTCTTCGTTGCTGTGCGCAGGTTTTCTCTAGTTGTGGTGAGTGGGGGCTACTCTTTGTTGTGGTGTGCAGGCTTCTCATTGCGGTGGCTTCTCTTGCTGTGGAGCATGGGCTCTAGGCGTGTGGATTTCAGTAGTTGTGGCACGTGACCTCAGTAGTTGTGGCTTGCGGGCTGTAGAGCGCAGGCCCAGTAGTTGTGGTGCTTGGGCTTAGTTGCTCTGAGACATGTGGGGTCTTCCCGGACCAGGGCTTGAACCCGTGTCTCCTGCATTGGCAGGCAGATTCTTAACCACTGCGCCACCAGGGAAGTCCTTGCTCTCATTTCTTTTGCTAGTTTCCACCCTTGTTCCAGACACAGGTTCTTCTTTCATATCTTTCAGTCTTGCTATAGTTTTGGGGTCACCTCGGAGATCTGAGTTCCTATTAATACAACAGGTATATTTAGTGTGTATTCTTTAAGTTCTGTTACCCACTCCTCTTTCACATTTTGAAACGAGGCTACATTTACCACAGAGGAGCATACAGGGAGGACATCAGTCATCGGATAAGATAAAAGCCTCAGATGATCACAGCGTTCTTGTCTGCTCTTAGTCTTTCTGTTTGGCCATGTCACAGAAAACCAGGAGGTACTAACTGTCCCCTAAGGTGACACTGACTGCGTAGCAGTTGAAGATGGCAGGCATGTAATCCTCCAGGAAGGCGTCGCTGGCATAATTCATGGGTAGGCACATCTTGCCCGCCTCCCAGTCGCCAACCACCATGTACCTGAGCATCACTGCACTGGCCCATGAGCTATGCTGGGCATGGTCTCCCCACTTCCACCAGTCCCTTCCCTGGCTGTGCCTGCTTGCTGTCCCCCAGTAATATTTAACAAGTGAAATAAAATAAGCTTTAGGAAAGTCTCATTTCTCAATTATGTCGAGCAATGTTGGGTCTTTATTACTAAAATAGAAAAAAAGAGCAGATAAAAAAGGTAGTAGAAAATCAAATTTAACAACAAATTCTAAATTGTACAGAAGTACATTACTAAACATTCAAATGACTCCTTTACTAATAGTGACACTGGGACTATATTTTATTCCATAAGAAGAATGGAAAAACATATAACCCTACTTCTAGCACCATGTGGTAGAAATATATACAGTCTCTTATAATTATTTCCATGAACACTAAGAAAGACAACTCTACAGATATTCATAAAAAAAAACTAAGGTCCTGTTATTTTTAACTGATCTTATCTGGATAATAATAGATTAAGAAAACAGAGATAAAGTAAATAATTGCACAAAGTTTATTGTCTCTGTACCAGACAAACTATCTGTTCTATCCTGCTACATAATGCTAGTATATATGAACCTTAAACACTTCATCAAACAAATATTTGAAAATATTTAATTCCAAATACCTTCTGGTAAAGTAACTACTAAGGGTAATGGAAAAAAACACGAAACAAGGAATCAAGACAGTGAGTTTCCAGTCCTGCCTGGGCCTCCAAGGCTAAAACATATCTTAAAACACTCAAGCTGGATGTCTGTAAACTAAGGGGTTTGGACCAGATGCTAGGTGGTATCCCTTCCAGCTTAAAAATTCTATCATATCAGGTATTCAAATAACTATTCCAAAAGAATGGCATTCACAAATATTAATGTAAATTCAAAATATTAATTTGTTGGATAACAGTGTGCCTGATTATTTGTGATCATACATGAATTAGAAAAGCTTGTTTGTTTGCTGCAGTACTATACAGGAAAAGCCTCTTAGTCATAATTAAAGAAGAACAGTGATAAAGCATTTCTTTGGAATTTACTGGTTGGAAATACTTCTTTCTTCTTTGATGAATAGAAATGATTGAACTTTTGGACTTCACAAATGAAGCTACTCATTTTATATGATGACTGGTATTAATTAAACCTCTTCTTACTGGAAATCACAATTCACATACTTTGTTACAGTGAATCATTAGTGCTTCATTGAAAAAGGCTCTAAAATGTATCTGTGTGTTGGTTATTTCCTAAAAAAACAAAAAAAATCAAGAGAATGATGAAGACCTTTATAGACTGGACTACAGATTTTTGTTCTGTTTTTTGTTACTGAAGAAAGATGACAGTGTACTTTAATTATTTTTCTTGGGAGGGATAGCAAAAGGAGAATTATGAATCATTGGTTTAGACATGGGTGCTCAAAGTGTGGTCTCTAGATTAGCAGTGGCAACATTACCTGGAAACTGGTTAGAAATGCAAATTCTTGGGCCCCATTCCAGACCAACTGAAATATTCTGGGGATGGACTCAGTAATCTGTTTTAACAAGGCTACAGGTGATTCTGATGTACCTTAAGGTTTAATTAACTTTATTTCGATGACCTACTTTATAAAACATGTACATTTATTTTCTGCACATATCAAGTATGTGACTGCATGGTTAAGAAACATAATTTAAAATATAAAACCAAATCTTATAACAAATTGTTAACAGGCAAAACTTAAAAACGTAAACCTGTTCCTCCTTTCCTATTTTACTTATGTTTCTTAGTTTCCCTCGTAGCACTGAAATGCTGACTAGGTCCAGATTTGAGTAATATAACATCTACTTCATCATTTTTTTCAACAAGCTCATGCTCAAACTGCAACTAGGAGTTATAGTAAACATTTCTTAGGTTCCCCTACCATCTCTTAAGGATTAGCAAAATTTTTAAAATAGAAAAACAAGCAAAAATTGAAAGATTAAATCTGTTTATCTAGCAATAATTATTAGATACATATTGTGTCTGAGGTACTCTTATAGGCTGAGGAGACAGAAGTGAACACAGTTCCCGTCCTTGGGATATTCCGTTTTATGTTTCATTGTTTTTGGTCTGGTGGCCCTTTTTAAAAACGGGATACCTTTAGTATTTGTACAAGTTACTCTGCTGTTTCTCTACTTTTCAGTTGCCAATAAAGAGTACTAGGGTGCATGCTGATATTGAATATTAAAATAATAATTTATGAATTACTTCAGAAAAGTATAATAAATTTCTTTAAATTCTCTTAGCAAACCATGAGCTATGAGTAAATATAAAATCAGTAAAAAAAGAATCAGTTGAAGATAGTTTTAAACAAAAATAAATTCAAGTAATTGCAAACAACATATTATTCAGTTTATACACAGTTTTAGTAATTATAAATTTTATACTTCACAGTTCAAAGCAGTGGTTTATAGAGATTATATACAGAAATATATCCCTTATGATAAATGGAATATTCTTTTTTTTACCCTGTTGCATTTATAACTTGTTTCTATTTTCCTTAGATGCTACTTTCCTGGCCAGGTTCTTTCTGTTGCCATATTGTTATGAGAGTTAGTACAAATTTTTAAAAAAATACATAAACATACAAATTTATAAATACTAAAATAAAAATTATTGATTCAAGTTTGTTAAGGATATAAACACATGAATATATAAATGATAAAAAATTTAAAAATAAACATATAGGGACTTCCCTGGTGGTGCAGTGGTTAAGAATCCGCCTGCCAGTACAGGGGAAATGGGTTTGATCCCTGGTCCGGGAAGATCCCACAGGCCACGGAGCAACTAAGCCCGTGAGCCACAACTACTGAGCCCGCGTGCCTAGAGCCCATACTCCGCAACAGAAGAAGCCACTGAAATGAGAAGCCCACGCACTGCAATGAAGAGTAGCCCCCGCTCGCTGCAACTAGAGAAAGCCCATGAGCAGCAACAAAGACCCAATGCAGCCAAAAATAAATAAATAAATATATTTAAAAAAATAAACATATAGATAGATAAGTAAGTTATACAAGGGTCTTCAAATAGACTTGTATTGTTGCAAAACTAGTTTGGAAAAGCCTTTTCTAAAACTGAATAGACACCTACAGGAACTAAAAAATGTTTGTATGAGCTACATTTCCATTTTTCTTTGAGAGTGAGGTATGGGTGCATTTCTCTATGCTTAAATACACATAATAGAGATAACAGACTTATCACTTAAAAATAACGTAAGGTCTGGGGCTTCCCTGGTGGCGCAGTGGTTGACAGTCCGCCTGCTGATGGAGGGGACACGGGTTCGTGCCCCAGTCCGGGAGAATCCCATATGCCGCGGAGTGGCTGGGCCCATGAGCCATGGCCGCTGAGCCTGCGCGTCCGCAGCCTGTGCTCCGCAACGGGAGAGGCCACAACAGTGAAAGGCCCGCGTACTGCAAAAATAACGTAAGGTCTGGAGACAAATCTTTTGAGAATGAAATTAAATCTTTTTAATGCTTAATGGCATCTTCAGGATTTCCTGGGCACTAACTATAAGTGCAAAGAGTTACAGTACTTGAGATTTTTGAGAACTACTTAAGAGCACCCCTAAGGACATTTATTAACAGAATTCATTAAATTTATGAATAATTTCTTTTCTTTCTTTTTTTTTTTCCTCGATGCACCATGTAGCTTGTGGGATCTTAGTTCCCTGAACAGGGATTGAACACGTGCCCTTGGCAGTGAAAGCGCAGAGTCCTAACCACTGGACTGCCAGGGAATTCCTATAATTTATAAACAATTTCTAAAAAGATGAATTAACTAGTAACTCATTTATATAATAAATACCTTAGGTGTGTGCTATATATATAGCACTGTACATAGTATGGAAAATATAAAGAAATGAAGCATAAAGTTCTTGACTTGAAGCTGCTTAAGACATAGTTAAGAAAAACATACTATTTCAAATATTATATACTTAAAAATTCTTATCCTGAAAGTTTAATTCACTCATTCTAAAACAAGTATATAAATCTCAGTTTATTTTTTTCTCAGCAACGTATATCTACTGTTATTATTTAATAATCTGCTATGCTATAGATATGTCTGTTTATCTCTCTAGATGTATCTAGAAATATATGTATCTACCAATTATTTAATGCTTGTTATGTGTCAGGCATGTGCTAAGCATTTTACACTATATACGTATGCATGTGTATATGTGTACATACACACAAATATACACACACATATATAGCACACATGTATACATTTGTGTACATACACATGTTCACACATATGTTCATAAACACCCTATTTAGTATTTATCACGCCTTTGTTTCCTTAATTATAAACTAAAAGAATTATTACTTGTCTAAATCACACAGTTTGGCAGATTCTAGATGTTAGAAGGTTTGCTTTTCTCCTAAATCTATGCTCTCAATCACTAAACCTACATATTTAAGTTTGAAGTTAGAGGCCTTCGTGGAACCAAGTAAACGTTAAGTCTGCTTGGTTCACTGCTTATAACTTTCGCTAAGATTTATGCCAAAAGAAGGATCTTTAAGACTTGGTATTCCTATTACAGAAGGCACCTGAAGAATATCATCAAAGCACTTTTCTTCATATTATCTTCTCAGTCACAATTTGTTGAGCCCATCAAACTGGGAAGTTATATGGTAAACTGAAATAACGCCAAAGTGACGGCAGACGTATGTATACTAACAGGTGTGTCCATCTGATCACTATAGTTTATATTTACACTTATACTGAAATGACTAGGCATTGTTAATTTGGAAAGGCTTTGTGAAGGAATCTTGAGTAATAAATTTAAATGGAAAGGGAAAAGTTTTTTAGGCTGCTGATAGTAAGACATCAATAATTAACTGCTCATCTTATTTAAAACACTGAGGCTTGTCTAATTCTAATATCAATCCAAATATTCTGGGAAAAGCTCATGTGCACACATGTGAGTATTTGGTTTAGTGAGGAAGAAGATAAGAATATAATAGAAGGATAATGAAGAATCTTGATGGAAAAGGTCTCTATTTTAGTATATAAATATAATTATGATACATACAGAGATGTAGATGGTCAAGTAAGGGGCTCTAAAACCTACCAAACAGTATTTCAAATGGCAAAAGAGAAATCAGCAAATAGAATTTTAAAGAAGCAACCAGAAAACACTGACCTTAAGAACAAATGAGTAGAGGGGAAGCACTTCTGGAATGGCCGAGTAATGAAAATTAGCTCTTCCATAAAATCAAGAAAACTGGCAAAACTGTCAAAATCAACTTTTAAGAACTTGAAAAATTAGCCAAAGGACTGCAATAATCCAAAGAGCATGTATTCAAGAAAAACAGTTGGATCTTAGTAAAAAACATCAAGTTTTGTGGAATTTTAACCTGCCCTATTCCCATTACTCTCTTGCCAGCCCCATGGTAGCTTTAAAAACAGACTGACAACCATGGTTAACTGTGAAAACTATCAGGTTAGCAGTCACTGGAGAAGGCAGAACAGGTTCAGAGTGCCTATAAATCCCCACCTCCAGAGAAGTGCCACTATATGACCTAGGTGGCAGGCCCTGAAAAGCTCCATTCTCAGGGCTTGTCTTTATTTGATGTGACTCAGAGTCAGCTGTTTGAACAGCCATATCCCTCGAGCATTTGTCAGAAAAAATCAGTGGCAACTTAGGTGGTGATACATGTTATGACAAGGAACTGACCAAAAAATTAAAAGGAAAAACTGGGAAATAACATGTCTGTCTATAGGGTTTGCTGAAAAGCATCAACAGATTCCTGGAAATCTAGAAGGCCATGGGCATGTGCAAAACTCTGTGTATGCCCAGGAAAGACCAGAGAAGGCTCAAATCTTTCATCTCTGCTGACCTTGACAGTCGATGCAAGCAGAAAGTGAAGTCTAAGTATGGTAGGGTTATGAACTGCATGTTGAAGCACTAAAAACATGTCCTAACACACAAATACAGCCCTTTGGAAAAGGTCCTCGGCATTTAAGGAAATCTTAATACAATCATTAGCTGACCACTAAGCTAACCAAGCAGACACTTTAGTGGTTGTACAACACAAAAAGTACAGTCTTTAAAGAATTACTCCAGGAAAGTCCCTAATTAAACAAATAGTAAAAGTAATAATAACAAAAATGACAAATCATAGGGAAGTGGGGGTAGAAAATCTGATTTTTAAGTTTGCCACATTATATTATCTCAAGTGTCCAGTTACAAGACATGTAAAGAAAGAGTAAAGTATAACCCTAATAGGAGTCAAAGAGGTCAATAGAAATTGTCCCTGAGAAAGTCCAGATGTTGGAATTACTAGACAAAAACTTTAAATTGGTATATATATATATATATATATATATATTCAAAGACCTAAGGGAAACCATGTCTAAAGAATTAAGAGACTGGATATATGTATATGTATAACTGATTCACTTTGCTGTACAGCAGAAACTAACAAAACATTGTAAATCAACTATAGTCCAACAAAAATTTTAAAAAAGAATTAAGAGAAAATGAGAATGCTATCTCAGCAAATTGAAAACATCAATTAAAAAAAAAGAATTAAAAAACAAACAGAAATTCTAGAGTTGAAAAGTACAATATTCACTAGAGGGGCTCAACAGTAGATTTGAACTGGCAGAGGAAAGAATCAGTGAACTTTTTCACTGATTAGTCTGAGGAACAAAAAGAAACAAGAATGAAGAAGAATGACAGAGCCTCAGACACCTATGGGCTGCCATCAAGTGTACCAAAATATGAATAATGGGAGGCCCAAAAAGAGGAAAAACAGAAGAAGGGGAGAAAGAATAGTTGAAGAAATAATGACCCAAACTTCCCAAATTTGATCAAAAATATTAATCTGCACATCCAAGAGCCTAAACAAATACCAAGTAGAATAAACTCAGAAAGATCCACACCTAGACATATCATAGCCAAACTACTGAAGCCCGAGAATCTTGAAAGCAGCAAGAGAAAAACAACTCATCACATAGAAGGATTCTCAATAAGATTAACAATAAATTTCTCATCAGAAACCTTGGAGTTCAGAAGTTAGTAAGATGATGCTTTCAACAATAAGTGTGGAAAGAAGACTCAACCTACTATTCAATATCCAGCAAAACTACCATGTAAAAAAGAAGAAATTAATACATTCCCAGATAAATGACAACAGAGAGTTTGTTGCTAGTAGACCTGCCCTTCAAGAAAAACTAATGGGAGTCCTTCAGGCTGCAACAAAAGGGCACTTAACAGTAACTCAAATCCACATAAAGAAATAAAGAGCACTGATAAAGGTAATTACATAAGTAAATACAAAGGACAGTATAAATGTACTTTTTGGGAAACTCCTCATGTAAATTAAAAGACAACTTCGTAAAGAATTATAAAACTGTGTTGATGGGCTTACAATGTATAAATAAGAGAGTGTCACAGACTTATGTATACTACCAAATATAAAATAGATAGCTAGTGGGAAGCAGCCGCATAGCACCAGGAGATCAGCTTGGGTGGGAGGGGTGGGATAGGGAGGGTGGGAGGGAGACGCAAGAGGGAGGAGATATGGGGATATATGTATATGTATAGCTGATTCACTTTGTTATAAGGCAGAAACTAACACACCATTGTAAAGCAATTATACTCCAATAAAGATGGTAAAAAAAAAAAAAAAAGATGTAATTTGTACAACCATAATAGCACAAAGGAGGCAGAAGGGAAAATAACTGTATTAAAGTTTTTACATACTATTAAAATTAAGTTGGTATTAATCCAAACTATATTGTTTTAAGTTAAGATGTTAATTGTAATTCTCAGGGTAACTACTAAGAAAACAACTCAAGTAAATACACAAAAAGTAAAAGGGATTTAAATTGGTATATTAAAAATATTACTTTAATCAAAAAAGTGAGTAATGAAAGAGGAAAGCAGCAAAAAAATACATCAGACATAAAGAAAACAAAACCAAACTGTAGACTTAATTCTATCTTATTAGTAATTAAATTAAATGTAAATTGATTAAGCACTCCAAATGGAAAGCAGAGATCATCAGAATGGGAAAAAGACATGATCAAACCATCTGCTGTCTACAAAAGGATGAAAAAGATATGCCATATAAACAGAAACCAAAAGAGAGCTGGAGAGGCTATTCTGATACCAGGTAAAATATAATTAAAGACAAAAACTGTCAGTAAAGATAAAGAAGGACATTTTAAATGATAAAAGGGTCAATCAATCAGGAAGCTATAAATAAGTATGAATATATATGCACCTAAAAAGCCTCAAGATACATAAGGCAAAATGGACAGAATTGAAAGATGAAATAGATGATTCAACAATAGTTGTTGAGACTTCAATACTCCACTTTCTATAATGACTAGAACTAGGCAGATCAACATGGAAACAGAAGACTTGATCAACACTAGAAACCAGCTAGATCTAACAGACATCAATAGAACATTCCACCTAATAAAAGTAGAATACATATTCTTCTTAAGTGCATGTAGAACATTCTCTAGTATAGACAATATGCTAGGCTATAAAATAAGCCTTAAAAAAAAAAAAAAAAACCCTGAATGACAGAAAGTATGTTCTCCAACCATAATGAAATGAAAATAGAAATCAGTAACAGAAAGACAATTGGGAAATTGTGTCGAAATTAAACAACACACTCCTAAATACCAATGGGTCAAAGAAGAGAACACCAGGGAAATTTAAAAAAGATAAATGAAAAGATAAACACAACATACCAAAATGTATGGGAAGCAGCAAAAGCAATGATCTGAGGAAATTTTATAGCTGTAAATGCTTTAATTGAGAAAAAACAGTCAAATCAATAAGCTAACCTTATACTTTAAAACTAGAAAAATAAAACTAAATCCAAAGCAAGTAGAAGGAAGGAAATGATAAATATTAGGATGGAAATAAAAGATAACAAATAGAAAAAGAATAGAGAAAATTAACAAAACCAATAATTGGTTCTTTGAAAGATCAAGAAAATTAACAAAACTTTAGCTATACTGACCAAGGGTGGTGGAGCGGAAGGTAACACCCAAATTAATAAAATCAGGAATGAGAGAGAAGATATCACTATTGGCCTTAGAGAAATATAAAGGATTATAATGGAGTGCTATTATCAACTGTATGTTAACAAATTAAATAGCCCAGATGAAAGGGACAAATTCCTAGAAAGAGACAACTTAAATGTGACTGAAGAAGAAGATGAAAATCTGAATAGACCTTAAGAGTAGAGACTGAATTAACAATTTAAAAAATTTCAACAAAGAAAAGCCCAGGTACAGAATGCAGCATTGGCAAACTGTACCAAATGTTTAAAGAAGAAATAATGTCAATCTTTTACAAAACTCTTCCAAAAAATAAAAGAGAAATGAACACTTTCCAACTCATTCTATGAAGTCAGTATTATCATGATCCCAAAGCTGGACAAGAAAACTACACACTTCTTATGACTACTGATGTAAAAACATCAACAAAATACTAGTAAACAGAATCTACAACATATAAAAAGGATTATACACCATGACAAGTGGGATTTATCCCAGAAATGATAGTTTGGTTTAACATATAACAATCAGTCTATGTAATAGACCATATTAATAGCATTAAGGACAAACCCCATATAATCATCTCAATAAATACAGAAAAAGCATTTAACGAAATCCAACATTCTTTCCTGATAAAAACACTCAACAAAGTAAGAATATAAGGGAACTGCTTCAACCTGATAAAGGTTATTCACAAAAGCACACAGCTAACAACATACTTAATGGTCAAAGAATGATAGCTTTTCCCCTATGATTAGGAGCAAGAGAAGACACAGACACTCACCCTTGCTATTTCAACACTGTACTGGAGATTCCAGCCAGTAAATTAGGCAAGAAAAAGAAAGGAATCAAGATGGAAACAAAGAAGTAGAACTATATTAACAGATGAAATGACCTCGTGTATAGACAATCTCAAGGAATCTACAAAAAATCCTGCAGAACATCTTATAGAAGTAGTAAACAAATTCAGTAAGGTTGCAGAATACAGGTGAATATAAAAAAATCAATTATATTTTTATACCTGAGGAATGAAAAGTCTGAATATAAAACCAATTCCATTTACAACATCAAAAAGAATAAAATACTTGAAATAAAAGTCTAAGACTTACATAATAAAAACAAAATGTCATTGAAAGAAATTAAAGTAGACCTATATAAATTGAAAGATCCATGTTCCTAGATTGGAAGACTTAATATACTGTTAAGATGAAAATCCTCCATTTTGATCTACAGATTCAACATAATCCCTATTAAAAATTTTGCAGAAACTGAGAAGGTGATTTTAAGATTCATATGGAAATGCAAGGGACCTAGAACAGAAAAATAATCTGGAAAGAGAACAAAGCTGGAGGACAAGCTCTGCTTTTAAAACTTACTACAAAGCTACAGCAATTAAAACAGTGGATTACTGACATAAAGATAGGCAAATGAATCAACGCAATAGAATTGAGAGTCCAGATATTACATTACATACAAGCCCTTACATTCATGGCCAACTGATTTTTGAAAAGGGTGCCGAGACCATTAAATGGGGAAATAATAGTCTTTTCAATAAATGGTGCTGGGAAAACTGGATAGACACATGCAAAAAAATAAAGTTACATCCCTAACTCACACCATATATAAAAATTAACTCTAAATGGATTACAGACCTAGGTAAGAGCTAAATGTATAAAACTCTCTGAGAACACATAGAAGTAAATCTTTGTGACCTTAGATCAGACAATGGTTTCTTAGATATGGTAACAAAAGCACAAGTAACAAAAGAAAAGAGTAGAGAAATTGAACTTCATAAAAATTTTTTAAAAATGTTGTGCTTCAAAGGACATGATCAAGAAAGAGAAAAAGACAACCTACAGAACAGGAGAAAATATCTGCAAATCACGTATCTGATAAGAGACTTGTATCCAGAGTATATAAAGAACTCTTACAAGTCAATACTAAGACAAACCCCATTAGATATAAATAATATGAATATATCTATATTATATCTATATTTATGTATGAGTTACATAATTTATACAGTTGATTTTATATAATATATATTTATATGCTATATTCCTGGCACATGGTAGGTATACCATATGTGTCAGGTATAATTATTATTATTCAACTCCTAGAGTTCTTTGAGTTATCACAGAGGAATGGTGTTTTAAAATAAAAATATTTCTATAGGACACCCGCAACTATAAATGTGATCCTATTTTCCAAATTAAATGTAGATGTGCTAACTTTAACCCCATGTCTAAAAACAAAACTGTATTGCTACCCTTGGTATAATAAGATCTGATTCTCATATATACATACATACATAAATACATAACACAGTCATTAAAATATATCCTATTTATACAATTATATAGTAGAACATAATTTGCCCAACTAGAAAATGGGCAAAGGATTTGAATAAATTATCCAAAGAAGATATACAAATAGCACTGCAAAAGATGTTCACATCATTAATCATTAAGGAAATGCAAATCAAAATCAGGAGATATAAGAGATATAACTTTTCACTCAATAAACTGGCTATAATAAAAAAGACAGTAACAAGTGTTGGTGAGGTTGTGGAGAAATTGAAACTCTCTTACTTGGCTGGTGGGATTGTAAAATGGTTCAGGCACTTTAGAGAACGTTTTGGCAGTTCCTCAAAATGTTAAATACAGAGTTACCATGTGACACAGCAATTTCACTACTAAATATACACCCAAGAGAACTGAAAACCTATGTCTGTCTACACAAAAACCTGTATGTAAATGTGCGCACAGTATTATTCATAATAGCTAAAAATGGAAGCAACCCAAATGCTCATCAATGAATTAAAGGATAAATAAAATGTGGCATATCCATATGATAGACTATTATTCAGCCATAAAAAGGAATGAGATTCTGATGCATGCTATGACATGGATGATCTCTGAAAGCATGCTAAGTGAAAGAAGCCAGATACAGAAGGTCACGTATGATATGACTGCATTTATACAAAATGTCCAGAATAGGCAAATCCACAGAGATGGGAAGTAGATTAGTATTTGCCAGGGGCTAGGGAGAGAAGGCAATGTAGGGGGGTGGGTGGCTACTACTGAGTATGGGATTTCTATTTGGGGTGAGGAATATGTTTTAAAATTAGACACTGATGATGTGTACAAAACTATGAATATACTAAAACCCAATGAATTGTAGACCTTAAAAGAGTAAACATTTTGCTATGTGAATTATATCCAAATAAAGCTGTTATAAAAAAAGAACATCATAGAAATTATGGTTATGGAAGGTGAGGTTAGTCAGAAGAAAGGAACAGATACAAGCAAAAACACAGAGGTGGAGACCATAGCAATTCACGTCAGAGAGGGGAGTCTTGATTCTGGCTATGGAAGTGGATAAAAGAGGTTAGACTGTGGAAATATAACAGAAGAGGAAAGCAATACATGTGGTACATAAGAGAAATAGATAAGCTTAATATATTACCAAGGTTTTGTCAGTAAGAACTAAGCAGTTGGTAGCACCAGTGACAGAAGATTAAAGTGGAAAGGCCCAATATAAGTCCCAGGAAAGACAGGAATTTTATTGAGCTGTACTCATTTTCAGGTTCTTTGGTTCCCAAATGGTTAACAGCCTAAGTATTTATTATGAAGATTTTTCTAGTAGAATGGAGAAAGAAAAGAATAATTAAGATTAGAAACATCAACTGAGGAGTCATTCATGCTTAGGTACCAGCTGACACTTGGGTGTGTACAGTGAGTTTTACAAGTAGGTCTCAAGGAAGAAGGGACAAAGCCCAATCACCTCATTCTTGGGTGATACAATTACCTTTTCATTCCTGTTCTTTTTAGTCCTGTTCTTCAAACAGCTGTCTGTGGCATGTGGGTAGCATAGTTTGAAGTGTAACAGGTGCTTGCAATTTCCTTTCTCAAGGTCACAGGTGACTCTGCCAGTGCACTAGAAAAACCACAGCTTCTGGGCCCCTTTCTTCCCACCAAACCCCAAGATCCCCTTCTCACATCCAGATTACTCTCTGTCACTTATGTGTCTTTAACCCACCCCACAGCTTTGAGAACTGAAGTGCCACTATTCTGAGGAAATCTAAGACTCTATCCACTAACCCCAAACCATATCTGATTAAAACTCCTTGGTGTGTGGATGGGATGTTTTCCAAGAAAAAAATTCTGCAGTTGGCTTTGTTAGAAAACATCCATGGTAGATGGTGAAGAGGGAGGAATCTGTATTGGCCGTCCTGTCCTCAAGGTCTTCATGACCCTTCTTGGCTGTCATTCTGGTCAGCCCTACCAGTGTTGCTCAGTTGTCTACTCTCTTCATTACCACCCCTGCCTAATGCCATTACAAGATACAGTGATGATACAAAGATCAGATGAAATAATACACACCATGAAGCAGGGTTTTTAAAACTAAAAATTGTTTTTATAAGTGTTAATTGCTGTTAATACTATCTGAACTGCTCCCAGTTTCCACAGAATCTGCCTTGTGCCACTGAGTGACACTTGAGTTTAATGGTTTAATCATATAAACTTATTCTGCTCTTAATATTTTTGGCTCATCTACCATAATGCATTAACACATTTAATTTAAATGTTTCTAAAAGACTCTTAAAGACCTTTTATGTTTCAGTTTCCCTACTGGCGAATGATGATGATGATGGTGGTGATGATGATGATACTTTTATGATACAGAATTATGATATTCATGAGATATCCTACATAAAACACTTTGCACAGTGCCTGGTACATAGTGAGTGCTCAATAAATGTTAGAGGTATGATTGTTATTACTCAACTCCTAAAGTTCTTTATCAAAGAGGAATGGCGTTTTGTAGTAAAATATTTCTGCAGTACTATAAACGTAACCATATTTTCCAAAAAAAATATAGATCTACTAACTCCAACTCCATTCTGAAAAGAAAATTTATTTCTAGGTTTGGCAAAATAAGCTTTGAATCCATAAAGTGCCCTCAGAAAAGTCTGCTCATGTTGCCATATTACCAGGCAGAGATATGGTGACAAGAAAAGTTTATGAAGTTTAATTAAAAACACAGAAGTTTCGTTCCCTCTAGGGATTTATCTTACTTACTCTTTATGCATTAAACTAATCTGTGACCCAATAATGTGGTTATACCAAGACGTGTCTGCATTACTGGCTGCTGCACTATGATCTCTGCCAAAGATTGATCCCTGGGGACGCTGAGAAGATGGCAGGATAAAGGGCATCACGGGAAGAAGAGACCTGGTAAACTCGTGGATATTTATCAAGGTAAGAAAAGAATCTATGGAACATCTGGAGTGGCAGATGGCAAATGCCCATCTAGGCAGGAAGAACAGAGGACTAGTTTGATAACTTTTAATTAAATTTTCCCAAAGTGGAAAATAATATTCCATAAAATGATGAGTCTGAAAAGTTTTTCTAAATAATTGCTTCATTTTATGGCATGATCAACTCAAGTTTTGGTTTCTGTTATGTACTATATTCAATGCTTCCTTACAGGGATCAAATTTTATATTGATTAAAAGGAAAATTTCAAGTAATCACCAAATCTTATTTTTAAAGACAGGTAAGTAAATGCTTTGCTGAAGGACAATGCAATGTAACATTGAAATTGCTTTTAAACAATAACATCCCCCCCCAAAATGACTTTTATTTATAAGGCATTTTGTTGATAAATAAATACTTAAATTGACCACATGTAAAGAAATTGTTGCCTTTTTGATTTTGTTCATTGTTCAATATTTTCCTCATGTTGTGAATAAAGACAATAAATAAGGGGCATTATAAAATTTGTTCATGTTACAGAGTTCAGGAGTGAGTGACCATGGCTGAAAAAAATCAGCATTCAAAAGAAAAATGAGTCAAAAATAAACTGATGAAATTCAGCAAGGATAAATGGACCACTGCACTTAGGGTTAAACGGTAATAGCGGAAAGCTGAGAGATTACTGTGTGCTAGACACTGTACTCAGTACTGGAAACAGCACTAATGAGGAGGGTACTATTATTATCTCCATTCTAGAGATGAGGATACTGAGGCACAAGTAGGTAAATAATGGGCAGACAGGTCTTGACAGTAAATCTTTAAAATATCAAGAAGTTATGGTAGGTCATAATTCAATATCAAACACAGTATGCAGATTATAGAAACCAATAATATCACTATTTTTCGTATCACAATTAGAATATTAAATCTAGTTCTGGATGTCACTTTTCCAAAGAATATGAACAAACTGGACGGAATCAGTATAGACTAAGTAGAAGAAAATGGATAGAGTTAGTCTAGAAAAGAGAATGTCAAGATGAAACAGACACTCTCAAGCATCTCAAGAGCTGTGTTTATAGCAGAGGAAATTGATTTGTTCTATAACGATCTAGAAGCAGAGTAAAACCAAGGTACTAATCATTTGTAGGTAAAGCACAAAACTTGAGTAATTATGAAAACACAGTGTTTCTAAGGCAGAAGTAGTTTTTTGTTTTCCACGAAAGACCGTATCCACAAGCAAGGGGACTTCTTTTTGTAACCAGTGACACATCCTTCTCATACGTTGAAGCTAAATGACTAAAAATGTGTCGAGATTAGAAACGTCTCAATACACTTATCAAAATATCCCATTATTAGCAGATAATGTAGTCTTTGGCAAATATCAAGAACTCCAGAGGCTCTTAGGTAACATGTTAATTAAATAGAAAAGAATTTCCTGGCTCTATATTTACCATCTGTGTGACCCTAGTGAAGACTCTTCACTTTTCAGTGCCTCAGTTTCATAATTTATAAAATGGGGATAATAATACCTATCTAAGATTATACAGATGAAAAGAAAGTAGATATAAAGATACACTGGCAACATAGTAGGTATTCAATACATGTGTATCATTGATGCTCACAACAAAGTTAAATAAGTTTGATATAATTATGATTAACTTATTCTTAGAGATTCAGGATCATTATGAATATCAGTAATATAATAGCTAGTAATATTATGTGTAAGGTATTGGACAGTTCTCAGACTGCAGTGCTGAACAAGAACATGGAAAACCTCTCTTTTAGCGGTGTTTACATTTTACGAGGGGAGACAAAATTCCATAATTTTTTATAGGCCTTTCTGCTATAAAGTCTTGCATTCTGTAGAATGAGGCTTATGAAAAAAAAATGCAGTTGTTGCAGACTACTTAAAATCTATGGAACTTGTAACTAGGGTGCTGAAAGAAACTAACAATCCTAATCAAAGTACTAATGTGGTATTAAATCTTTGCTGGCATCTGTACCCAGCATTACGGGTAAGTCAGGTCCATGAAAGAATTTCCTTTCAATAGAGACCAGTTATCAAAATTAAAAACCCAATCAGGTTTTAGATTTCATCAAACAAAACAATTCTTCATTTGTATTAGCAGTTCTTGAAGCTACTAAATTAGACATTAGCAAAAGGCATTTCAGCTTTTTTCTAAAATGACTCAGTCTTTCCATTTGATTATGAGAAAGCCTGCCTCTGATGGGTTTAAACTTGTAACATGCATAAATAAATCTTCTGCAATCTTATTGACATCATTCATCTATTTATTAACTGCACGTTGCCTAATCTGCATTACAGAAACACAGACTGTACTTACAATGACAGTAAGTACTACTCCAAAGAAACAGGTTAGGGGGTGAAGTAAATGTTTTGGGTGGGGCATATCACCACCTCCCCTTATGGCATTTAACAGAGCTCCTGCTTTCTGGCTCCTGTCTTCCCAGTTTAAGCTCCTGAGGAAGCAGACTCCCTTCCAGCACTTGCTCTTTTTGCTGCTCTCAGGGGAAAAAATGACCAAAATAATTCCTCTGGAGTCAGGTCTCATGGGAACCATGTGTTCATACTTCTAGACATTTCACTAGAGCTTGAGTAAGGAAGTACTTCAGCTAGAGTCTAAAATGCAATGATTTTAATTTCTTTAGTTTTTTTAATGCTTCAGATGTACTGTTTTAGAATATTTGTGCACTTTTGAATTGTTCTTGATTCACAGTTATGATTAGCCGATTCCTCAAGTTCCACCAGTTTGTGTAACTGAACACGACTTTATTTGTGTTGGGAAAGATAGTGAAAGAGATTGAAATGGGCAAAAAAGATTACTGGTTTCTCTTTCAATAGAATCCTAGGCAGCCAGACCAGTGCCCTTCCTCTTCCCCACTGTACTGCACATGCTCTCTAACCCCTGCTGGCTAAATTACACCAGTTATCTGAACACCATAACCTACTGCTTGGCATCATTTCACCAAGCCCTGGGCTTATGAAGGAGGAGAGATTTGGTCTGTAGTGAAAGGACTTAGTTTTTGATCTACTGAAGACAACTAACCCACGTCTAGTTTTTGATCTACTGAAGACAACTAACCCACGTCTACTAATTAAGCAGCGTGAAATTTCCAATAGCAATGGTGGTGATAGGCAATCTGTTAGTCAACCCAGTGGACACGACTGCCCTGTGTATAATATATGGGTGAACTCTAACTGAATCCTGAGAATAGGAAGAATGAGAGAAATGATGAGTGAGCATTCAAGAGACGACTATCAGAAATTTGCTTAGTTTTTCTTCTTTAATATGTTGTCCTGGAACAGTAAGAGCAGATGAAAAAGACCCAAAGGAGACCTAAAAGATCAACTTCTTCAACTTTCCTCATTTTACCAACTAGAAAAGTTTTAAATACTTAGTAAGGAATCTTGCTACAACTGCCTAACTCTACTCCTTTGTCTAATGCTAAAATACAGTGTGCATCCTTCTCCCCATTTATGTTCCTGAATTTTTCCTTCCATCTGAGAAATTTTTTGAAAGTAATAATGTTGCATAAATACTAAAGCTTAATTTTTCACTTTTGAAGAGCACGGAAAAAGAAACATTTACTTCATATTCTACATAGATTCCTTTCATGGCAGCCCTATTGGCAAAACATTACTTTCTTTTGTGAAATGAGTCAGCAATATACACACAAGGCTAAGTTAACTGCTATTCTATTTTCCATACTCCTCTCATGACAGGTTTCCCGAATTGCTTCCAGTTCATCATGCCTCCTAATGTTACCATCTAGCTTCCTTTCTCCCAAACTTTTCTGACTACCTATGATGGCACAAAACCTCCAGTTAGACTCCCTTGGCTTCCAAGATGCTACACTATTCCTGACTTCCTATGTCTCTCTTTTCTGTCTGTTTTCTGTGAGGGCTCTTTTTCCAACCTTCTGAATATGGACATCCCCGAAGTCCAGTCTAGCTCTGTGCTTTTTTATTTCTATAGTTTCAGCCTATATTCATTGATTCATTTAAGCTGTATCTACTGACAGTCTATAAGCAATGGTGACTCAAGCAGACATGGTCCCTACTTTCATGAAACTTACATCCATTCTATCGAGGAAGACAAGAGATAAACATGAAAATAACTGAACAAAAAAATTACAAATTGGGATAAGTATTAAGAAGGAAAAAAAAAGGTGCAATAAAAAGACTAAGTGGGGAGTATCTACTTCAGATAGAATGGTGAAGGAAGATCCTCTGAAAAGCTGACATTTACTGGGATCTAAAGAAAAAGCCCATTATGCAAAAGGGGGTGTATATTCCTGGCAGAGAGACCAAATGTTCAAAGCTGATAGGTGAGTAGGAGAAAGGCTGGCTGTGTTCCAGAAACTCAGAGCAAAGAGTATCATAAGGTGATGCTGAAGAGGTAGGCAGAGACCAGATCAGGCAAGGCCTGGTAGGCCCCAGGAAAGGGTTTGGGTTTTATTCTACAAGTAAGGAGAAGTTACTGAAGAGTGTTAATGAGGAGAGGGATAACCCATTCTGACTTATATTTTAAAAAGATCACCCTGGCTGCCACGACTTACAGAATCGATGAATAAAGGGATCACACATTTAGGACTGCCCAAGACAATCCCAGTTTATATGCTTGTTGTCTTGGTGTAACTGGATTTCTGCATCGACAGCAGGAGACAGTCACAATATGCAATAAATAAATAAATACATAAACACACTTTAAAAAATGAAAAGAGAAAAAGAAAGAAGGTTGGTCAAGAGACACGCAGGTCATTGCGGCAACCTTCATCAGATTCCCTTGTTCCCAGTGTCCCTGCCCTAGCTGGGACCCCGGCGTCCTCCCTTTGATTCTTGACCTCAGGCTTGGGATATGTTCTTGTCCATATTATCTGGCCATCTCTTGTGGTGAAATAATATTCAATATCTGGTATACAGAAAAATATTGAGTGGAATGTGTCTCAACTCATTTATCCCTCACAACAATCCTTGAGGTAGGTATCACTCCCACTTGCAGACAAAGAGGTAAAGAACCCTGCCTGAAGTCATATGGAGTAAAAGTGGCCAAAGCAGGACTTGAAGCCAGGACACCTGGTCTGGACTCAGTGTTCTTAAGCCCTCTTCTAAAATTACTCCTCAATGCGAGAGACTAGACATGTTTAGGGAACTACAAGTAGCTCCGAGTGGCCAGCATTGAGTATTGGGGAAAAGTTTGAAATAAGTCTACAAAGGTAGCAGAAGGCTTCCGAACACATGCTAAATAGCTTAGCTTTCAACTGGTAGGAGATGGGGTGTACCACAAGATCTTTAACATATGATCACATTTATGCCTTGGATAAATAACTCTGCGGAGAACGAATTTGGGAGGTGAGTCAGAGGAGACTGGTTCCTGACTGAGCTTTTTCTAAAGACTGGATATCTGCCCCTTTCCTGGATGGGGCCTTTGGACACCTGTTGTGAAGAGTTTGCTTGCTTTCCGCTTATAATGATACACAGGACTTCCCACAACCGAGGTCTGAGGCTTCTGACCACTGGATCTCCCTTCAGGACCCCAGAGCTGTTCAGTGTGGCTCTATCAAACACAACAAATTTAGATCTTCAAACTCATCCTCTTTTCTGAGGTTCAAGACTATATGCTCAGTTCTCTACTGAACATTTCTACTTGTTCATGGCTTCTGGTTACCTGAAATTTAACATGTCTAAAATTGAATCTATTATTCTCTAAAAATCATCCTTCGTCCCTATTTTTTTAAAAATCTGTTAAAAGAGTCATCATTTTCTCAGTAACCTATGTCTCCAGCCATCATTTACCTCTTTTTCTTTTGAATTTCTATCATCAGTTCCAATTTCCAAATCTTTCTCATAAAGATTTCTCATTGCCCCTTCCTTATCCAGACGCTTAGCACCTTGAATGTGGATTAATAGTAGCTTCACAGATCATTTACTTTCTTCTAATCTCCATCTACCTGCAATTTCATGAGCTGCTTTTATTTTAATTTTTTAAAAACATTACCCCTTGATCATCTTATTCTCATGCTCAAATGCCTTACTGTTGCTTATATTGATAAAATCTTAATTTTTTACCTAACATCCAATGATCTTTATAAATCATGCCCAAATTACCTTTTCTTAATCTATCTCATGTTCTGAAATGCTCTGCTTCAGGCAAACTGTCTCCATCTATAAACTCTGTGTACTTTCCTTCTGTGATCTTCTGTCACGCTGTTACTCTGGTCTAGAACATCCTATTCCTTTTAAAATCCCATCTGTCCTTTATGATCCAGTTTAGCACCTTCATACTCTAAACAGCCTTCCCAAATCACTACAGCCCTGGGAATTCCTAAAGCACTCAAGGCCCATCCCATATTCCTATACTTGAGTACAAGCTGCCTTGTTGACATGACATCTGTACTATATTGCTCTGAACTTTTATCCATTTCATGTATTGAGATTTAACTATTTACAGTTCACTTTTCTAATTAGACCAAGAGCTGCTCAAAGACACAAAGCATGTTTTATACTTTTTTGTATTTCTGCTTTCCCCCATACCACTCCCACACCTACCCAGCACTTGTACCGTACTGTCCTATGGGCACCGTACACCTAATGTTTGCTGATAATTTAGAAAATAAATTCTTATTATGCCACTCTTATGTTATAGTCCTCCAGTAATATGATACTTTCAGAATTTTAAAACTTTCTCAGGTAGAGAAATTTAGCAAAGTCAAAAGAGAACTGGTGGAAAAAAGCCTGAGAAAAACAAATGTCAGCAGAGTATGCTAATGGGAAAAATCAACATAAGCTTCATAATTTACAATATCTGGAGAAAAATCAATGTGCAAATACTTAAGAAAAATATTATATTATGGATAACTCACAAGTGGTCTTAAAAAAGAATGAATTTATTGCATTTACATTTGAATTTCAATAGAATTGCTCTGAATTGCTACTTTATTGATAAGTGAAAACAGATTCTTTTATGACAAGTTATAAAAGCTTATAGTTTATCAGTTCCCTCTCCACCCTACAATTGCCTTCAGGAAGAGATTGGCCATAGGTTCTATTTTATGAGTTTTATAGGGGCACATTCACCCTAGTTTACATACTATGAATTCCCGGAAAATTCTAGATTGGCTGTCTAGTTAAACAGTATGTTAAAATGTGAAAGACATATTTTATGTAAACATATGTATACATTTATTAAACTAATGTGCAATATGTAGCAATCTTGTGAACCTAGAGTGGGCTAAACAATGATAATAATCTAACAGCAGAAACAACTCAAAATGCTGTAGAATGAATATCATATAATCCATAATCATATAATCCAAAAGAGGCTCAGAATAAAGTTTAATTTGTATGTACATTTATGAATAAGATTACTGTTAAGGGCAAGCAACACCACAAACATCTCAGATATATTTTCATAATAATAAAATACTCTAAAACACAGTAAAGTTTACCATTGACGAAAAATCATGTGACAAAAATTTATCAGTCAAGCCCTTAGAAAACCTAGAAGGAGTGTAACCGCAGAATGAATGAACAGCTTGTTAAACTGGTCTTATAACAATGAAGAATAATGAACCAACATTTAAATTTCCAATCAAGCTAGGATATTTTAATTCTTAATAATTTATGCAACACTTTAACAGATGGCAAAAGTGTTCCATAACTGGTATAATTCTGATGAGACAGGCAGGAGTTTGTTTCAACCTGCTGTGGTAGATGTGTAGACCTCTACGAAAACATAAGCTGTAATTTTATAAACTGACAAAAAATCCCTTTGTTAAAAGAAAATTCGTTCTCATTAGTGGGGGTTGTGGGATCACTGAATAAAATAAGAAGAAAGAAATAGTATAAGTTAGGGTTACAGGTTTGGAATGCAGAAGCTTTACAAAAATGATTGACTACAATAGGCCATGTTGATGTTATTTGAATTTTATCATACCAGTTTTCACTGGAAGAAATTCAAAAACAGTTCTCCTCAAATCACTAAAAATACTTTATATATTCAACATGGCTTACCATGTTTTAATTCCACCAGAAAGTAGGAAAAGCTATGGGAACTGCTGTGCATATGACTGTACACTAAAAGGCAGGTATGTTTTAACTAAGTCCTTTGTGTAATAACCTAAAGTAAGAAAAGACCAGACATGTGGGTGGAAGACTTCCTTATGCTAGCTGCTATTTCTCTTTGGTTTGCAAATAAGTCCTCCACTTAAAGTAACTATGGGACTCAAGCCTATGCTGATTTAACTATTAACTTACTTTTACACCTGCCTTTCAGGGTTCAGACAATGACCTCTGATTAATCTGAGTCTGATATTATCCTTAACTTGCTGGAGGCTATAAGCAGGTGCAGCAACCAGCTCTTAAAGTGGCATGATCTAATTATCTTCATGTAATCTAATATTATGATTGTATGATGTCTTATTTGTTTTTCCTATAATAGTAACACGTCTGAGTGAATACCATTTAGTCCAAAAATCAGTGAAAAGAAAGCCACACGTTTATGCATCAAATCTGAGCTAAGACGTTACATATAAAGAAAATAAAAGAAAATCTGTAATACAGGAACAGGCAAAACATGCTACCTATACAAAGGAATAACTATCAGACTGATTTGAATGTCTCTCCTGAAATGCTCAATGACAGAAGGCAAAATGATGATTAATTTCCACAACATTTTGAAGGGAAAAGGTTATATTCAAATAATTAAAAGCCCTGGCAAGCTGTCTTATGCAAAGACAAATGAGAGATATTTTAAAATATGCAGATTCAGGTAATATAATTCTCAATTTATATTTCTTGAAAAAATAACTTGAAAATATACTCTTAGATATGAACAAAATTCAGAGCTCTGAATGCAAAAAAAAGTAAGTAGTGATTATAGCCAGTTAAGCAGGAAGGTTTGATTCTTTTTGGTAGAGGGGGTCATGCCATGGGGGGATATTCTGTTTTGCTTTCTATTGAAGGAACCTCAAACACAGATATGGTATTATTTATGTCAAAAAGAAAAAAAATTCCAAACAAAAAATTAAAATTCATGTAATAAATGAAAAAAAAGGGAAACAAGTAAATTAAAAAGAGAGTGAGAAAGAACACAGAACCAAGGGACAAAAGGGGTTTTGTTCTCAGGCTAACCTATATTCACTTAAAGAACACTACTGCATCCCACTATAACGCTATAAGATCAAACTATCATAACCATATATTTACAGAGAAGTTCATTCCAACCTGAAACGTCAAGAAACACATCTTTCCCTGTCACAGAGGCCTAAGAAAGTTTTGCTTCCCTCCCCTGCTGAATTAGTCGTAAGTAGCATCTAGCACTCTCCTAGACCCCAGCCATTCACGGTAGGACTTAGAGCCAAAGGAATTGTAGAGAGGTAGGCTGGAAACTGGTGGCTAGGTATGAGGACAAGAGTCATTCAGAGCCTCAGCCATTGTGAAATCCTGGCCCACTCCCCTTCTACTTTTTTTCTCAGGCCCAAAGAGTCTCTCTCCTTTTTAGCCAGTATAGTACAAAGTTTGAACTCACAAACATCCCACTTTGTAAAACTTTTAGACAGACTTTTTCCTATTTCTTTTATCTCTAAATATTTTCTTCTCTTAAACCCTTTAGGGAAAATAAGGGCACACTGACACAAAGGATGGAAATTAGGTAAAATTATATTTCTGTGAAAATCAGACTTTATCTGTCCTGGGGCCCAGCAGAGATTGGGTAATGAACAGACTTGGGATTCTATTTAGAGGTTATGGAGAAAGGGCCAAGGTTAACTGTCAGCAAGCTGGGGAACTATGGGGGAGAGGAGAAAGGTTGTTGAATATGCTTAAGCTATAGTAAAGAGACAGAAGGAGAACAGCTCAGAAAAAGACATCAGAAAGGAAGACTGGCTCAAGTCAAACCTGGGGATCTAATGAGTGTTACGGGAGCATCTGTATAAACCAAGTATTTTAAAACTTATCAACTATACAGAGTAGAAATGTTATTAATATATTAGGAGCCACCATTTAATAATCCAACTGGGAGAACATAACCAAAAACCAACAATACCTAAACTATTATGCATTAGATTTTGTTCCTAATTCACAGGAGTAATGTTGAGATCAGGGCACTACTGTAAAGTTTGTTCATGCCATTATTTCTCATGATTTCATGAATATTTGGTTCTATTATTTTATGATTTAATTCACATGGGAATCTGCCATCAGCCTACAGGGTGAAACAAAAAAACCTGGCAGGTTACACTTTTCTGAGCTCCAAAATGTACAAAACACCCAGAATGCAAACAAGGTGCTGCAGGAAAGCCTACAGGAATAAAATAAATTTCAAAAGTATATAAAATAGTCAAATGAGTAGATTATTCAAATACCTTAAAATAATTAATTTTCCATAATTGCTAGCCTTCCATTTTTAATATTAATGAATAAAATTTACATAATGTTATGGCTATTCTTTTAGCATACTTACTAAAGGATAACTGGAACACACACACTATATCCATGTACCTTTTTATGACTATGCTAATGATTAATTCCTCAAACATCAGTCGTTTCTGAAGCCCCACGTATTAAGTTACCAAACATGCTGAATCAATTATATAGATTTATAACAAATAGAAAAAATGGAGTCAATTTGTCCGTGAGGAAAATATTAATTATCAATAAAATTCAAATATAGTTTAATACTTTTTTATTTTCTTAAAAAAGATATTACTAAATCTTTCTCACAATAGGAAATGCTGAATTGTACGGAGTACTTGAAAGATTTATTATATAGAAAGGATAAGAAACAAGAATATGCTTAGTGAAGAGATATACTCTAGTCTATTTCTTGTGAATCTTTCAAGTGGGAACCAGCGACTGAAGTGTATTTCATACATACAAATACTATATACAGAGATTAAAAGGGAAATTTATTTGTCTTCCTTTTATATTATTTTCTATAATTATTTTTAATATAGTAAATAGATACTATAATTCTTAAATGCCTTTTGTTATCTGGTAGTAATAGTAGTGGGGTAAAAGATTAGATTTCACTTTTATAATAATAACGCATAGTAGTCTACGAGAGAAATGAAGCATAATGGCTTACTTTCACTATTACAAAACATTCACGCTAAATAATGATGCTAGTGCAGAAAATAATACTCATTTTTACAAGGGTGTAAATCAATTTGCATAAAGACTTACAGTACTTTATCAAAAGTATAAAGTATTTTAAAATTAAATACCATTCTATTCATAACATTAATATAAAACAAGTACTTGTAAAAATGATACAGCATCTTATTTTCCTATATCTTAGTAAAAATTGATAGGTTATCTTGATTAATTAGAAACCATAGGTTAATTTTCTTAAAGGGGTATAACTCTTGGCAAAAGGTAGGTTACAAGAGTTTTCTACAATGGCATTTTGTTCCACTATAACCAGTATTATTTTGTGCCTTCTTAACAGTTTTAACAATGTAGAAATAGACTGCCTTACCGTTGGTGCTGTATCTACATGGTGGTTACAAGGCTTTCTTTCTATACTGATAATCCCTGTGAAATGAAAAGATTGTGAATATTTGCTTATTATACCTATACATTTTATTTTGAAAACATTTATGTCAGCAAGACATGACTCCTACAGCTTACAAGAAAAAAGCCTCCTTGGATGGCAGAATCCTTTAAAGTGGTATCATGAATTCTTTGGTCAGAAACAGTTGGAGAGTTTAGCTAATTAAGAGAGCTGACTCAAGGTGAGCTAAGCCAACTTCCTCATTCAAGTGGCATCCAGCAATAGCAGGAGATGTGCTCTTATTCTGTTCTCAGCTCAAAAATTATACCATTATCTCCCTCTGCTACATTTCTTCAATGAAAGTTTTGCTTCTGTCTTGAGGTCATCAAGTTTTCATAAAGAAATATCACAAAGTCTATGAAAAGAATCGCTTCCTTATTTTCTCAAAAACAAAAAGTAAATCTATTTGAATTTCTCTTTGATCATCTGATTTCCTACTATGATACAATCGGCTATCTATTCAATCACCACAGAGTACTGAAGAAAAAAAAGTTCCCTTGATTCTCTCCTTTAAAATGACAATATAGACTGCTAACCTTGAGAAAAATCATTTTATCATGTATACATTTATCTTTTTGTTCCCCATGTCCTCTACTGCATTTCTTTGTAATAAACAGCTTCTAAGGATGTAACACATTGCATCTCATCTGAAAGATACTGGTTCAAAATCAAGCGCAGGTTTAAAATGAACACAGGTGTGGCTCTCATTTACTTTTCAATCTCTGTCAATCAGCAGACCAACATGTGAATAGTTAACATGTGAGTAGTTTAACAGTTTGTTAAATAAGGCTAAAAGCTTAACCACGCAGGGGTGGTTAGAAGTGAGAATTGCAATGCACTGTTAAGAGCAAATAGCACAATTCCTAGTTGAAACAAAACACTAGTTCCTCTCATTTATAGGCATTTAACTCATTTTTTATTCTTAGATAACACTGGCCTTGAAAAGTTTTTTAAAACCCAAGAAAAATATTTTTGAAAATATTCAAATAATGCTGATTCTTATTGTAAGACTTTACACTGAAGTATACAGAACTAATGGTGAAATCCTCACCTCCTCAGCCCTCATGCTCTCACAACCCTCTCTAGCTGCAACTGCTAAGAATAGTCTGGCACGACACACTGGCTTTAAAATGAGAGTGGTCATACCACGGGGTTCAGGAATTAGCAACATCTTACATACGTGTTCTCACTACTATAATCTGACTGCCATAAAATAGGCCTAGGCTGACTACTGATTTTAAAATTCTTATCCAATTAGAAAGTAATTTCAAAATGATGAAAATAAAAAAAACTAAAAAACCCCCAAATCTACATCCTTAGCTTATGAAAGTACAAAGAAAAAAATTACATGTTTTACAGTTTCAACTTCAGGATAAGAATGTGTTGAAAACTAGAATTTTAAAATGAATTTTCTAAAGATATTGGGTTGGCCAAAAAAATTTTGTTTGGGTTTTTCCATAACATCTTATGGAAAAACCTGAACGAACTTTTTTTGGCCAACCCGATATAAGCTTAGTTTTAAATTTAGATTGCTACTGAAATAATATCATTTAGAAATACAATCATACATGTTTGTTTAAGCTTTCAGTAGGGAATATACAGAAAGGAATAAGCTTAAGGAAAAGCATCCCCAAATATTTTGCTATTTTAAGTAAATTTTACCCAAAAAAATCTATATTTTATTTCACTTTTATCTGATCAAACATTCCAGATGTTTCTGGATGGGACTGACATTTAAGTTAGCAGACCTTGAGTAAAGTAGATTGCCTTCCATAATGTGAGTGGGCTTCATCCAACCAGATGAAGGCCTGAAAAAAGACTGACTTCCCCTGAAAGAGGGAATTGTGCCAACAGACTGCTTTCACCAGGGTATGTCCAAGTGTGTCTTTGTTATTATTAATCTTTCTTGGGACTTGATAGCCCTTTAATCTGCAGAATCTTATCATTCTCCTGCTCAGGGAAGTTTTATTCTGTTATTTGTTTAATTCTGCAGCCCATTTTATTTTTACCTTCATAATTTTTTATCTTTTGATAATTATGCCACTTAATCTTCTAGGTGAGCATCTTCTTTTTCACTTTGTCTAATGATTTTAAAATCTGAAATCATGTTTAGCTCCTTTCCAGAGGCCTACAAAGACTAAGGCAAGAGGGATGGCAAATGCTGGACAGTATCTCAGAAGATGAAGTTTTTTTTTTTTCCCTGGGATCTCAGAGCCAGTGTGTCAGGCAAGGTGTGGGAATGGGAGGGCTGTGTCTTCCTCGGTGCTGAGCAAGGAGCTGTGCATGGAAAACAGGCCTCTTCTCAAGGTGTGGGCAGAAAATGGGTTTTCCAGAGTTCACTGAGGGCTCTCAGCCAGCAGAAGCTATAAATCCTCTGGGTAACTGGCTATTATCTGTCAGTTCAATGTTTGTAGTACATTAAGGGCCTGGCAGATCCTATGGACCACAATGGTCCTTAAACAGAGGCCTTATATGCCCATCCACCTGGAGGAGTTTGCTTCTAGGACCAGTTACTGGGAGATGGCTGTAACCTGCAACTGATGAGACTTGAGAGGAGAAGCTTAATCCTGTGCCTCAGCACAGGGGTAAGAGTTGCACAGGTTTGCTTTCATTTTTTTGCTGTAGTTCAGACCTCCAGCAGAATAGTTGGGACCACAACCATGAGCATGCAAAGAAAATAAACTCTGGTAAGGAGTTTCAGTAACTTGAAGATCAGCAAATAACCTTATACGACTGGTAGTGCCACTGATAACAATGGAAAAATTAGAGAATCTCTTAAATTAAAATAAAACAAAACAAACAAAACTTGACAACTATTAAGAATTTTAAGACAGCTAATTAATAAACAACAAAGATAACACCATTTTAAAGGGAGGAAATAGCAGCTTTCAGAAAGTAAGTCAGAAGATGGGTCACACAACCAAGGAACAGCAGTACCATTACTGAAACCCATGCATCTAAGTCACAAACCTCCAGACCCATTTGTGTGTTTGTCTAGCCCCTGTGGTCAGGATCTGATTTAATTCACTTTTGTATCCATAGTGCCTGGTCCAAATGCTCGAAACACAGAAGGCCCTCAAGAGTTAACTCAAATATTAACTGAATGAATTAATCTATGCCATAGCCGCCAGCTTCATATTCTACAATGCAGTGTTAACTGTGTGTATTAGTCATCAGAATGTTTGAATTCATGTTCTAGGACTCTTTTTAAAAACATTAATTAACTACTTCCTTTGGTAATGTTTCTAAACCTACTAAAAAATTGAAATGTATTGTTTTAAAATTTTCCTAATTTTCCAGACATTAATACACTCTGGAGAAGATAATGAAGAAATTTTATGCTTCTTGGGAGATGCTTTGGGTATTTTACTTTGTGGAAAATCAGAACATGACGTTATACCCCACTTGTACCTGACTGATTGGAACAGCAGAATTATATATTTTTTAGTTTCCTTAAATTCTACCAATCTTCAAGTCAGGACCATGATCAAAGGAAAGAAAGAAAAAAGATGATCAGATTTATTGCAAAAACAAAGCAGGCCAAACAAAGTGCCAAATTCTGAAGCCAGAACATATATCCAGCAACCTTATGTATCATCATCAAATGATTATGGGCAACCCACCAAGCACAGGGCACTGTGCTAAGGACAGGAGAACTTCTCTCCTCTGTTCTATGAAACTTTCTAAAGAGTTATTTGTTTTAGGCAACACTATAACTATGCATCCTAGTTGAGTTTTGGAAATTGCCATTAATCTCTATATGGGGCACAGGGAGAATTATGCTTTGATTATCTATGGCTAAGAGAAATGAAATACAATTTATTATATTACAGTAAAATACAGTATTTTAGAAGGCAAAGATCTTTCCTGCCAAATTCAATATAAAGACGTCTGTACGAAAACTGCAAGCCCTTCTCAAGAATTGGAAAAGAAGTAAATCTGTTACTCAGATAATATAATTTATACCCAGAAAGTCCAAAAGAATCAATGCTAAAACTAACACAACCAATAAGAGAACTAAAAAATCAGAAAGTCAGCATAATATAAAATTTAATATATAAAAATCAATACCCTTTACATTTTCAAACAACCAGTTAGAAGATATAATTAAAAAGCATACCTCATTTATAAGATTATCATAAAAGAGAAAATACTTGAATAAATACAAAAAATACATAAAACAGTATGAAGAAAATGTAAAAATACTTCTGAAAGACATAAAAGTAGTCTTGAACAAATGGAAAGACACCCCTTGTTCTAAGACAATGTAACATCACATAAAGACCAATTTTCTCTGAGATCATATATGAATTTAATGTGATTTCAATAAAATAGTTTTTGCCCCAGCACTAGACAAGTTGATTCTAAAATTCATATAGAAGACTATGCAAGAATAGCTAGAAAAATCCTGGGGAAAAAAAGAGTGATGACTGAAAATAAATACTAAGTATCAATATATATTGTAAAAAGTCTCTGTAATTAAAACAATGTGGGGATGACACACAAGTAGACATGTAGATCAACAGAATGTATTAAAATGCTCAGAAAAAGATCCAGGACTAAATATAGCAACACCAATAGTGGGGCAACCTGACATTATATACCACCTGATGTGATGCAAAAAAGCACACATCACTTACTGTATTATGGCCAAAAAAAGTCTGGCTTGGATCTAATCATGATAAAATAGACAAAATCAAAACAGTGGCTATTCTACAGGACAACTGGCTCAGGCAGACTCTTTAAAAAAGTTAATGTCATGAAAAACAAACAAAAAAGATTCTAGATTTTTGAAAATTGAAAAATCTTCCATATAAGCAGAGTAAACAGGTTTAAAATTCTCACTGAAAAAATTTCTCAGCATTATTTAAAACAAAGAGCCAACAGAAAATCAAAACACTCACTCTGGATTGATTAGAACACCTTCCTAAAAATGAGAGAAAACTCCACAATTAATGCATGAATGTATTTATATTTGACATGTTGATAGCACCACTCAATAAATCTACTATGTTTATTAAAAATAATTTTAAATTATAACAATAATTATATTATTATATTATACATAATATTAATATTATTATATATAATAATAAAATTACCACCCTGTTCAGAGATATGAGTTGTTTATAATCTCTACTATTAGACTTTGTTCCTTTATAATCAGGGAAAAAATCCATTCCACAGAACAATTTATTTGTATAATATATCCTGACTCTGGAGCCGCTCTGTAATGTATTCAAAGACTGGCTCTGGCAACTATTAGATATGTGACTTGGGCAAGTTATTTATCCACTCTGTGCCTTCATTTCCTTATTCAGTACGGGGGAAGCAATATGCATCTCACTGGCTGATGGGAGGGTTAAATTAGTTAATTAACATAAAAAATACTTCAAATTATACCTGGCCTACTGAACGCTGAACATAATTGATATATATATTCAGAATGTTTATTTTGATTTTAATGTTTAAAATATCTGATCCAGAAGGAGATCAAGATGGCAGAGTAGAAAGATGCTGAGCTCACCTCTGCCAATGAACACATAAAAAAAAACATCTACACGTGGAGCAATTCTCACTGAAAACAAATGGGAGACTGGCAGAAAGACTCTCCTACAACCAAGCTTGTAAAGAAAGATCAGAGTCGAGTAGGAAGGGAGGGGAAGTGATCAGGTTGGGACCTGTGCTCCAAGGCGGGGACACAGAAGAAGAGGGGGATATCAGGGGCTCAAAGATCCTCCCTGAAGAGTGAGGGGTTTGAACCACATCTTGGACACCCCAGCCCTAAGGTTCAAAACCAGGAAGATGAGTACCCTTAGTGGGTTTGAAAACCAGTGGGACCTAAAGGAGGACTGTAAGAAATCGAGACTTCACTCATGCAGAGTGTGCACGTGCTTGCTTACTCCCTGAAAAAGGCAGAGGAAGCAGACTGAAACTGCACGGGGCTCTGGCCAGTTTCCCACAACTGGCTCAGTGCATGACCCAGCCTGCACCAGGTGCCTGCTCCAGCCCCTCTTGCTCTGGTGCAGCTCCTTCTAGGGCAGAGGTGCTGATGCTGAGGAGAGTGGGCTCTTGTAGGGGTTGGAGCCGGCTTGGACCTGGCACTGCATGTGAACAGGGTGAGGGCAGCCATGGCTGACACTCATGGAGGCAGCAGATCAGGAGTGGTCTGCAACTCTTGACTGGTGTGCCATGACCGTCCCAGCATGTGCCCAAGACTGCGTGTCTGCTCTGGCTCCTCCTGCTCCATCACTGTTCTCCTCTGGGAAGAAGGTGCCATTGCCAGGAGTGGGGAGAACACATACTTAAAGTGAATAGAATAAGCTCGGATCTGACCCTCAGGGCTTCTGCTCCACCTCCTTGGGACCCACCCCCACCCCTGATATAGTGGTGATGCCTAATGAGCACAGGAAAAGCCCAGGCTCACACCTGGCTCTAGCTCTAGCCGCTCCATTGCTAGCCCCTCCATCTCTAGCCACACCTCCCACCAAGGTGATAGCTGCCAGCACACCCTCGGGGAAGGCATGACCCTTGCTCATTTCAGATCCAGCTCTAACATCAAAGCCACTGGGCACATTCAGACTACATAGGATGCTCCCACACAAGAACACCTCTTCAAGATCACAATAGTTAACTGTTTCACCTAATTTCATAGAGACATAGAAAGGTAAACAAAATAAGAAGACCGTAGTTTTTGTTTCAAATGAGAGAACAAGAAAAAAAAACCTGAAAGAACAACCAATGAAACAGATAATTTACCAGATAAAGAGTTCAAGGTATTAGTAATAAGAATACTAACTGAACTTGGGAAAAGAACAGATGAACAGGTGAGAATTTTAGCAAAGAACTAGAAATCATAAAAAAGAACCAGTCAGAGCTAAAGACTAAAATAATTGAAATGAAAAACATATGAGAAAGAATTAACAGCAGACTATGTAATACAGAAGAATGCATAAATGATCCAAAAGATAGAACAATGGAAATCATCCAATCAGAACAGCAAAAAGAAAAACAAATTTTAAAAAATGAGGACAGTTAAGGGACCTCCAGGACAATATCAAGCATATTAACATGCACATGGTAGGGGTCCCAGAAGGAGAAAAGAGAAAGGGTTTAAAAATATATTTGATGAAATTATGGCTGAAAACTTCCCAAAGCTGAAGAAACAGATTTCCAAGTACAGGAAGCACAGAGTCCCAAACAAGATGAACCCAAAGAGGCCAACACCAAGACATATCATAATTAAAATGGCAAGAGTTAAAGATAAAGAGAGAATTTTAAAGGCAGCAAGAGAAAAATAGTCATATACAAGGTATTAAGCTTTCAGCTGACTTTTCTGCAGAAACTTTGCAGGCTGGAAGGGAGTGGTATGATATATTTAAAGCGCTGAAAGGGAAAGACCTACAGCCTAAGATACGCTACCCAGTAAGGTTATCACTCAGAATTGAAGGAGAGAGAAATAACTTCTCAGACAAGCAAAAACTAAGAGTTCATCAATACTAAACTGATCCTACAAGAAGTGTTAAAAGGTCTTCTCTAAGTGGAAAAGAAAAGGCTACAACAAGACAAGAAGTAAGAATTTATAGGAAAGGAAAAATCCCACTAGTAAAGGCAAATATATAGGAAATGCTATGGATCAACCACTTAAGCTAGTATAAAGATTAAAAGACAAAAACTGTAAAATCAACTATAACTACATTAAACAGTTAAGAGATAGACATGAAAATGTAAATATGATATCAAAAACACAGAACGTGGGGGAGGGGAGTAAAAAAGGAAGATCTTGTAGAACGTGTTAGAACTTTAAAACAAGTAGATATAGTTATAGGTCAACATATACGAACCCTGTGGTAACCACAAATCAAAAACCTACAACACATACACAAAAATCAGAAAGAAAGGAACACAGAATAACACTAAAGAAAATCATCAAACAAGAGAAGAAACTAAAAGAAGAAAAGAAGAGAGAACTACAAAAACAACCAGGAAACAACAAAAAGGCAATAAGTACATACTTACTAATAATCACTTTAAATATCAGTGGACTAATTGCTCCAATCAAAAGACATAGGGTGGCTGACTGGATATAAAAAGGTGCATCTATATGTTGCTTATAAGAGACTCAATTCACAGCTAGAGACACACACAGACTGAAAGTGAGAGGATGGAAAAAATATATATCACACAAATGAAACAAAAAGAAAACTGGGGTGGCAATACTCATATCAGGCAAAATAGACATTAAAATAGTGTCTAAAACAAAGACAAAGAAGGGCATTATATAATGATAAAGGGATCAATACAAGAAGAGAATATAACATTCATTAATATATATGCACCTATATAGGAGTATCTAAATATATAAAGCAAATACTAACAGACTTAAAGGGAGAAACTGACAATAATACAATAACAGTAGGGGCTTCAACACCCTAATGACATCAATGGACAGGTCATGCACACAGAAAATCAATAAGGGAACAGTGGTCTTAAACTACACTTAGACCAGTTGGACTTAGTAGATACATTGCAGGGTATTCCACCGAAAAAGATGAATACACATTCTTTTCAGGTGCAAATGGAACATTCTCCAGAAGAGATCACATGCTAGACCATAAAACAAGTCTCAATAAATTTAAGAGGACAGAAATTATATCAAGTATTTTTTTCCGACCACAACAGCATGGAACTAGAAATTAGAAAGAAAAATGGAAAAAACATAAAAACATGGAGACTAAACAACTTATTACTAAAAAACCAATGGGTTAACAAAGCAATCAAAGAGGAAATCAGAAAATATTTTGATATAAATGAAAATAAAAACACAACTTTCCAAAATCCATGGGATGTAGCAAAAGCAGTTCTGAGAGAGAAGTTTACCATAATACAGGCCTACTTCAAGAACCAAGAAAAATTTCAAATAAACAACAGAACCTACTATCTAAAGGAATTAGGAAAAGAACAAAATCAAAGTCCAAATTCAGCACAAGGAAGGAAATAATAAAGATCAGAGAGCAAATAAATGAAATAGAGACCAAAAAACAATGGAAAAGATCAGTGAAAACAAGAGCTGGCTTTTTGCAAAGATAAAATTGGTAAGCCTTTAGTCAGGCCCATCAAGAATAAAAAGAGAGGACCTAAATAAACAAAATAAGAAATGAAAGAGGAGAAATTACAACCAATATCACGGAGACACAAAAAAATCATAAGAGAATACTACTAACAGTTATATGCCAATGAATTGGACAACGTAGAAGAAATGGATAAATTCCTAGAAACATACAATCTTCCAAAACTGAATCAGGGAGAAAGAGATAATCTAAACAAACTAGTAGTGAAATTGAATCAGTAGTGAATTGAATCAGCAAACAAGTCCAGGACCAGATGACTTCACAGGGGAATTCTACCAAACATACAAAGAATATATGCATTATCCTTCTGAAACTATTTCAAAAAACTGAAGAGAGAGGAACACTCCCAAATTAATTCTGTAAGGTCATCATTACTCTGATACCAAAATAAGACAAAGATACTAAAAAAGAAAATACAGGGCAATATCTCTCATGAATATAGATGCAAAAATCCTCAACAACATATTACCAAACCAAATTCAACAATAAATAAAAAAGATCATACACCATGATCAAATGGGATTTATTTCAGGCATGCAAGTATGGTTCAATATCCACAAATCAATCAATGCAATATACCACATTAACAAAGGTAAAAATCACATGAGCACCTCAATAGATACAGAAAAAGCATTTGACAAAATTCAACAACCATTCATGATAAAAATTCTCATCAAAATTAGTACAGAGGGAACATATAGCAACATAATAAAGCCCATTTATGACAAACCTACAGCTAATATCATACTCAATGGTGAAGAGCTAAAAGCTTTCCCTCTAAAATCAGAAACAAGACAAGGACGCCCACTCTCACTACTTCTATTTATTATTGTATTGGAAGTCTTACCCACAACAATCAGACAAAAGAAAAAGAAAGAAAGAAAAGAAAAGAAAGAAAAGGCATCCAAATTGGAAGGGAAGAAGTAAAACTGTCACCATTTGCAGATGACATGATACTATATACAGAAAACCCTAAAGTCTCCACCCAAAACAAAAACTATTAGAACTAATAAATGAATTCAGCAAAGTTACAGGATACAAGATTAACATACAGAAATCTGTTGATTTTCTATACACTAATAATGAACTATCAGGAAGAGAAAGCAAGAAAATAATCTCATTTAAAATTGCCTCATATAGAATAAAATACCTAGGAATAAACTTAACCAAGGAAGTAAAAGACTCTAAAAACTATAAAACACCGATGAAGGAAACTGAAGATGATACGAAGAAATGGAAAGATACTATGGATGGATTGGAAGAACTAATATTGCTAAAATGTCTATACTACCCAAAGCAATCTACAGATTTAAAGCAATCCCTATCAAAATAGCCATGACATTTTTCACAGAACTAAAACAGATAATCCTAAAATTTATATGGAACCACAAAAGACCCTGAACAGTCAAAGCAATCTTTACAAAGCTAGAGGTATCATACTCCCTGACTTCAGATTATACTACAAAGCTACAATAATCAAAACAGTATGCTACTGGCACAAAAACAGACACATAGATCAATGGAATAGAATAGAGAGCCCAGAAAAAAACCCACACACTTATGATCAATTAATCTACAACAAAGGAGGCAAGAATAAACAATGGAGAAAAGAAAGACTCTTCAATAAGTGGTACTGTGGTAACTGGATAGCTACATGTAATAAAATGAAATTAGAACATTTCTTCACACCATATAGGACAAAAAAATCAAAATGGATTAAAAACCTAAATTAAAGAAGGGAAGCCATAAAACTCCTAGAAGAAAACGTAGGTAGAACACTCTTTGACATCAATTGAGCAAATTGTTTTTTGGATCTGTCTCCTAAGGCAAATGAAGCAAAAGCAAAAATAAACAAATGGAACCTAAACTTAAAGGTTTTGCACAGCCAAGGAAACCACTGACAAAATGAGAAGATTACCAACTGAATGGGAGAAAATATTTGCAAATGATATGACCAATAAAAAGTTAATATACCAAATATGTAAACAGCATATAAAACTCAATATCAAAAAAACAAATAACCCGATTAAAAAAGTGAGCAGGAAACCTGGATAGACATTTTTTCCAAAGGAGACATACAGATGGCCAACAGGCACATGAAAAGATGCTCAACCTCACTAATCATCAGAGAAATGCAAATCAAAACTGCAATGAGATATCACCTCACGCCAGTCAGAATGGCTATCACCAAAAAGACGACAAACAACAAATGTTGGCAAGGATGAGGAAAAAAGGGAAATCTAGGACATAGTTGGTAGGAATGTAAATTGGTGCAGCCACTATGGAAAACAGTAAGGAGGTTTCTCAGAAAATTAAAATTAGAACTACCATATGATCCAGCAAGTCCACTCCTGGGTATATATCTGAAGAAAACAAAAACAGTAATTCAAAAAGATACATGCACCTCCGTGTTCATTGCAATATTATTTACAATAGCTAAGGTATGGAAGCAACCCAATGTCCATCAACAGATGAATGGATAAAGAAGGTGTACTGTGTGTGTGTGTGTGTGTGTGTGTGTGTGTGTGTGTGCGCGCGCGTGTGTGTGTGTGTGTGTAATGGAATATTACTTAGCCATAAAAAAGAATCAAATTTTGCCATTTGCAACAACATGGATGGACCTGGAGGATATTATGCTTAGTAAATAAGTCAGACAGAGAAAGTCAAATACTGTATGATATCACTTATATGTGGAATCTAAAAAGTAAAACGAACTGGTGAATATAACAAAAAAGAAATAGACTCACAGATATAAAGAACAAACAAGTGGCTACCAGTGGAGAGAGGGAAGAGGGTAGGGGCAAGATACAGGTAGAGGATTAAGAGGTACAAACTATGTGTAAAATAAATAAACTACAAACATATGGTGTACAGCACAGGGAATATAGCCAATATTTTATAATAACTTTAAAAGGAGTGTAATCTATAAAAATATTGAATGACTATGTTGTACACCTGAAACACAATACTGTAAATCAACTATACTTCAATTTTAAAAAATTCTATATTTTTCATATGCTTTCAACAGCCTTTAAATACATGTAGAACTAAAGTTTAAAGGAAAAAAGAGATAGTAAGCATTATAATTAAATATTTATATGACAAAGGTTAGTTATTCTAACAATGAGTTCTTGTTAGAACTCAAGGGCTTCTCTCATACAACCTGAGGTGAAAATAATGACTTTATCATACATTTAATAAAAAAAATTATAAAATATGCACACACATACATATATATGTGTGTATAGATATATGTATACACACATACATATATACATATTTATATAAAACCTGCCCCCTCCTCTCTGTCTCACTACTAAGTTTGGATGCTCTCTCATCATTTGGACTATTGAAATAGCTTCCTAATACAACTCTCTGATTTGCTCCATGAATCTTCCAATGACATCCCCACTGCCAGAGAGACTCTTCCGAAGGGAAAATTGTTACCTTGTCCTTCTACAGCTTAAGCTTCAGGATACACATCATCCTCCTCAAGTATTTAACTCAAACTGCTTAACTCAAAATGGCACGCAAAGCTATTTGGACATCACTTATAGTTCAGGTCAAACATTCTGTTCTTTAGGAAGCACTATGTGATTTTCTTCCCCTCATCCCACTTCTGATTTAGATACGCTTCCCCATCTCTCCTTCCCTTAGTATTCCTGTGCAATCCTCTATCACAGCATTTTCCTCACTATAGTTATTAAAACTTTAGTTTCTTGTCTCAAATAGTTCATCTTCAATAAATGCTTGTTGAATGACTGAATACATGAGTAGAGAAAATGAGAATTATAAAAACATCTTGCAGCAGAATAGGTTACAGAGTCTCCACAGGTACAGTCATCCCATATTCTACATATTTTTCTAAATATTCATCTAAAAGTGAATTTTTAATAAATGTGAATCTTAAAGTGGTGTATCCTTATTTAACCTGGTAAAATGTTAATATTTATTTCATATTGGATGTTTCTGGATGCTATGGAAAGTCTTCTACATATTTCAAAGATTTCAGAAAGAGAATATTCTTTGAAAACTGTACTTTTCATATATTATATGAAAAAACTTCTCCAAACTCAGAAACATCAAAGGCTAAGGGCCTTAAGTCTACAATGTCTGGGGGTCTATACAGACCACAGAGGTATAGCAGTGAATATTCAAACCACAAATTAGTAGGCTTTTCTGTGTTAGTCATGGAATCAGGTAGTGACCGGGAGTATGTAAACATGAATGAGTATGTAAGACACTAGGAAGTGGGGTAAGGGGTCCCTAAATTTTGAGACTAGTAAATTAGTGCTTATGAAAAAGTATAAAGCAAGCAGGGAGAAGTGAGTAGCTACATGGTGGACAATACATCAATGAGACAATGTGACTCCTGATTTCAGCCCCACCACCAACAGTGAATACAATTCAGTCTTTCTATGCTTCAGTTACATCTCATACCTTCTGGGAAGATTTCCTGGCTATGCTAGTCTCTAATGATCTGTGCTATTTATTTCCAAATATTAGTCAAAAAATTAAATTCACTGATCCAATGAATATATGAAGTTAGCATTTCTTTAACTGGCTCATAAACTGATATCCAAATAATTTAATTGTGCTAACCAATAACTGGTCAAAATCCTAGAGTACTTATTTCTATTTAAAAACTACCAAGAACTGCATACAATTTTTAGTGTTTGATCAATTTCCTCTCACTCTAACAAGAGACTGAAGTCTGTTCAAATCACATCTTTTGTGACATGCTCTAGATAGTCAATCTGAAGACAGGTATGTTTCTAACAAAATTGTGACACATATTTATTATATAGACAAGGACAAAATTATTTCAATTCTGTGTGTTCAATCCTTAAAATATAATTTAGCCTAAGTCTTTAACACTGATATTATTTGAACAATGTCACAGAACTCTGCAAATCACAAGTACAGCTACAAAAAAGATGAAGGGTATACTCATATAATTCAGGTATTTCTTTTTTATTCAGATTTGTTACTGCAGTGACGAATTAACAACAAAAAAAGACATTTAGCACCAACAGAAGCTTTCTGTATTTGCCTGTATTTTCAATTGTTTCCTTTACTGCCTTTTTTAGGTAGCAAATATCCAAGATATCAACCTCATAGTCATCCTAATGGTTCTGTCTCTTCAATAGCCTCTTCAAGCTTATCTCCCTTACTCCTGTGGATTCAAAGACTACACATATGCCACTGACTCCTTAATCTATACTTATGCTCCAAGCCTGTATTTCAAAGTATGTAGTCTAGTTCCTAGCACAGGGCTTGACTCATAGTAGGGCATTTAATAAATAAGGTTCAAATAGATGTGTAAGTTATTTGATGTCTTGCTCTAGATGTCTGCCAGGCATCTCAAACTCAATATATCCAAAACACTGTATACAATTCATTATCATTTTCCCAATATTCCTATATGCCCCTATTTTTGTTAATGGATTGCCATCCACTCCTTCACCGAAATTAGCATCCTTAGTTATCCTCAAATTCTACTTCTCTATCTCTTACCATTCACATTCCAAATTTCTAATACCTTAATAACTTAACATCTCTAGTTTCTTACTTCAGTCCAGTTCTCCCATCTCAATTATTAAAATTATATTTTAACTGGCCTTCCTAGCTGGGATGCCTTAATACTTTTTATAATTGACAGTCTTCTCATCTTGCAACAATTACTTTAAATATTGCTTTCTCTACATGGAATTATTCGTCATTACGTCGTATCTGCTCTCCTGTACACTTTGTTCATATTTTTATTTATAGCAAGTATTAAACTGTACAATCCCATCCACCTCCCCCTTTTAAAAATACATCTCTAGTGAATAACGCCAGTGTTGGGGATAGGGCGGTGCTTTGCACTCATTTATATAAGGTTCTGTATGATCTGGCCTCTCGCTACCCCTCTGACTTCTATTCTCCCCCTCATTCCTCCACACCAGACATATTAGCCTTTTTGCTGCGCAAAATGCACACTAAGCAAATTTCTGACTTGGGATCTTGGTTGGGTATGCTATTCTTCCTAACATGGCTTTCTTTCTTCTTCAAAATTTTGCTCAAGTGTCACCTTCTTTGTAAAGCTTTCCTTTACCACCCATTAAAAACAGCAACCTAACCCCATTCCCCAGTTCACCCTATCCCCTTTCCTTGTTTTGTTATTTATTCTGTATTTATTTGCTTATTGTCTGTCTCTCTCCACTGGAAGTAAGCTTAAACAAGGACATGGATTATTATCTGTTCTGTTCACTGATACATTCACATAACACTTTTAACAGTGCCTGGGACAAAGTAAGTACTCACTGGGTACTTACTGAATGTATGAATGAATCTTGCATTCCCAGAATCTGTATATGCAGGAATTAAACATCCTTTAGAATTAAAAACAAAAATAGAAGAAAGTTAACATGAGAAAGGATTGAATAAGGGAAAACTATTTTCATCTGTAGTGGTACAGTATTGAGAATATAAGAAAGTGAGAATTCATTTTCCCGGGTCCATCCATAAAAGATCCAATTTAAATTCTAGACAGAGACAATAAATTTAAATTCTGAACATAAGCATGATAATTTAGAAGACGTTTTCCACAACTCAAAGCAATGAGAACTCATTTTAAAAATATGATTATGCTGTATCAACTTTTTCCCTGTTAAAGTTCACTGAATATTAAGTACATTAATTTGCCTAACTGCTATACTATGCCTTTACACTGCCTTTAACATTAGTTTTTAAAGTGTTTTGCTTTCAAACTTGAAAATATACAGATTGAAAAGACTGAGGAGACATTAAGTATCAAGCCTCATAATATTACTACAAAAATAAAAGAAAAAAGAAGAAAGAGAGGAAAATGAGACTACCCTCTCCCCAAAAAACCTCAAACTTTGTTGATTCTGAAGTGGCCAAAATAAAAAACCTGCTCACTGCCTACTTTGCTCAGAAAAATTTAATAGCTGTGAGATGTGAAAGACTGGATTCCTTTCAAAAGAAGGGCAGGTATACACAATACACACCACACACCACACACACACACACACACACACACACACACACACACACACACACAGTGTCACTCACACACATTAATATAAAAGAAACTGGAGTGCTTTTTATGTATTAACTCACTTATTCCCAGAATACCACTGGGAGGCACGTTTGAAAGATGTAACATAGTAATTAAGGCTCTCACATGACTTGAGACATGTTAGTGTCCTAAAAGGCCAGCAACAAAATCCAGATTCCTCATTCTAAACTGCCATTTAGAGGAGTCTTAAATGGACAATATTGTTCTGTATTGTAAAGACAACACAGAATTAATACATTTAATCGAACGGATTCCTTTCTCTGCGCTCTCTTAGTGTTTTATGCTTATCTCCTGCTGAACTCATCCCCAACATATTATACCTATTTCTTTTCCTGCTAGACTGGGAGGACTTTGAAAGCAGTCTTTCAGCTTCCATTTCCCCAGGGCTTAGCACAGTCCCTAGCGCATAGTAAGCTCGCCATAAACATTGGTTGATAACCTGTATGAATTAATTTTTGATCAAGTATAAAAAGGTTTTTATTTTTTAAACTAACAGCTTTTTTGTAGGGTGCTTCTACTAAAATACAGTATTTCTGGTTTGATAAAAAAGAAAAAGATGGACACTAGTCAAAAATCATTCTCAATTTTACTCCTTATGAAATTATAGTTGAATGTTTTTACAGAGGAGAAAGTTGAGGAAAAAAGTAAACTGACTGAAATTAGAACATTAAAATAATGTTCTACTTTTTACTTATCAAACATTTACACTGAAAAAACTACTTAAATTATTTTTTAAAAATGACCAGTCATTCCACTTAGTCATTTCTTAGTTTCCATATTTGTCATCAACTTTGCTCTCAAGACTTGCAGAAAAACACAGAGTTATTCTTTACATTTTCATTCACTTTTCACTAAGGAAAAAGTTTCCTGAAAATACATGTTTAAAATTCTGGAAAATACAAATCAGCATTATCTAGACATCTCTATCATTACCAGAAGGTCTGGTTCCTCAACCTAATTTCCACTGTTAGTTGGCATTTCAATAAGTGATGGATATTCATTTCCAGAAAACATTACCAGTAAATTCTATGATATCATAGTCTCTTCACTATCTAGACCAAACTGACTAAACCACAAAATGCAAAAAGTATGCAGTTAGCTACTCTACACAAAACCTTAGGGCTATTCTGAGTACAGTCTTAGAAAAGTATAATCTAACTGAGTAAGAGCAATTGAAAACTTAATTTAGATAGCCCTCGTACTCTGAATTTCCAGGGCCTTCAGTAGACACAAACCAAAATGTTTAAAAACTAAAGTATTTCTTATCATAGACTTAATTCACAAAAAAGTTAATTTGGGACATAGAAATTTACAAAGGAAATAAAAATTATTTTTATGATATAAATAGTATTTCATTTTTTTCCCCATGACCAGGGGAGTGGAAACATAAGGAGCTGCTTCCTTGGTTCTAAGCAGTGCCTACCCTAAGCAAGATTAGTAAATAAAAAATAATTACTGATTTTTTAAACTCATAACTTTTCAAAGAATAACAGAACATAAAGACTGAAATGGATTGTGATGTGAAATCTGTGAAAATGCTAATGTGTAGATATATAAAGGGAAGGAATGAGTATATGTGATTCATATGGAACAAAATTTATTCTACTTTAAACATGAATTAAAATACTTTTCATTATCATAGATGTGGTCAACATTTTGATATACAATGTATTCACTATAATACTGAAAAACTAAAAATATTCATAAGCTCTAGCAATTGAAGAAAGGCTTCAAAATTATGGAATACTTTTTCTTTAAGACCAGGCATTAAGTTTATTATCAGAAAAAGTTACAGAAAACCAAAGAAGTACATATTTGGGAATACATTCCACATCTTTTTGTATGCCTAACTGCCTTAACAATGGAAAAACTGTCATTTCAGTTTAAAATTATAAAATAGTAAAATGTGTCTTATGGTTGATATTAAACAATGTTAAACATAGTCTTTCTCAAACTATAAAAAACAAACAATAAAGTTATGCCTGGTCAAAAATAATTTTGCCATTTTATAACCTGTCCTCTCACCTTGCCTGTTGCAGTCAATATAAAGTTGTTGTAATTCTTCCTCTAATCCTCACTTTGAGTGGATTGGTTACTGATACTAGCAATTTTCCCTGGAGGCACAGCAGTAAATTATAAAACATTCACTATCTTGATACTACCATGATATAAATTATGTTCTGATAAGGAGGCTGAAACCTTCAAAGTCTCCTACTTCAGGATTATATAAGGAAAACTACTTTTGTCTTGGAAGTGTTTTAATCAGTTTAATCAGTATGCCTAGAAGTTGCATTTTGAAAAAATACATACTGAAAGAATATGGATAGTAAGACATACACTAAATTTAATTCTAAGAGCATAGTGATTTGTCTTTCTAAAATTTAGTGGGAAGTTAAGTAAATTTAAAATCAAAAGGTTCAATGATTAAAATAGTTCTGGATATAGTCATAAAGATACTATCTATAACTCTTACTGCATTGTAAGTCAAACATAGGCTGGTATTTAAAAACTTTCACTTGCAGTAAACAGTTTCCTATCCTCTATTTTCAAATGACAAGTCACTAAGATGAAATCACTTGCTCCAGGTCACAGCATAAGAAACAGAATCTGAATCTAAATTCAGGTGTCTCTGACCTCTTGGCTACGTGCTACCAGAATATGTGGTACTAATTTAAATATGAAAAATAAGAAACTTCTGGAGTCTCTATTAAAGTTAATCAACGCACAATCGTGATGATGAAATATCATGAAATCTTCAGGATAATACTTTCAGGAAAGTTTTAATATTAAAAGCATTATTTGTATTTAATTTAAAAAATGGGTAATCCATTCTTTATATTGTAACACCTGATTTGTCTGGTGTCAGATAATGAAGATTTACATCAAAGTAGGTTTTGTAGATCTGTACTGTCCAATATGATAGCTACTGACCACATGTGGCTATTTAAATTTAAATTAAAATGAAGAAAAATTAAAAATTTAGTTCCTCAGTCACACAAGACACACTTCAAGTATTCAACTGCCACATGAGGCTGAAGGTTCCCATATTGGACTGTGCTGGTCTAGAATTCAGGAAAGAGGTCTGGGCTGAAGATAGACATTTGAGAATCACTGGTGTGTGGGCTTTACTTAAAGTCATGAGTTCATCAAGGAAGTGAAGTACAGGGAATAAAAGAGGATCAGATTGCAGTGGAACAGTCTAAAAAGACATGGAAGAAAAGAGGAAGAATCAGCAAAGGAGAATGAAGAGCAGTAGCTAATGAGATAAGAGAAAAAACCAAGAACGTGGTGGCCCAGAAACCAATGTATTAAGAAGCCATCGAGTGTGTCAAATGCTGCTGATAGGTCAAGCAAGATAAGGACAAAGAATTGACCATTGGAATCAGCAATGTGTATAGGTCACTGGTGAGCCTGAAAGAACAGATCAGAAATTTCAACAAATTTACGGAAGATGAAAAGTGATTAGAAACATCTGTCTGAAAACATTACGGTGGGCTGCTGTAGACACAGAATCTGACAATGAAACTCAGAGGAGCTGAGAACACAGAATCAGCATATTTGGTAGGGAGCAAAACAAAACATAATCCAGGAGAAATAATGGAAGGTTCACATATAAAACACTTGGGCCAAATAGGCTGCAGATCCCACATAAAATGGATGCTGCTGAGCATCAACCACAAGCAAAAAGAAAAAAAAAAGTCAATGGCATTGTCGTTAAAAATAATATTGAACAAACCATCTGGACAGAGTGAAGACTTCTAGAGCCGATACTGCTGTCCTACTTATTCTCTTTCTGACAGCCTGACAGGTGGGCTCATGTATCTTACCTGTTTACTGCCCTAAATATAAGCCTGCCAGTTAATATGTTTTAGCCATATATACAAAGTTCTCAATAGACTTTCTGCTCAGGTGACAAAACAGTTAGATTATAGAGTTATGTACACAACAGAAGAGGGAGGGACACCATATTTGTATCCAGTCATTCATTTAAAGAAAACCAGATACCAAGGATCATCAGATATAAAGGAAAAATCATTGGCATAAAAGAAAAACACAGGATACATTAACAGATGAAAAAACTGAACATAGAGGAAATATCAATTCAGAGAAGAGAACTTAGAGATCTAGGAAGATATAATGACATCCACAGAACTTTGATACTAGGAAAAAGGAACAAACAGGACAAGAAAGAAACCATAAAGATCAAATGGATGATTGGTGAACTAAGAAAGACTTAGAATAAAGGAATGAGAGGGCTCTGAGACTGACTAGGTAGAAAAAGGAAAGGAGAAGGAGTCCATAGTTTCTACCTGAAAAACAGTAATGCTAACATCAAGAGTAAAATACAGAAACTCCTTTCAGGAAACTCAACCTCACTCATGGCAATGATTACATTTCTGTCACATACATGACAAAAAGTGGTTAGCTTATATACCTTGCTACACAAGTTTGAGGCTGAAAATCTTTTCTGAGATTAGATTTCATATTTCAGAGCCACATATACTACAATAGCTCTGTTTAACTTTGCCTAAACTCTCAGAAATTTCATATTTGATCTTTTAAAAAAGATGCCATATGCAAATAACTTCTATAAATCTTTAAAATATAAAAAAGACAAATTAAGAAGTTGTTATTACATCAATTGGAAAGCTTTGGAAAAGGTAAACATCAGAATATCTGTAAAATATAAATTCAATGATCTGGCATGTACTCTGGCTATGTTAGAAAGAAATTATGTATTTTTCATATTCACTAAATCAGTAAGACATTTTAATTTCTCATAGTTTATGGTTTTCAGTTGTTTTCTTGTTATTTTTCACTGTTAATTATTTTACTTTAAAAATTAATACACTGGGCAAATGTCACAGTATAATTTGACAACTAAATTTAGTAGGTTCTTAAAACACACACACACACAAACACACACACACACACACACACACACACACAGAGAAATGTGACTGAAAAAGAAGAAAAACTTAAAGTAAGTTTTTTACTGTTAACAGAGGGAAAAGGTTTAAAATTGTAAGGTTAGAACCATATACACCATATAAATATTCTATAAAACAGCTTCTTACAAAATAAATGGCTAGGAAATAGTGCACAAATTTAAGTTTATTCAAATCATCAGATTCATATGAGGAGAAATGCTTGCATTTATATTCTCCCCTCAGAGGGTGTTAGGAGAAATTTCCTATCTCAATGAGGACCATGATAAGAAATTTCTTATCTCAATGGGGACCAAGTGCATACCCTTGTGCATGAAGACCATTCATTAAGTATATTAACATTAACTAGAGTTCATAAAAATGATGTTTAAATTAGGAAACAATAAATATGTAGAATACACTTTAAGTTATCGACATGGTTAGAAACACTTCACTAATTCAAGTGACATTTATTATTCAGGAAATATAGGCACTTTTATTACAAGTAAGGATAAGTTTCAACCTTCAACAAGTAGATTAACTCAGATCACTGGAGAACTAGTAAAATCCTGATATTGGTTACTAAAATAGCACCTTATATCTTTAATGTACCAATCAAACAACAATTTTAGAGACTGATAACAAAAAATATCTAACAAATAAACTCTCTTCTTTGTGGAAGGGAATATAAAATAGTGATGTGTTAAAGAAAAAAAGCCATGTGATCAAGGTCTTTTTCTTAGTGTCCAGAAAAATCCAAATATTAAAACATTCCCACCTCCAGGGGTTTTGTGTTGGCTAGTACTTACGTGGAAAGCCAAAGTTTCAAAAGTTAAGTGGGTTCTGGTGGATTATTTATATTTGAGATATTTGTTTGAAAACCTGTCTTCTAATTACTTCATCTTAATGTCTTTTTTGGCATGCTTCTCAAAATTCTCTTTTGAGAATCCATGTTTGCCTCTCTGACATGTTCTTTTTTCTGTCATCATCACTTCTCACATTTATTAAATCATGTCTTAAAATAAGATTTCCTCCATTCCTTTGGCCACAATGCAAACTGCATGATTTCAAAGTTAAAAAAATAATAATATAAAAAGAATCTCCCCAAAATTTCATGTTGTTTATTCTCACAGTATTTATGGATTTCAAAGTATCTCATCCTCACAATTCTATGAAGTAGAAAATTCATCTGAAGTAGAAAGTAGAGACACTGTACTGGCAGAGAGAAACTACCCAAGATAACAGCTGGGAAGTGGCAGAATTAGAGCTCAGCCCCAACACTTCTGGCCTTCTGACCCCAGGTTTAGTACTTTTTTCACCAAAACACACAAGTGCTGATTTCAGAAGAGTGGTTGGTTAGCATCATTAAGCACATTTAAGGACATGTGTCTACAGATAATCAGTTAATTCTGCAGATTATCTTTGGTAGTGAATTAATTCCTTTCATCCCACACCTGAACTGAAGTCTCGTAATTCTGGAGGTTTGAAATCAGAATTCAATGAAACATTCTTTTTCAATTAATAGTTTAAAGTTCATTAAGTAATACTAACAGAAAACTCTGCCAATTCTGATAGTATGAGGAAGTCTTTGAACTCATTTTGCCTTCCTTAAAACGGAAACCCCCTTTTACCATCACCTGTGTTTGAGTTATTCTAACCTAATTTTTGCCTAAATGTTTTCTTTTTCTCCCTTTGAAATATAAGAACCATCATATTTCCAGCTTACATGTAATCTACCTTCTACAATGGGTTTATATAAGGATATCACAGAATCTCTGGTGAAATTATGATACATAAATAATAGATTTCAGTTACATTATTTTAAAAGTTTTGCACTTCTCCATAAAAAGTTGAAACCTTAAGAAATACTAACATTGTGAAAACAATAAAACTAAAATTTGACTGGAAAAATAGCTCCTAATTTTAAGAACTGGTCAAGGGAATAAGTGTATACTTGGCAAAGACACGCAAAAGAAACGGAAAGATACAGTTTTTCAAATATTATCCAACATGTAGAAGCACAAAAGTTAACTTGACAGACCTCTCAACCAATACTGAAGTCATCTGAATTATTTTATATTTTTGTTTAAGTCAAACATCTTGACTGTTTAGGATATGGAAAAAACATTAGTATATGTTTACATGATCTAATGGAGAGTGCAAACAAAATATGGAGAAGACGGAAGCTATTGATCACTTTTAAAAACCAAGTCACAATCTGCCACCCCATCAAACTCCAAGTCTACAATTTAAAAAGAGGATATAGGACTTCCCTGGTGGCGCAGTAGTTAAGAATCCGCCTGCCAATGCAGGGGACACGGTTTTGTCCAGGAAGATCCCACATGCCGCGGAGCAACTAAGTCTGTGTGCCACAACTACTGAGCCTGCACTCTAGAGCCCGCGCGCCACAACTACGGAGCCCACGTGCCACAACTACTGAGCCCGCGCGCCTAGAGCCCGAGCTCCGCCACAACAGAAGCCACCTCAATGAGAAGCCCGCGCACCGCAATGAAGAGTAGCCCCTGCTCGCCGTAACTAGAGAAAACCCGTGCACAGCAACGAAGACCCAACGCAGCCAAAAACAAATAAATAAAAATATTTAAAAAGAGGATATAAAGATTACATTAATAGTCATATTAATAAAAATGAATCATTTTATTTTGCACGCCTCTACTTACCTATTAATATGAATTAAATTTAGTGCAATGCTGTGAAAAGATAGACTAGGTACACAAAAATGAATGATGCTGTCCTTCAAATATAGTCATACAAAGATGATAAGCACTTCCTCTAACTTCCACCCTCATAACTGTGATTGATTTTATTACTGAATAATCCACATGTTAAAATTTACTACTATTAATATAATAAGGACTCTCAAGATAGTTGAATGGGATCTGGGATTCAGACCAACTATCTCAGAACAAAATTTCTCTGCAGAGAATCTCTTGATTTCACTGGCAACTAAATACCACAATTTCACTGGAACTAGGCTTTAAGTAGTCTAATAACTGGTGAACACAGAATTATATTTAAAGATCAGATAAAAAGATAACTTCATTAATTCTTAGAAAATACCTTCGTGACACCTCAGTTTTAACAACTACACCTATTCCAAATAGTACTGTCCAGGTTATTACTTTGCAATATATCACACACCTCCAATGCTAGTAAGAAAAGTACACGCCCGAGGCCAGAGGGACCTCTGGGCAGAGTGGGAGGACAATGGGCCAGGAATGAAGGAGTGGCTCTAGGCATAGCCTCACTGAGGGTCCACCTCACTTCTGAACTAGTGCCCTCCTCCAGCCAAAGGCAGAGGCAGCGTGGGATGGTGAGGGTAAGTACTGAGCTAGGCGCGATGAGATCTTGCTCTAGATACCAATGCCACTAGCTATGTGAACTCTGACACGTCAGCCCTTCTGCTTCTCAGTTTCACGGTAAAGGGACTGACAGTCAAAGATTTAAGGTCCTAGCAGCTCTCAAGAGTTTACACTCTATGATTTTAATGTTTACCCTACTTCTCAGAGGGTTTTGTTGAGGATCAAATGAAGATGTATATAAATAGATTTTGATACGAATAGAAGTTACTGTTGTTGTTTTATAGATTTTCTTCATTATACTAAGGAAGTTTGGAAACAGTTTTGAGATGCAGTACAACATGTTCACCATATGGTGAGACATTTATGAACTATAACCTACAATTTAATCTAAAATGTTAAAATTAAAATGTCCTTTTTTCCCAGCTTTATAAAGGTATAATTGACAAATATAATTTTATAACTTTCTTTCTTATACAAATTACTCAGAAAAGATTTATGGTTTTAATTTTAATAAAATTAGCTGATTTATTATTTTGTTCATTAAGAACCTAGAGCAAAAGCCTAATGAACAGTTCCTAAAATAAGTATCTCATAAGAGTTGTATCCAGCTCTTTTCCTCTCTAACCCATCTCTCACTAAGACATGAGCTGTATTTTTTATTTTATTTTATTCTATTTATTTATTTATTTTTTGCGGTACGCGGGCCTCTCACTGTTGCAGACTCTCTCATTGTGGAGCACAGGCCCCGGACGCGCAGGCTCAGCGGCCATGGCTCACGGGCCCAGCCGCTCTGCGGCATGTGGGATCTTCCCGGACCGGGGCACGAACCCGTGTCCCCTGCATCGGCAGGCGGACTCTCAACCACTGCGCCACCAGGAAAGCCCGAGCTGTATTTTTTAGAAACATATTTTATCATTTCTCTTTCATCCTCATACCTTTGGATAGCTCTATTTTATCTAGAGAATAAAATGTGAATTCCTCAGTAGGGCACAGTTTGACCCCAATCTACTTTGCAACTCAGTTCTTCCCAAACACTTCCATCTCACCATTTCCTCCAGCTAACCTAAGATTCAAACCACTGCCTGGCCAAGTCAAGCTCGCTTCCAGTTGTTTGTTTAGCTGCCTGCCTCTCGGCTCAGCGTGCCCTCCTGCAGCCCCATCTGCTGATGAGGCCGATGACAAAGACAGAGGCGAGACCTTGGAAGGTATGGTTTTACCTTCCAATGAGTATGGAACTCATTCTGACCGCCACAGAAACCCATTTAAGAGTTTTAAGCAGGGAAGTAACAGGATCTAATTTATATTTCAGAGAATCACATTGTCTGCTGTGGGGAGAATAAGCTAAGGGACAGGAGTAAAAGCAGGGAAGTGGAGGGAGAAGAGGGATCCCGAATGGCTTCTGGTTCAACCTAAATGACTGGGTACATGTGCCGGAGTGCTGGGTGGGAAGACCTGGTGTGGGGCAGGGGAAGTGGAAGTGGAGGAACAGTTTGGGGGCAAGAGTTCTGCGTGGACATGTAAAGTACGAGAAATCGCTCAGCTGCTTTATCCCTCTATATTTCAGTGACACTTTGTTTATACTGTGATTTTAGAATTTATCACACTCTGACATAATTTGTTGCGTGCTCATTTGTCTTCCCAACCAAAGTTCCTTGAGGGCAGAGACTGCCACATTTAGTCCATATCCTTAAGAAAGGGACTTAAACAAAGTAGCCACTTAAAATGATTTTAGAATGAATAAAGATAGTATTCTAGAAACTCTGAAGAATACAAACCAAGGAAGAAAGTCTTACTTTTCTAGCAGTCTCCATTACCCAGAACTCACTTTGAATAAGGTCAATAGAAGTAAATGCAGACCGTAAATGCACTTCTGGGTCTTGTCTTCCAGCATATAAACTCACTTATATATAATATATATCAAATCAACCCTTCCTCTTAAGCCTCTTGCATGAAGGCCAGTGGGCCCACATTGACTAGTTCTGTGTAAATAGTCTTCCTTTACACTGTACAAAGCCAAAAGCTGATAGCTTTTCAGTAAGATTTTTATTTTTAAACATCCTATCTACATTGTTTCCATAGTCCTTTATTTCAGATTCTAATAGATTATTTATACAGTCAAGAACACTTAACTATTTATCCCCTTTTAAAACTGGTTTGAATATTGAATAGACTCAGAATTTTTAAGACAGAAACTCACCAAATCCAGAGCCCTCATTAACCTGCAGGGATGAGAAAACTGAGGCCTGAAGAAATTACTAAAGATTCTATAGTCATTCAGAAGTGAAGTCAGGTGTAGAAACTAGTTCACCTGTTTCCTAGGGCAGGATTTTTTCCACAAAGATTGGCTTCTTAATGAATAAGATGGATTTGGCCATTTTGCAAAGGACTACATAGTCTGCTTTTATAACTCTTCTATACAGCAATATCTCAATAAATTTTATAGGAAGGATATGCCTTAAAATGAGGTCAGGCATATTAATAACTAAAAATCAAGCAAAGCATTCTTACCATGTATTACATGGCTTAATGGTAATGCTCTTGCGATAGTGCACACACCAAGGGACATGCATGATTTAAAAGGCCCACTCAAGGCCTATATGGCCACGGAAAGCTGAAGGTAAAAGGAGCCAATCTTACGTATAATTGTGAAGTTTGCAAGGCTGGCCTTTATCATATCGGGCTTTCCTTTTATTCTTTATCTTTAGTCTTTATCTGTCATGGTGGTAATCGCTCTTCCATTTCAAAGGCCTTCCTATCTATCCTCTCTGCTCTTTCCGTTTACAGAAAAAGAATTTTATATCTATTATCTACACCTTGTTGGTTGATAAACTTAAGACACTACTTGAATGAACTTTAATCAATCTGCTAACTCAGTCAGACATTTATGTTCTATCCCCTTAATCCTGAAATGTGGAAGGAAAGATTTGTTCCTGGAAGAATTTTAGACCTCAGCAGAAAGATAGGGATCAAGTGGTGGAGACAGGTTCCCTCCCTCCTAGTCATTAAAATGATGCGGTCTGAAGGCAAACCAAGTATCGAGTTAGGTGCAGAGAATGTGTCTACAGGAGCAGCCACGGTGGGCCCCCCACTGTACACAAGAACAAAGCTGTTCCTCGAACTTCTAGCGGTATCTGAAACACTAGAAATTTTAAATTTCTAAGGTTTGGGATAATTGTTAATTATTATAGTGATTTAAAATTAGAACTCGAAGTATTTTCAAAGCTAATGTACACACTCATCCTGTTTACGAGATAAGTATGTTACACTCATATAGTATCTTATGCTTATAGAGTGCTTTCATATGTGCTTCGTGATTTGAACTTCAACAATATATAATGCAAACATCATTTCTAGTTTTAAAATGAAGATTCTAACATTTGCAGGTAATAAGGATAATAAAAGGCACAGCCAGACTGAACATAAGAGTTCCCGAACCAAGTATTTTCCCACTGTAATACGTAACTCAGCGATATTAAAATGTAGCAATATTAAAATAACTTGCACAACTCCAAATACCTTCAAAGTAGAAAAGTAATATTGTTCCTAAATTTCTAAATAAAGTATGTTGATCTTTTCAAGCTCAAGTTTCTTCTTCTTCCTATAACTCTCTGTCAAAGACAACTGTTTTGTTATTCTCAGCTGTCTCATCTTTCTAAAAGACTTCAATGGCAGTAAAATACCATAAAACACCTAAAGCTAATGAATAGAAATAGTCATCTTTCAATACCAAAAATACACATTTCTCACCTAGATGCTTTTTCTTCGATATCCTTTGAAAACCTTATTCAAATTAATTTAAAACATTAGCCTAAAAATTTGCAGTTGTATAGTTCAACTCTGTGATTGATATACATTTTAATAACTAGCTTCTTTGCATATTTTCTTAATTTTCTAATTTTAAAGAAACACGATAGTACTGGCAGGATGTATTCTGTTTCGGCCAAAATGCATTTTATGTAGGCTTTCCTTGAAATGAATTACAAAATGTGATTATCCATAAACTATGGTTCCTTTACCCAAGGGAAACTGAATCAGATTTCATATTATACATGTTTAAAACTCACACGTTTTGCTACCTTTAAATTATTATCTGCTCAATAGAAGAGAGGTTGGGAGTGTCTACTATTAAAATTACCAAATTCAAATTTGCTTTTGAAATAGTTTAGAAAGAAAAAATGCTGGAATATAACTCATCAGGTGTGAAAACTGACCATTACAATGCTATGAGCCAGATTTCTGAAGTGAAATAAATGATATCTATTAAAAAACAGAATCTGAACATTGAAAGAACAGTCAAAGCAAGAAAGGGGCTCACCAGTTTGAGTGAAACCAAACTGACGCAGAATCTGATGAGCGTCCAGCACGTTTGATTGTTTTGACTTCAACTGTTGTGAGGAGGCTGATACTGAAGTAAATGAGAGATTTTTGTTAACCTGTAATAGGAAAGGCAAATCAGAAACGAAAGCGTAATTTCCTGGGTTACTGATGCAAAAACTGGATGAGAAATAGTTGCTTACGATGCAAACCAGGACACTTGTCAAAAGGAGTGGCAATGATTTATATGCTTAGTTTTTAAGAGTTTACAAAACTTTAAAGATTTTACAGAATAGTTTTTATCAAAGAACGAATACAGTGGTAGTGAAAGCGTAACTATATTAAAGTCGATCTGCCTTACTTTGAAAACAAGTTTGCTTAGCATGGAATTGACTTTATTAGTAACTCAGAGTGGTCTTAAAAGTTATGCCAAACAAACTGTGAAAAATAAAAGTGACTCCTTGACTGCTTTCAATTAAGAAAGGGTTAAAATGTTTCACACCCACATTTCTTTAGCATTTTTGAAATAGCAGGTACTTCCTTTTCAGAGACTGCACAGAGAACACCTGTAATATTCATGTTTATATACATCATGGTGACATAGATAACACAGCTGCAACCTAACTTGCCAAGTGAAATAGTTTCCACTGCATCAAAAAATCTCATTCTTAAGACAATGTCAAAGAACAACTAAAATAATGAACAAGCAAAATTTCTGTAAGTAAATACAATGTTCCACAACACAAAAATCCTACTATAGTTGTCTGAGTACAATAGTTTCACAGAAATGAAAAGAATAACAAGTGCAACATTATAACTACAGCTACTGTAGAAAAATACATGTCACAAAAAAAGTTTTAAATGTCTAGTACATTAGTAAATTCATTTTGTAGCTCAAACAATTTCAGCAGTGATCTAGTCACTCATTATTAATAAATCATTCATTTATCTTATTATTTTTATCACTTTCAAAAAGCATGATAAAATATGATCTAATTTTGAAAAAATCTGAAACAGTTTCAAAAGTAATGTGTGAATTAACAAACTGTTAAATGATAGTTTATGGTATGTAAATATCAGTAGATGAAAACAGCTCCTTTCTCTCTCTTTTTTTGCAATAATCAAAACTACACAGAGGACTTCTACTGTATTAGTATTTAAAAATTCCCTTTTGGTGTTCTGTATACAGTAGTACTGGGTTGTGGTTACATGCCCTTTTCTGACTCAGTATTTACATAATGTTTGTAAATGCTTCCCTTCTTTCAAACAGTGATAGTAAATGGTATATCTTAGATTAAGTTTTTCTCTTGAAGGAAAGATAATTTGGTGAAAAAGTCCATTAAGACCAGAAGATAATATAGTTCTAAGGTTCCTAAACTGTTGTGGTATCATCTTATAAAAAATAAAAATATTTTTCAAAGTAGTTAGATGGGGTCAAATACTACATCAATGCTAAGAAAAATTATCCAGCTAGAAAAATTCTGTAAGGAGCCATTATTAAACATTGACCAAAATTAAAGTTGACTATATTGATACAACAGCTAAAGTAACAATGCTATCACTTAACATCATTGAACTTCATTTTCCATCTTTAAATGGAGATAATAACGTATGCTTCAAAGGAAATGTACCTGAAGAGCAGTAACAATGAACTGGTATTATAAAGAGCTATTCACATAGGCTAACCATAAAGCACTAAATAACATATTAAATATGAAATAGATTAAACAAAGTACGTTGGTAAAGGGAACCTGAAGTGCTATACAAATGAAGTGCCACATAAATATTAGCTATCATTAACATCACTACAAGTAAGCGTAATTAAAAATATGTAATGCAGTACAAAGATGCAGTAGATTTTTCAGAATGCTATGCTTTTAAATGGAAGTACTATATACAAAATGACATATTTATCACTGAAGTATTTAATCCACTTCTCTTTTTAGAATCATTTTTCAGTTTTACTTCTGTGTTCTTAAAAATTTTTATCCTACGTGTCAAACAAAGCATTTTGAAATCTGGTGCAAAAGAACAGGTGTATGCTGGACAGCGCGCGCGCGCGCACACACACACACACACACACACACACACACCTGCCTTAATTTACTTGTGTTAAAACAAAAATGGATACCAAGAAAGCTAGAAGAGGATACTTAAATGCCTCCACTCAAACAGAAAGACTTGCCACTCTTTTTAAGTAAAATGCTGTTAAAAAACCTCAACTATAATCTACAATTACATGTTTTTCCTAAGCATTTTTATAATTTACTCTTTCTGGACGCATTTCTTTTCTTTTCTTTTCTTTTCTTTTGTGCTATGCGAGCCTTTCACTGTTGTGGCCTCTCCCGTTGCGGAGTACAGACTCCGGACGCGCAGGCTCAGCAGCCATGGCTCATGGGCCCAGCCGCTCCGCGGCATGTGGGATCTTCCTGGACCAGGGCACGAACCCGTGTGCCCTGCATAGGCAGGCGGACTCTCAACCACTGCGCCACCAGGGAAGCCCAAGGACACATTTCTTAGAGACTATTCGAATGTCCATGAAGTGATAAGTGGCAACCTAACAGAGCAGAGGAGTCAGTTTCTAAGGCTGGGATAATTGTTAATTATTATAGTGATGTGAAATTAGAACTCCAAGTATTTTCAAAGCTAGCTTACACATATTCACTACTTCATTTAAAGGAAGAAAAATAATAACAACCATTAAATACAGTGAAGCAATATCTATTTTTGAAATATATGCTGTGGAAAAGAATTGCTTAATAATTTTACAACAACAGAAAGGTTGGCTAAGATAGTCTACCCTACAACAATCTATCCTCTTTTTACAACACACTTTTCTGCTTGCTTCATGCAAAAACCACAGTCTGCCAAAGTCAGTTTAATACCTCCATACTGTGTAAAAAGAAAAGCACAAAAATTTAAGGAAATTCGTAATAGAGAAAAAGAAAAAAAAACACACCTAGAACTGCCAAGTTAATCACACAACTGTTTTGCCTACTCTTTCTGGATATAAATAGTTTTGTGTAAAATATGCAAATACTAATTCTCTAGGAGGGGGTTAATTTTCATGTTAAAAAAGTCATTGCTCTAACCTAAAATTGAATGCACAAAACTAAACAGGCCATCAATAGTTTACCTTTTAGTGACTAAATTGTAAAACCACTGGGAGATATATAACACTGATTTCCATATACACTTACAAGTCTAATCATTTCAGCTGACTTTATATGCTATATTCACCTGAAGAACTGTTTTTAAAGTTTCAACTTGTGAAGACACTTCAAATGGTTTTAAATGATAATGGAAAAGATATTAATACTGTCTGTATGCGTATGTTAACAAATTTGTCCCACGTCCTCCAGACAACTGTCTATTTTTTGAACTAAATTTGAACAACGCAGATAATACTTTAATTTGAAGACAGTTCAAAACCCTAGACAGTATGTAGGAAATGTTTTGTTGCAAGTTATATGTGTGTTGTAAAAATTAAAATCCCAATATTACAAAACAAGTTAAACAGGAAACTTGAGCCAAAGTGAGATTCAAGTTATCTGAAGTAGGTCTCTTAACATCTCATAATATAAGTTCTAAAAGCAGCTTACATTTCTGTGATATCTAGGGTAGTAAAACCTAAGAAATGAGTTGGCTATGGTGTCATAAAGAGAAAAACAACATGATCTCTAGGCCCCAGATAATTTCCTTGCAAGTTGGGACAGTGAAGTGAGGGATTAGAAAGAAACACTGTTACTATTAAAGAGAAATTTTTACAGTGAGGTAACGTGCTAGAAAATCTCCCCCAAATCAGTTCACCAATGCTGTATTAACTAAACTAGAATTCTAATTGGGATCAGCCATAACAAAGTTTTACTTTGTAATATTTAATCAAGATTTTTTGAACCCTTGATACATATACCAAAGACTGGTGGTTCAAAAAGTACTGATATATTCCTCTGTGAGAAGCTCAAAATTAAGATCTAGTCCTGGTTCAAACCACTTATCCAGCAGTAATATGCCTTAGGGAAAGCCAATTTACCTCGATGCCTCTTGCAATAACAAACGTTTACCTACTTTCTCTCTTAATGTATTTCCTTACTCCAGAGAGAAAATTTGGTGCTGGACCCCCCGAAATCCTCACTTCTAAGAACATACCTCTTGCACCATTCAAGATTAATCCCTCCATCTGTCCCCCTTGGGGATATCCTTAAAACTCTTCCAAATTCTACTTCCAAATTCTCTACTGGCTGTTTGTCTAAAGGCTATAAGCATAAACTTTTCTACTTTAGTATAAAAATAGAAAACAAATTCTCACTGTGATTCCATAATTTCCTTATGCTTCACTGAAAGTTAAATTTCTTGAAAAATAGCACATAACTGCTATCCATATACCTCAACCATTCACTTTCAAGCAGCTACAACAAAGCTTTTATCCATCAGAACACTAAAACTGAAGTTAAAGTCATCGTGGACTTCAAATGATCAAATTTAGCGGATTCGTTGAGGCCTCTGAGATAGCTGACATTGTCAGTAACTCTCCTGTTTCTGGGAAACCATTTTTCTGTTGGTGATCCTGCCACTGCCTATGAGTGTTGTTTGCTAGACCCCCTGGGCCCTCTTCTTCCCTCACAACACATGGTTATCCTGGGCAGTAATGTTTGTTGTCACTGCCTCATCTGTCTTTTATGCTGATGATTCTTCAATATATTGGGTTGGCCAAAAAGTTCGTTCGGGGTTTTCCGCACGATCTTACGGAAAAACGCGAACTTTTGGCCAACGCAATAAGACTCTTCTGATTGGTAAGTTCAAAACCAAATTAACCTTTCCCCTGCTGTTCACTTCCTCAGGGAAAGATATCACCAGCCCCCCAGCTGCCCCAGCCAGACAGATGGGCATCACCTTGGACTGCTTCCTCTTGCTTCACACAGAGTCACTCATTAAGTCAATCAGGTGCTCTGGCATCAGATGCCCCTCCTCCACAGTTAGTGTTACTGTTGCAATAGTCTCCTGATTTGTTTTCCTATCTCTTGTCTCTTCTCTAATTCTTTTTCTATACTGCTACCAGGATGATTTTTCTAAAATGTTAATTTTATTGAGCAATACTTCTGTTTAAAACCCATCATCAACTGTTCCACTGGATAAAATCCATACTTTTTAGTATGGCATACAAAGCTTTCTATATTATAACAACTACCTAGCTTTCCCACCTTACTGCTCCATCTCCTATGTTCAAGCTACAACAAATTGCATACAGCTCCCCAGACGTGCCAGGTTGTTGCATGTCTCTGTGACTTAGTTCATGCTGTTCCTGTTTCCTGGAATGGGCTTCCTTCCTGGCTCCATCTTCCTTGTGGATACCAACTCCTTCTCCAAGCTTTCCCTCAAGTATTATATCATGTACGAAAAGCCTTTCAGACTCTCGCAATAGAACTTACCTCCCCCTCCTTTGTCTCTCCACTAACCCCACATCTTCTAGTACTATGGCACTGGTAACACTTTAGTACGATTACTTACATTGTTAGTTATCATCCATCAGACTGTAATCTTCTTGAGGGTAAGGAACAGGTTTCATCTACCTTTCTTTAGTAAGTGGCTGGTGTAACACTAATAAGAACTACACAGAAGCCAAATGCATTAATACATATGAAAACAGTGCATGTTTTAAAACCTTACCCAAATTTAAGGTGGTATTTGTATTCAAGACTTCTCAAATGTAAGTAACTTTTTGATGATAAGAATTACAGAATAATGGGCTTAAAAGTAAGAAACTCATTAATTTACATGGTTTAATACTCCTATGTAAATCTAGAAACAGGAGTGTGAAATAATAGAAAAGAATATATACATATAGGTCTCTGCCCCCGGTTCCTGGCACAGAGCTCCTGAAACCCTTGTGGTTTCCTAAGTGATAAGAGCACCGGGAGCATCTCTTGTCCTCATATTTTATCTTTGACTCTGGTTCCTGAAGCTGAGCTCCAAAATCTCTTGGAATTTCCTAGGTGATAGGAATGTCTTTTGTTCTAGGGAAGTGACTCTTGGTGGGCTTCTAGATGGGACTGATCACCAGAAAGACCAAGAAATGATGAGAAGCTTAGAATTTTCAGACCCACTCTCCATTTTCCAGGGGGGAGAGAGGGGCTGGAAATGGAGTTAATAACTGACCATGCCTACCTGAAGTCACAATAAAAATCCCAACAATATGGGGTTCACAGAGCTTCCAGGATGGTGAGCACAGGGATGTGCTGGGAGAATGTCACACCCAGAGGAGGGCAAGGAAGGACCACGCCCTCTCCCACATGCCTTGCTCTACGCATTTCTTCCACCTGGACGTCCATCCTTTATCATATCATTTTATAATAACCTGAGAGATAGCAAGTAAACTGTTTTCTTGAGTCCTGTGAGCTGCTTCAGCAAATCAATCAAACCCAAGGAGGGGGTGGGTGGAATCTCGATTTATAGCTGATTGGTCAGAAGCACAAGTAACCTGGACTCGCAACTGGCGCCTGAAGGGGGGTGAGGGGGCCAGGCTTGTGCGACTGAGCCTTTAATTTGTAGGATTTGATGCTATCTTCAGGTAGACAGTGTCAGAATTAAGTTGCAGTTCACCCAGCTGGTGTCTCAGAACTGCTTGATGAGGGAAACCCCGCCACCTCTGATGTCAGAAATGTCGGAGTGTGGTAGGAGTGTGAGAGTGAGGGAGATGGGAGGAAAACTGGGTTTTCCTAAAACAAGGGTTCTTCCTGTTTTCTAAGATATCCAGTAACAAAAGTCCATAATTTCTTTTCGTGGCCTATTGTAGCTTGTACTACTCCTACAGCCAAGCCAGTCTTCCAAATACCGTCAAAATACTTTTTTTTTAAGAAGTTTTAAAAACTTATTTTCATTGGAGTCTCTAATTTTTTAAACCTTTTTATTTTTCAGTAAATACTATGGTCCAAGATAGTTTAAACTATAATACAGACCATTACTTCACCTTTATAGCATTCTTCAATAAGCTTTAGCTTGGTTACATTTACATTCATTTAGGGTAGATGATATCAATAATTGAAAAAAAAAAAGATGAAGTCCCCTGGCTTCCAGAAGCTTACAGAGGCATGTGGAAATCCAGACGTGTAAAGATTAGAGGTGGAAGCAATACCATGTAAAATTTAAAAAGAAGGAAAGATGGAAGGGAGAGAGGGGAGGAGGGGGAGGGAGAGGGAAGAAAGAAAAGCGTTGTTCCTCCCTGAGGGAATTCATAATTTAAATCTGGAAAAGACAGGCAAAATTAATTACAATTTAAGGCAGAATAAGCCCAATTATATAACATGCCAGGTATGAATAAATATGTCTGAGAACATGAGAAAAACAGACTAATTCCATTTGTGAGGAATCATACAAAGCTTAATGGAAATAGACTCATACCATTTCTGGTATGCTTCAGTCCACGCCTAAACAAAGGAAAGTGCAAGGAAATTTGTAAATTATAAATTTATGTGTGAGTAGTCCAGGGCTACTGAAATTCAGAGCAATGTAACAGACTTCTAATACCAATTACTATCTCAGAAGTAATCAGATGAGAACTCTTTTATCTTCCCGTCATCAAATCTGTATCTGAGCATCTACCCATACTTTCTACCTATTTGCCTATCAGAAAGGATGAAAACGCCCTTCTCTGAAGGCTAGTTTCTCCATTGGTATTCAGGATTACATCCCCTTTCACATTTTCTAGGACTTGAGTCCAGCAATTACCACCTCCATGGGACATTATCAACTTCTCCATCACCACTGAATTATTCCCATCAGCAAATAAATATGCTTTAATATTGTCCATCTAATGTTCCCCTCCAGTTGCTGCTTCTCTGCTCCCCAGTTAAAATGTCTTAAAAGAATGGTCTACACAGTCTCTGCTTTATATTCTCCCATTCTGTCTTCAACTCACTTCAACTGTGCTTTTGTCTCAGCCACTTACTGAAACAGCACTCATCTAGGTAACCAGAGGACACCACCGTGCCTGTTTTCTGTCCTCATTTTACTCTTTCTCTCAGTAGCATGTGACTGTTTATCACTCCTCTTTCTTAAAATACTTCCTCTGGGATTTTCTGACATACCCTCTCCTGGACCAGGACCTCAGGTATTTAGCTATAATCTCTGCCCAGGTGATCTTACCAAATCTGACAGTTTAGAACAAAAAGGACTTTAGCCCTGACTTCTCCCCTGAGCTTAAGACTCATATATCCAATTGCCTACTTCTCAGCTATAGTCATATTGAAAACTCCACTCCAGTATTCCTCACCTCATTAAAAATACTGCTACCATCTACACAGCTGCTGAAAGCAGCAACATAGAAGTTATTTCTAATTTCTTTCTCTTACACCACATCTAATCCATCACCAAGTTTTGTTGAATCTACTTCCAAAATATACCCCAAATCTGTCCATTGCTTGTATTTCCATTATTATCATTGTTAAGCTAATTAATCAAGGGGACCATTAGACTGAGGTGGCACTAATGCCAGGGCAGCCTATGACCACAAAATCTAAGCCTGTAAATACTTCAAGGTTGCAAAATTGAAACCTAAGGACAACTGATCACAACAGCCAACTAGGCTTTAAACTATAGCCTATCAATAATTTCCTTGTTTTGCTTCTGCCTTTTCTCTATAGAAGTCTTTCCCCAGCTCCTGTTGGTGAAATGCTTCTAATGATTTCTGGCTTGGCCCTGCCCAATTCGAATCATTTTTTGCTCCTAAAACCCTCTTAAAATGTTTAATATGCCTCATTTTATCTTTTAATACCATCCTAGTCCAGGCCACAATCTCCTCTTTCTTGAACTGAGACCCTTATTCTCCTTTTAAAATCTATTCTCACATTCTCTCTAGTTTAACATCTTAATCACTTGTTTCTCTAATTAAATCAACATCCTAAACTCCTTACAGAAGGATAGTAGAATATGCCACCCCAAAATATGTCTCTTTGGTATAAGGATTACTTTGAGAAACTTTAGACACAGGAGTTCTGAAAACAGAGTGGAAGTTACCCTTTTGTAAGGGAAATTATACTGGGCTGGCCAAAAAGTTCTTTCGGGGAACTTCCCTGGTGGTGCAGTGGTTAAGAATCCGCCTGCCAATGCAGGGGACACGGGTTTGAGCCCTGGTCTGGGAAGATCCCACATGCCACGGAGCAACTAAGCTCGTGTGCCACAACTACTGAGGTTGTGCTCTAGAGCCCGTGAGCCACAACTACTGAGCCCGAATGCCACAACTACTAAAACCCGCACACCTAGAGGCCATGCTCTGCAGCAAGAGAAGCCACTGTAATGTGAAGTCCGCGTACTGCAACGAAGAGTAGCCCCTGCTCGACGCAACTAGAGAAAGCCTGTGCACAGCAACAAAGACCCAATGCAGCCAAAAATAAATAAATAAATTTAGTTAGTTGTGTTAAAAAAAAAAAAAAAGGTTCACTGGTCTTTCTCAAAAAAAAGAAGTTTGTTCAGGTTTTTCCTAAGATGTTATGGAAAAATCCGAACGAACTTTTTGACCAACCCAAAACATTAGAAAGGGGATCGACTATACCACGAAAAGAGCTATCATCAGGGACAACTTTTTCACCTGAGAGACTTATCTGCATGGCAGGGTAACCTTGTCTACTAACCAGTTCCTCCTCTCACCTTCCCTTGAATTGCATTCTGCCTCTGAAGCCCTGATCTCTCCATCCCTTTTCTAGGCTCAGGATGGTATATAAGCCTCAGTTACCTGGCAGCCTTTGGAATACCATAACTCCGTGGAGCTCATGTATGTATGTAATTAAAATTGTACTTTTTCTCCTGTTAATCTGTCTATGCCAACTTAATCCTTAGACTAGCCACAGAAACTAGAAGGTAAAGTTTTTCCTCCCCTACGTTACCATGCTTACAAGGCCCTTTAAAAGGCACGCCTGATCTCCTGATTTTCTCTCCAACTTGTCGGGAAACACTGTTCCTCCTTGCTTGCTCACTATCCCACTTAAGCTTAGTGGTGTTCTTTCTGCTCCTCCAGCATGCCAGTTTTATTCCTAGATGGGGACTTTTGCAGGACAGGACTAGCTCCTTGTCAAGTATTTCTCTCAGAGAGGCCTTCCATGATCATCCTTTAGAGTATAACTTCCCCCAGTCATTCTTTGTCCCATGGCCTATTTTATTTTCTTCACATCACTTCTTGCTGAAATCATCTTATTTCCTTTTTTGTTATTTGTCTCCCTACAACAGAATGTTCTTATTCACTGTTGTATTCTCCATGTGCGCACATGGTCTCTCTCTCTCTCTCACACACACACGCGCACACACACACGCGCGCACACACGCTTGGTATGCATTCAATAAATATTTGTTTAAAGACTGTTAATGGAAAAAAAAGGAATAAATCTTCAACAATATAAAAATCTAGATGGGATTTAAGGAAGAAAAAACTTAGGTACCTGGTAAAAATTTATTATTCTGGATGTAACAGATGAGAAATGACATAAATATATTCTGCTTTTAAGAGTAAAGTCTTTTGACAACAGCGTAAAGACCATTCAATGGGGAAAGAATACTCTTTTCAATAAATGGTGCTGGGAAAACTAGACAGCCATATGCAAATGGAATAAAATTAGACCTCTACATCACATCATATTAAAAAAAAACTCAAAATAATCACAGACCTAAATATGAGTTAAAAATATAAAGATCCTAGAAAACAGAGCAGTAAATCTCTGGAACATTGGGTTAGGCAATGGTTTCTTATATATGACATCAAAAGCGCAAGTGACACATGAAAAAAATAGATTAACTTAATTTCATAAAAATTAAAGCCTTTTTGTTTTAAAGAATACCATCAAGAAATTAAAAGGGCAACCCACAAAATGGGATAAAACATTTGCAGATCATCTATCTGACAAGAGACTTGTATCCAGAATATATAAAGAACTCTTAAGGTGAACAATAAAAATAAATAATTCTTTTTTTAAAGAACAGGTAAAGGAGTTGAATAGACACTTCTCCAAGGAAGATATAAAAACAGCGCAACAAAAATACTCAACACCTTTAGTCATTAAGAAAATGCAAGTGAAAATCACAATGAGATGCCACTTCCCACCCACTAGGATGGCTATAAAAAAAAGACAGAAAATAGTAAGTGTTGCCAAGGATGAGAAGGAACTGGAATCACTGCTAGTGGGATTCTAAAATGGTGCAGCCACTTTGGAAAACAGTTAGGTAGTTTCCCAAAATGGTAAACATAGAGTTACTATATGACCCAACAATTCCATTCTTAGATATATACCCCAAAGAAATAAAAACATATGCCCACACAAAAACTTGTACACACATGTTCATAGTAGCATTCTTCTTAATTGCTAAAATGTATAAACAACACAGATATCTGTAAACTGATGAATGGATAAACAAAATGCAATATATTTATACAATGGAATCTTATTTGACAATAAAAAGTAGTACTCATGCATGCTACAAATGGAGGACCCATGAAAAATTATTCTAATCTGCAGAAGCCAGTAACAAACAATCACATATTCTATGATTCCATTTATATAAAATGTCCAGAATAGGCAAATCTATAGAGACAGAGAGTATATTAGTGGTTAGCAGGAGTTTGAGTGGTGTGTGTGTGTGTGTGTGTGTGTGTGTGTGTGTGTGTGTGTGCGTGCATGTCCCTACCCAGAAATGGAGAATGATTGCTAAGAGATACGGGGCTTCTTTTTGGAGGGAATGAAAGAACTCCAGATGGTAGTGATGGTTGCACAACTCTGTGTATATAATAAAAGCCAATAAACTGTACACTTTAAAAGGGTGGATATTATGGTATGTGTATTATATCTCAATAAAACTGTCATAAAAAATAACTAAATACACTAGTAGGTTAATCTTTCTAGACCTTGATTAATTTCCAGAAATGTCATATTTTCAATGACTATTCTACTTTTGTTAAGTACTAGGAATACAAAGATGAATGACATGAACCTCCACCCTCAGGAAGTTTTCAGAATAGCAGAGGACGTTCTCCATAAAGCCTTTTGCCAAACATGTGCAGAACACTTTACTCTTTGGACATTCAGACAGCATTACAAAAGAGGGGTACCTAATACATGTGTTAAAATAAAGAGAAATAGCTCTGAACTGCTAATCAAGAGGATAAACTACTTTTTTGACTCCAGTTTTATATTCTATACATACTTAAGAAGATTTAGTAATCTTAGAGCTACAATCATTACACCAATCATTGCTATCAGGAACAAGTTTCCTGAACATCTGCAGCCTAAGTCAGAATATAGCTTGTTCTCCTTTTTCCCCATCTTCCTTCCCCTTGTCTATATTCTATTTCCTGTTGACTTGTGATAATTAGGTAAAAAAGTGATGGGTCCTGACTGATACTGGACAGCTCAGTGATGGGATAAGCCCAGTTTTCTGACACATTTCCTCCATAAGATGCCCCATGTGGAACGAGACAATAGCCTACTTACTTCTGTATTGCAAGCACCTGCCACATGGTAGGAGGTGTCTACTGAGTAAAAACAGTATTTCCACTGCACTGACATTATATAAAGCAGTCTTTGAATATACTAATACCACTTTAATTCTTTCCTTTCTGGAGGTCTCACCTTTCACTTTGTGACATATATAATCATATTTGATAAATAAATGGATGTCTAATTATTCAACTGAATTTTGGGAACAGACAGAAGAAAATAAGAGGGAAGGACGAACATGTGGTGTTATTCCAGCTCTTTTAAATAAAACTTATTTTCTTGACAATTGAGTTAAAGGTTGTACATAAAATAACCTTGCTTGTAGAAGGAAGAAAGCTGTTGTGTTGATAGCATCCCAGATACAATTTAGTTGAAATTGATTAATAATCAAGGGCCTTTTTGTATACCTCCATCTTCAGACCAACTTTGAGGTCTTGGGCACATCACTTAACCTCTCTCAGCCTCAGTTTCCTCTCTTCTAAAATTGGAATAACAATAATATCTAATCTGTCTCTCAGGATTGTTATACAGTTAAATGGGAAAGGAAGTATGAAACACGGTATAAATGATCCAGAGCATTATCAGCACAATATATCATTGCGGTTTACGTGTGGCTTACGTTCATTTCAAGGCTTATACACTTTACTCAGCATTCACCCATTGGAACTGTATTGCTGTCTCTTACCTATAAAGTATCATATAATATTTTTCTCAGAGAAGGAAATGATCTTGCTGGACCTTTACTGAAAGTATATCCCAATCACTTAATATTTTTAAATCTTCAGAAATACGAAGCTACTTGCTGAATTCTCAGGTGCCAGTATTACGATTCCTTGATAAATCCGAGCTCAAATGCAGAAGATATGTATCAGATGAACTTTGTAAAAGTTCTATTACAACTGTGAATGGTACATTTCAATTCTTTGGTGCATCACAATGAAAACTAAAGTTATCTTCCTGGTAATAAAAACCACTCACTCTAGAGACTGTCATACACAGTGAAGTAAGTCAGAAAGAGAAAAACAAATATCGTATATTAACGCATATATGCGGAACCTAGAAAAATGGTACAGATGAACGGGTTTGCAGGGCAGAAAGAGACGCAGATGTAGAGAACAAACATATGGACACCAAGGGGGGAGGTGGGGGAGGGGTGTGGGATGAATTGGGAGATTGGGATTGACATGTATACACTAATGAATAAAATGGATGACTAATAAGAACTTGCTGTATAAAAAAATAAACAAAATTCTAAAACAACAACAAAAACCACTCACCTTTGCAGCACAGGCTCGTATCACCTCCTAAAAGAAATAGGATAAAATAAGTAAAGAAATACTCATAATTTCATTTAATAAAATATCAACTCTTTTTAACACATTCAGATATTAATCTCTTAATAACCAAAATCAACATTTGGGAGAGTGTTTTTTAATCTATCACCTGCAGGTGTCACTCTGCACTGTTCCAATGAGCTGGAAAGAGTATAAATTAAAGAGACTCAATGACATGATTTTGGTTTGCCAAAGCAAAACGCACTGACAAACAAGACTCTGGAGGGCCCACATGTAACTGCCTCAAGAAAAATTTGCCTCCTCAGTAAACTTCGCATAAACACTAAAATTCTGTACTGGGACACTAACATATCTAAAAGACACACTCTGAACTGCAGTATATAATTATCTCTATAAATAAGAATATCCATACATATAATTCTCAAATTAATAATTTACTTCAGAGGAAATCTAATAGTAAACACTTCTGAGGAGTAAAGGATATGACTGGAGGAGCTACAGAAGGGGAATGCCTACAACTCATGGGATAAGGCCAAGAAAAAGTCACTTTTGAAAAAGAAATTAGTCAAAGGCAACACAAAATAGATGACTTGTAAATTTGCTGCTAGGGAGACACAAATAATATTCTAGTCCAATTAAGGTTGTTAACCAGCATATATCATCAGCCTAGTACAGCACTAGGAAAAAATGGTAACAATCAATGTGGAGTTTAGAAAAAAAGAACTGAAAAAGAAGAGTGTCCTTTTTTTTTTAATCTGAAATTTCTAAGGGACATAGACTACATCTAAAGGATATCAGTCATTTCAATCACTAAAAGGAGACAGTAAAACTGACTGTGAGCATGAGATTCTGATTGCCTGGACTGAATCTCAGCTCCAATGTTTCCATCTGTGTGACCTTGGCAATATTGCTTGATCTCTGTAAGCCTCAACATCATCTTCTGTAAAATGGGGATAATACTAGCATCCACATTATAGGATGGTTTTGAGGATTAAATACAGTGAACACGTAAAACACTTAGCACAGTACCAGGAATTCATTATGTCAGTTTCTACTCATAATTAAACAGATGTTAATCATCACCAATTATTATACGGTGAAATCTCCTGTGGGGTAGAGAAAATTAATCTTTTTTTTTTTCAAAATTGGCATAAAACATTTAAAAACCCATTCAATCCCTATTCCTATGACTCTGCTTAACAATCAGCTCTGTGATCACTGACCCAGATATCACGTTAATTTTTAAAAGGGCAAGTGGTCTTGAGGGCTCAAGCAGCTGGAGAGGTATACCTTCCATTATAAGATGTTTAAGTTTATAAATCAACTTTTTGTGGAACTCTTTACTATTACCAGGTACCCCAGATTCTGAGCAGCTCTGGATACACTAATAAGACCAAATTTCTGGGTTTGAAACCTTAGAAAGAGTTGTGTCACTGCTCTCAAGATACTGTCTACCTGTGAGGTCTTATCTGGATTGCAGAGCCTTTTAGGTATTGCTGCAGTAGTAGCACAAAGTCGGCTCTGTTAAGTACGAAACAGTTAAAAGAGTTTTATTATGAGTAAATGATAAAGCTACCAAGAACAGAAAATTGTCTATTTATGGCATCCTTTTCTCATTCATGAGTAAACACCTATGAAACACCTGAGGAACTGAATTTATTATGCAATTCACACACACACAAATCACACCCTAAACTTGAACTGTATTTTATCAGAAAATCATTCCTTTTGTGGTTACAAAGAAAGGAGTATCTCCAGGGATACAGTCTTCTACAATATAGAAGTAATATAGTCTTCTCTATTAGACTTCTACATAGAAGACCAGTGACAGAGTCTTTTAGACTAAGTAACAAACCTAACAGGAAAAGGAATTTAGAGTCTACCAAAACACAGCTCAGGAAACAAGAGAAAAGGCATTGTGACAAAAGGTGAGAATCCAGTCAACCTAAATGCTTGCAAAACATGAAAAGAATGGAGCTTCCGTGGGAACAAAGATGACATTTTGTTTTGATTCCCATATATGCTACATACATTCTCAGAGAAAATACACTGCAGATAGCATTTGAAAAAAAAGTTCAGAGAATTCTCTTAACACGGGAAATATATGGTTTTTCAAAAACCACAGCAAATAGACAAAGCTTTCATTTCCAAAGGCAGCCTCAATCTACCACAATCCCAAAGCATAATTTTTAAAAGGAAAAGTTTAGTAAAAGCTAAATAAATCAATGATTCTATGAGAAACAAGTTTTTCTCTTATAATAAATTATCAATTTACTTTCCCCTTGCCTTTGGTTTCATATCTTAAAAAATATTTTTCTGATTTTATTTTTCTTTTACATCTACTTTCCTTTCATTTATCTGAGGATGACAGCTATAAAAAATGATGCAGGAGAAAAGCTACAAGCCCAAGGTGATTCCAGGATGTTAAGTTTCACAGTGTAAAGACTGACAGATTGTAGGAAACTTGTGTTTATATATCTATCTGTGAGTTGCTCTTTAGTCTGTAGATGAAATCATCTTGCAATGCAAGGCTTTAGACATGGGCCATTTTTTTTTCCTAGCGAATAAATATTTTTCTCTAATTTTTAGAACTCCATTTATCTATTCATACTTCCTTTTAAAATCTGGAACACATTCATTATTCAATTATTTTAAAATGTTAAAATATAAAGTCTTACAACACTGAAATATTAATTTATAGTCATATTATTCTAAAATTTATACTGATAAATATAAAAAAATTTCCCCCATATTCCAACTAAAGCTGAACCCGTTGTCTGAGTGATCTGCACTCTTGTATACCCCACACTCTCTAACTTTCTGAAGAAAGGAAAGGAGGGAGGAAGAAAGTACAGTCAGAACTAAAAGATGTCTCACTGTAGTTCCTCCTACATTGGGTTTAAAACTGGTCAATATCCCTATCAAAGGAGGAGGGGAAAGGATGATCTTTATTAAATGCCAGGCACTGTGCCACAAGGTGGAACACAACAACCCCGCAAAGTCTCTCTCTTCAAGGTGCTCAGGCTAATTCTCACTAAAAGAACTATTAGGGTCAAAGAGCCTAAGTATTTTTGTTTGTTTGTTTGTTTGTTTGTTTGTTTGTTTTTTGCGGTACGCGTGCCTCTCACTGTTGTGGCCTCTCCCGTTGCGGAGCACAGGTTCCGGACGCGCAGGCTCAGCGGCCATGGCTCACGGGCCCGGCCGCTCCGGGGCATGTGGGACCTTCCCGGACCAGGGCACGAACCCGCGTCCCCTGCATCGGCAGGCGGACTCTCAACCACTGCGCCACCAGGGAAGCCCAAGCCTAAGTATTTTTAAGGATGTTCAAGCTTCTCAATACATTTTACCACTTATCTTTGAGAAACACTGTATAGTAATTTACCACCAACAGAATACCACACGACTTTTAATCAAGCATCCTCCTCCTGATTTTCATCATCTCTTTTCCAGTTTTACAGGCAATATCTGGTTTCTGTGGCACTACTTTTCTCTGAAGTGAGATAGAACTTTAAAATACGCTTATGAGACATTTGTACCTACTCTTTTTGAAAGTACATGTTTATTTCTTTTATCCATTTCTTTGTTGAAGTCTCACTATTTTCTTTATTTTTTAGTTCTTGCATATTAAGAAGGCTATTCCATTTATATATTTTGTGTAGACATTTTCCCAGGTTGGTATTTGCTGTGTGTGCATGTCTGCATGTTGTATATATGCATATATACACATATACACACATATATTTTAAAATAGAGAAACAAGTCCTGGGCTGATCTTTACAGAGATATCAAGTCAGAAAAGCCTAATAGATTATCCTAAGTTCAGTTTGTTTACTGCAGTTAAGTGATTTTAGAACAAGTACCAGAAAGGAACTATAAATGTATAAGAAAGCCTAGTTTTAAGTAACTACTTCATTCAGTTAATATTTATTGGCATGGCAATGGAAAACAGAACTGAAATGGTTTTAAAGTTTCCAACTTCTCAACTGCATAAAATAAGTAAACATACTGTGACAGAATCGATCCTCTGTTTCACTTGCTGCATCTTCATTGAAGAATTTTCAGTGTGGACATAGTCATCAATCTGAAAAGAGCCCTGATGAGGCAGTCTAGGGCAGATGCATAAAGCATCTTGATTTTGGTGTATTCCAGGTAATGGAAAGGTTCCATTGTAGCGTTTGAACATTTCAGCCTCCTGCTGGGCAACTGGAAAAATTAGTCCATAATTAGTTCAAATCATCACAGCAAAAGCATAATGAAATAATTAAGCTATGAAATTGTAGCATTAAAGGAATGATCAGAAAGTACATAATACATTTTAAATACTGGGTAATAATAATACAACATGATGAACAAAATGTGAAATTATTAAATACTGTAAACCATAAAAAAGGAAATATAATAATTTCATAGATAACTTCATGTCAGGTAGTATAATTGAGCCTTGAAGGCCATGCAGTATCTTGGTCTGGTAAACATAACAAATTGGAAGGGGATTCTAACTTTGAAGAGATGCATACAGAAAACACAATATAAAAAAATCAAAGGCATAATATAATAAAGAAAACACAAAAACAATAATTATTCACAAACCCATTTCCTTAAAACAACTGTTTTCGTATCTTCATACCTCTATCTTTATTCATATATACATTTTATGTAAGATATCATAGTGTAAACACAATTGAACAGTTTTTCAATTTAAATGTAAGTTTTTGCATATTTCTACAACTATGTAATTACCATTTATAAATGCTTTACAATGTCTCATCTAAGGAAGCGCCATAGTTTATTTATGTATTCTCCTATTCCTAAATATTTACAATGCTTTCTGTTTTCCCTCATTATAGGCTATGCGTAAGTACTTTCATAATTTACTTTTTAAAAGAATCCTTTCTTTGGATTTAATACCCCAGAGTGGAATAGATGGCTCAAAGGGTGAATGTTTTTGATGATGATGATGACGACGACAACAAGGGTATTAGCACCTGTATTGTACTTTATGATGTTTAGGATGCTTTCACATACATTATCTCATTTGATCATTTAAATAAATGAATTTGAAAATTTTTAAATGCCTGTAAGTACAAAGGAGAACAAATAAAAAGTAATCATTTAAAATAGTATTTTCTTGATTATACAATTATATAATTTAAAAATCCATAAAAGAAAAAATTGACAATTTTGGACTTCAAAAAAATTTCAAACGTCTGTTCTTTCAAACTCTTAAGACAATTAGAAGAAAAGCCAAAGGCTGGGAGAAATATTTGCAAATCATATACCTAATAGAGCATCACTTGTATATAAGAAACCTAACTCTCAAAATTCAATAATCAGAAAGCAAACAACCCAGTTTTACAAATGGGCAAGAGATCTGAACACATGATTCAGTGAAGAAGATACATGGATGGTAAATAAGCACATGAAAAGGTGCTTAACATCATTAGTCATTAACGATAAGCAAATTAAAACCACAATGAAATAGCACAGCATACCTATTACAAGGGCTAAAATTTAAAAGACTGGCCATTTCAAATTTAGCAAGGATACGGAGATACTGAAATACAGACTAGTGGTGGGAAGGTTAAGCAGCACAACCACTTTAGAAAACAGTCTGGAAGCTTCTTAAACATATGTCTGCGCTGGGATCCAGCTCTTCTATTTTTAGGTATTTATTCAAGAGAAATAAAAGCATATGTTTATACAAACACTTGTAAATGAATATTCACAGCATCTTTATTTGTAATAGCTAAAAACTGGATAAAACCCAAATGCCCATCAACAGGTGAATGGAAAAACAAACTGTGATATATCAATACAATAAAATAATACTCAGAAATAAAAAGGAACTATTGATAAACTTGAAAACACAGATTAACTTCAAAGTAATTATGAGTGAAAGAAGACAGATCAAAAAAAGTACATGGTATATACTGTTGCACTCATATACAATTCTAGGGAATGAAAATTAATTAATTCATAGTGTTTGTCTGGCAGGAGGGGGAGGTAGGGACAGATGACCAAGGAGTACAAAGTAACTCTGGGGGATGATGGATGTGTTCATTATCTTGACTGAGGTGATAGTCTCACAAGTATATAAATATGTCTTATCAGGGTGTACAGTTAAAATATATGCAGTTTATTATATGTCAATTATACCTCAATAAAACTGCTCACAAAAGTGATAGGAGTTAATATTCAAAGAGTCCCCATAAAATCAATTAAAAATGAATAATCCAACAGAAAAATGGGCAAATGACCATTACAGAAAATTCACAAAAAGGAGAACTATATATTCAACTTCACTACTAATTAAGGAAGAAATAAGAGGAAAAAGGCAAATTAGAAAGTGATGTTTCTTTTATTGCTTGTTCAACTATCCCACTGTACCTCAAGATATTTGTTCCCACGGAACAAACTGAGTAAGTGTAGCCAGATGTGTACTGAAGTGTTCCTTAAAATACTGAAAAACATTTAATAGTGGAATTATGCAACAACAGTCGTTTAAATTATGGTGTATTCATTTAAAGAAAGAGAATTCAGCCACTAAAATTATGTACAGATGTATAATTATCATGTTAGAAAATTGTTCATAATATATTATTAATTGGAAGAAAAACATTTATAAAGCAATAAAATGAATATACAAAATGATGATCACTTTCTTTTTTAGTTACCAACCTTGGTTTCATGAAGCATGAATTTGAAAGAGCGCCTACAAAAAAATTTAGGTCTCTGATCTTTATATTCATGTACTACTTCATTCACATGTTCTAAGTGAAGAACAGCTCAATGATAACTGGGGCTCTCTCCCTGCAGACCTTGATGGTGGTAAGAACCAGGGGATGTAATTGAGGGAGAAGACCTGCTTACAGCCCACCCTTGCTGTGATGCAGGTTCCTTAGTACCAATTACTGTTTTCAGATGTAAGTGTAGCTGTGTCTACACTTAGATTTTTGTGGGTTTGACTACTATTTTTCAGTATATAGTTTGGACTTTTCATAGCACTCAGAACATTTATTTACCTCAAATAAAAGATTGTTTAAAGAACAAAGAGAAACTTTGAAGCTGTAAAAGAAGAGTGCTCAATGGACTGGAGGTTTAACTTTAGTAGATGGGTCAGCGATGAATGAATCAACACATAAAAATCCCGTTCCATGATCTTTGCCTGATTTGCTTTTCAAAATTGTCCTCTTAACATTTCATTGGTTTTTGCTACTATGAATGGAAAGTAAAACTGGGTTTAATTATTTAATGGCATTTTCTGACTCCCTATGTTTTTGTACTTGCGAGATACACAACTACAATTTCACCTCAAGCCCTGAGTGGGTGAGTATGCGTTGGAAGCACAGAGGCTGATATAAGCAACAGTTATAAGGGACAGTAGGATTTGGGTACTTACCTTACTCTTTTTGCCAAACTGTATTTTCTAAGTTTTATGCTGTGCTAAACATGTATTATTTTCCTTTTTTAAAAAAGGAATTTATTTAACTAGTAAAAAATAACCAAAGGCAATTGCCTGCATATTTATCTGTTTATTTTTTCAGGCATTAAGGATGCCTTTCAGAAAAGATTAAAATGGCCTAAATGGATGCAGATGACAAAAACAAACCCCAAACAATTATGAATACTTGTTTCTGTTGTCTAAAGGGAATTTTCTATACGAAAGCCATCTGACTGGATTTCAAGGAGGCAAATTAACACCCTACTTTACCTTTAGCACCTCTAGTTCTGTGAAGACAGCCATAAAAAAAATCTGCAGAAATATTCATAAAGACCTAGCTTCTCAGATACCACAAACTACAAACAAGCTGCGATCAAGGTCTTGCATTCTTTCCCTTCCCCAGCCCTCCACAAATACCTATTTGTGTAAGACTATACAGATTATTTCCCTGTAAAATAGGTTAAAATAGATGATTTCTGAAACTCCTTCAAGCTCTATGCTTCTAACAGTTCAAAGGTTTCTAAATCATTTTCATAGAGGCCATGGTTAGAGAATGATGTTGCAATTAGGTAACTGTATTTCTTCACTTAGTCATTTTCTCTTCCTTGTACTAATTTAACTTTGTATGTTTAAAACTTAGCTCTAATCTAACTAATACGTTTAAAACTCACAATTTTAAGTCTCATCCCTATCCTTTCATGACTCTTAGAGGAGTGCACTAGAGCAGCCTCTGGGAATACAAAAACACTGCCCCGCTCTTGGGGGGTCTGAATTTTTGGAGGTCAACAAGAAATTACTGCTATGTGCTAAGTGGTACAGCAGAGCAATGGACATGGTGCTGAGAACACAGAGGTGGCAACTACATTTGCTTAAAGGAAATGCAATTTCCTTTCCTTCCTATATCCATCAAAATACTTCTAAATTTACCTACTATCACCTGTAATTTGGGATTCTAGACTTTACACAATTAAAAAAATTCTTAAAGTGTTTTCATAACTGACCCTCTTTCTTGATTTATATAGTAAGTTCTGTGCTTCTGTGTATGTTCTGGCCTTAAACAATTATAAAAAAATAATGTGGTTTTCCTCAGGAGATCTTTATCTTTATAGGAGGAAGAATGGAGGAAATAAGATATTTCAATTCTGTGCCCTTTGCATTTGAAAATAATACAAGGTTTGTTATTATTAAAACCTATGTGTACTTATATTATTGACTTTATAATAAAGTACAACTAAAAATTGGCATGGTCTTTTTCTTACACTATATTAACAGTAATATTTCTTTGTGGTTCAACATTTAATACCTTTGGTCAAGATCTGCTATTACACATACCCCTGTTACTGTGTATAGTCATCTTACTGGATACCTACTTTACTTATCAACATTTCTAATTATAATATGATTACTGTAAGCTGGTAGGTCTACTGCTCTAGTTTCCTAGCATTCAGCAGTTATGCAGCATCCTCCTTCTCTTCCTCTCACACTTGCGGTGTGAAGAGAATCTCTGTGGTCTGAATGTTGTGTTCCCCTAAAATTCCTATGTTGGAGTCCTAACCCCCACGGTGATGGTATTAGGAGGTGGGGCCTTTGGGAGGTGATTAGGTCATGAGAGCAGAGCCCTCATGAAAGGGATTAGTGCTCTTATAAAAAAGACCCCAATAAGGTCTTTAGCTGTACCATGTGAGGGTACAGCTAAAGGTGCTGTTTATGAACCAGAAAGTGAGCTTTCATTGGACAAAGAGTCAGTGCTTTGATTTTGGACTTCCCAGACTTCAAAACTGTGAGAAAGAAATGTCTGTTGTTTATGAGCCATCTAGTCTCTGGTATTCTGTTATAGCAGTCCAAACTGACTAAGACAAGAATGTTCAAGGGCTTATAATTTTTTACTGTATTTCACTGGGCCTGACTTGTTCCTGCTTCAGTGAATCTTAAGAAACTGCGTCAATGGATCAAAGAAGTTCTACTGAGTAATACTTCAATTCTAGTAGCCTGAGTGTATTTCAGGGCCTGTTCATAATCTTGTATTTCTTTTTTTTTTTTTTTTTGTGTGTGTGTGTGTGTGTTATGTGGGCCTCTCTCGTTGCGGAGCACAGGCTCCGGACGTGCTGGCTCAGGGCGTGCTGACATCTATGGCTTATGGGCCATGTGGGATCTTCCCGGACCGGGGCACGAACCCGTGTCCCCTGCATCGGCAGGTGGACTCTCAACCACTGCGCCACCAGGGAAGCCCCATAATCTTGTATTTCTTGAAGTATTTTATGTCATGTAGAACTTATAAAGTGTCACCAATAAAACTTCAAAAAGCTATACAAGAAAGTGTAAAAGACTCATGTCTCATAGCCAACCAAATGGAAGAGGGTCTACCATCATTCAGCAAATCTGTTAGTTGAACATCAAAAATATAATAAACTATCTCCAAATCCCCTGGAGCACATGCATTGTAGTTTTGTTGGTTTCCTATTCCATTATCAATCATCACACATCACGCTATTCAACTGAAAGTGTGGGACATATATACTGCTACAGAAAATAGCTAGCATTTCCCTACCGCAGCCTGCTTCATATATCTATGCTCCGTGCCTTGCTTTCTAGTTTCATTTTATCCTTTGATAAAACACTGAGGTAAAATAGAACAGGTATTATTTTAATTTTTCAGGTGAAAGAACAGATCCAGAAATGATAAAATTTTTGACCAGGGTCAAATAGAAGGTGATGGCATTTTGTCTAGGACCAAAATGCTCTAATTCCTACTTCAGTCTTTCCCTCCACACTGTTGTCTATTTGGAACTGTACCATTTTTTCTTTTTGGGGGCACTGTATTTTTTTTTAATTAATTAATTAATTTTTGGCTGTGTTGGGTCTTTGTTGCTGTGCGCAGGCTTTCCCCAGTTGCAGTGAGTGGGGGCCACTCTTCATTGCGGTGCACATGCTCCAGGTGTGTGTGCTTCAGCAGCTGTGGCACATAGGCTCAGCAGTTGTGGCTCACGGGCTTCAGAGAGCAGCCTCAGTAGTTGTGGCACACGGGCTTAGTTGCTCCACTGCACGTGGGATCCTCCCGGACCAGGGCTCGAATTCGTGTCCCCTGCATTGGCAGGCGGATTCCCAACCACTGTGCCACCAAGTAAGTCCCCTGGGGGCACTTTAAAAAGCACCAATGTAAGCATAAGAAAATGCCTGGATGAGGAATTCAGGGCTCTGGTTTGTGCTCAAAGGCATTAAGTTGACTATGTTTTCCATACGTCCTGAATCCTTGAATGACATAAGCTTTCAATGAGAGTATCCCTCATGTGTGGAATATTAAAACAGATGCTTCAGGATATAACAAAGAAATAGGTAGCTTCAGTATGTCTTAAAATTTGGCATTTCTATCTCAATTTCTCCTACTAAGCTAATAATAGATATCTAAAACTCTAACCTACAATCAGTTATATATGTTACTGCTTAGTCTTATCCAAGTATGAGGATTACAACATCTGAGTTTGCTTTTGAATCAGTCATAATTAGTACTTCAAGAACACCATTAAATTATAGAGACAACTACAGATGTTAAATTTATTTCAACTAGACATTACCTTACTGCAAAAATATTGTAAAAGTAGTTACATTAAAATTTGATATTACATAAAGAAAAATCATATTTTGGACTATATTGAGAATATAATGGCTTAACGCATTATAATTACCGCCAACATTTGTAAAGGAGTGAACAATTAATAATGATACTAGACAACCAAAGCTCCTTTTACTCTTAAGGGGTCTTCCTAAATATTAAAATTGAAAACAAACACTACATTTCACCACAGGTATATTTGGCTACCTTCTTAAGTTACTTCATGAAATAGGAAATGCAAAGACTAAGTAAGTAGCTGTGGCAGATAGCTTAATGTTTTAAGAGCATGGGCTCTGGAGTCAGACAGCCTGGCAAGTGTTGTCATTTTACCAATTGTGTGACCTCAGGCAAATTACTTCATGCTCCCTGTGCCTCAGTTTCATCTGCAAAATGGGGATAATAATGGCAACTGTCTTGTGGGGATTTGGGAGAACTGTATGAGAAAATGCATGTAAAATACTCATGAGAGTACGGGATACTTAATAAATAAACAAATAAATGCTTGATAGCATAAATACTTGATAAATATTACCTACTACTACTACCACTATCATTATTAGCCCCAAATTTACTAACGGATCATGCCTTTCATTCTATATTTTTATAAAATGTAAGGGGAAAATGCTATTCTATGGGATTTTAAATTCTTATTTCAAGTATTTATTGCACATCAGTAATATAACAGGTAGGATGTTAGACATAGGGCCTTGTAAACACCATGGGCTTTTTGTTACTGAGCAAGTTATATAGGAATGTAAAGGTATATATTGCCCTGAATTCTGGTAAAACATGTCACAATGTGAAAAATAAACCTATCAACAATGACGATGCAGCTGATCATTAATAAATATGAGTTCTATAAATAAAATCATGTTTAGTGTCAATGGTAGACTGCTTTTCAGTTTAACTAAAATTCTCCCAGAGGTTTAATTAACTACTTAGGAAGCACAAAAGATTGGAAAAGAGCATGGTTCTGATTCCTGGGTTTCACAGCACTGTTCAACTTGGCACACAATAAATGCTCAATGAAGATTTGTTTTGCCTAAAACACTATGACTGAAAAGCACTCCAGAGTTAATACTGATTCACAGGAGATACTGCCACCTAGTGAAAAATTAGGCTCATTACCTGGGATTACCGTATAATGCTGAGAACTTCCCAAATTAAGACTTGATCCTGCTTAAAATACTACATGTATATTCAATATGTGCCAGTATTCAGACTAGGTACCAGTAATAAAAAGACAAATAAACCTCCAACTCTGCTTCCCACAAAGTATAGACAATATAAAGAAACTGCATACTCCACAGAGAGGCATAAAATAAACAGTTTTGTAGAAAAAAAAAGTTTGCATATTACACAATCAAAAGCTAATATTTCAGGAAATCTGCTAAAAAGGCAGTTTAGTGTAGCAAATGAGAGCATGGACTCCAAGTCCAGCCTGTATGGATCCAAGTCCTGGCTCCCATAATGGGAATAATTATAATACCTATCTCATAAGATTATTGTGAAAACTTTAAAAAATATGGGTAAAGTGCTTAAAATAGTACCAGGAACATGGAAAATGCTTTGTAAGTATTAGACATAATTATCATTACATGTAGAACAGGATCCTAGAGATTGATTAATAACAGAACATTAATTGCTGAAGTCTAGCTTCATACATTTAATTCATTAGAAGCCGTTTCTCTGACTAGTACTCTGTTATTATGGGAATCCTAAAAGTACATTATTTGTGGTACACTGTGACTAAATTTTGTATTACTAGATGATTAACCCTTTCAACATCAGGCAAATAAAACTGCCTTCTGAAAGTAAAAATCATATTTCTTACCAAAAAAAGCAAAAAGTCAGTAGAATGAAAGACCCAAAAGACCACAACCTGAACACATGCTTAACAGGGAAAGACGCTTGCTGACTCTTCACAGATTTTGCTAGAACTGAAAGATGGATGATACATTTAGCTACCACTGTGGTCTCATTCACAGCTTATTTAACTGATAAAAAAAAATGAGCTTGCTCCATTTTCCTTAAAAATTGCCTAAATGTATCAGCTGCTCTGATAAATACTATCTAAAAAATCATGTAACTGTTTTGTATCTTTCAAATTTTTTACCATTAAAACATTTATGTAAAACTACTTATAAACTTTATTTTCAGACAAGAAAGTGTGAGCAAAGTAGTCCTGTGTTAAAAGATAAATAAAATATAAGGCAAAGGTATAATAGGTCAGTAATAAATGTTATAATTTTCATTGAAAAAGTTTAAAGCCTTCATGATTCTGGCCTGTATCTAATGAGCAAAATATTTTAGAGTCTGAAACAACTTTTCATTTTTTCATGGTTATATACCATTCACAAGAACTGTGCTAAATCTTGGACTGCTTGAGATCACATAACTTTTTCCTAAACTGCTTCTTTTTAAAAACAGGCAGCAAAGAGTTGGGAGAATGTGTTGAAACATTTTGAGTTTTGTTTGTAAAGGTGTGTTAGTATATCAAAAATTGTGTTCGAAATACACTGCACAAAATATTTTTATTTAATATGTGTATTAACTGAACGTTTAAATTTCTAAAACACTCATGGAAATCCCTCATTTACATTAAGATACTGTGGACATAACATAATGTTCTTAACTTTATGCATTTATTTTCTAATACAACTGATCTAGAAAGGTACACACTCTACTAAATAAAAGGAAAGGGCTGACCAACAGAAAGAGTGAAAGAAAGGGAAAAAAACCTTTTTTTCCATTTCATTCCACACAGAGAGGCTTATCAGCATATTAAAACATAAGTTCCCATAGAGTCAAGTGTATACAGGTTGGATGAGCACGGTAACAACCCACTGTATCTTTTTTGTTTGTTTTAGTATAGTGCGTATCAACTTACAAAGTACTTTCACAGTCCCTGTCTCATAGCACCCTCGCAAAAAAATCTTAGGTAGGACAGATATTAGTAGTTGTAGGACCATTTACTAGATAGGGAAATGGAGCTTCAGGAAGGCAAGAGGCTTGTGCAAGGCCACTAAAGAAACAGAACTGAGCCTAAAACTAAATGTTTTTGAACTCCTGAACACTTGGCTCTTTCTACTTATGCTTCTAGAATGGACTTCTTAGTCTAAATGTCTATTGTCACAAAACCAAATGGACAAACCTAACTGGTCTAATCTACTGATGAACTTCTATCAAAGACAAAAAATAAACTAAAGAAAAAAGATGAGACTGGAGCTTTCAACTGCAGTTTGTAGTGAAAATTTCAAAAGCCTAAAAAGCAAAATAGAAATTCAATGAAAACTGTGGTGAAACTTCTGAAGAGTTTGAGGAAATTAATTGAGTGCCTATTTCCTATATAACAGTTCCCATTACAAAGTAAATAGGTATAACTCTTCTTTCTGTGAAGATTTGAAGTGTATAAAAGAGAGACCTGTTTCAGGACATATGTTTGAACTAGACAACAAACTTGGACACTGGATGATTTGAGAAATCCACTTGTCTTTTCCCATAGTCAGGCAGTGTTTACTTTTGCTAAATTTGTTTGTAATAGTAAGTGGTATTGTGTTGTTTAACAATTCCACCATCAGTAATACTGTTCTGTAAATCTGAATATGTGTCAGAGAAATTTATTATTTATTCTTTGTAAAATTCTTTAAAACAGGATAAATCTCAATTTTACACATTATTTTCTTATATAATTCACCTGTAAAGGCATAATAAAATCCATACTATGATCAAGAACTTCAGGTTTAGAGCTTAACTCAATTGCCCAACACTTAGCACTTATCACAAACATTAACCAATTCACACTGTATTAATGCAGTAAGCTTAACCACTTGCATTCCATTAACTTAAAACACTCTGTCTAGATAGTTCCACAGCAATGTTACCTGTATACATATTTGCATATTTATGCATTTATGACGTTGTGTGAAAGCCATCTTAGCTTAGCAAAAACAGTGAATGATATCATAAACAAAACAGAGAGTAATAAAAACCATTTACTTTTGTACAATAATTAATATATGAAAAAATGGAACTGCAATTTTGAGAGTGTCAGCACTATCAATACCATGCAGAACACTGAAATCCTAATTTCAGGACAAAAATTAAAGAAATATATGAAAAATAGCATAAATCCAGATAATTCTAATAATGCCATACTATTTCTGAAAAATGTGTCCGAAGTCTTTATTTCCTTATTATTTTCCAAATTTATAGAATAGTGTAATTTTACTGTAGAAAAAGACGTTAGATTTCTAATTCCAGATCTCATTTTCATTGACGCTTGATTTTTTTGCCTTCTTTTATGTTAAGAAACTCTCAAAATTACAACTTATTTAAACTATATGCTTTAGTAAAAAAGAAAAACAAATAGGAAATTAACTCAATATTCAACTAAAAACATTACAAATCCATATTTCCTAAATGTTATTTATCTTTTAATTTAGACATATTCCCAAATAATTTTTAGGTGAATTTTATTTATTTAAATTGATTTACAAAGGAAGTGATGACTACCTTTCTGTGATTACAACGTAAGAGCACAACCATTATGTGTACTTTTGATATTTAAACTCCATAATAATAGTGCTCATGGAAAAATAAAATGTTATAATAATAATATGATCTTTTTAAGTTGCTTGGCTTTCATAGTATATTCAAGAGAGCTTTGTTAATACAAAGGATGACAGTTTTCAGAGTTCATAATTTCCGGTTCAGTCTAAATGTAAAGGTTACTCTAAATATTCTCCTCTTATCAAGTGGTGGACTTACCATGGAAATCATAAATATATAGAAGAATTGGCTCATTCTGCCCAAACGCACAAAATGCAACCATATTTTCAAGTGGATGATAAGCAATATCTCGAATGGGTGACTTGAATGGCAGGTCAGAATACATTGCTACTTGTTCTCCTAAATAAGAAAAGACATTCAATAATTTGTACCATCTCAGATACTTCTCATTAGAAGATTATTCTGTAGCTTATTAAAAAAGATTTATAGTAAGTAATGATAAAGCTCACGTTATTTATATGAACACCTTAAAAACTTATAAATATTTGAGTACCACTATATTAAATAATTATCTTTATTTTTCATTCTGTTGGCCCTCCTTTTTCTACTTCTCAGTCCAACCTCTCCACGGAGGTATTCAAGGCATGAAATAAAGACAAAGAGCTTGGAAGTAGAAAGACCTGACTCTGAGATCTGACAGAGCTGAGCAAATGACAACTAACAAAGAACTCCAGGGAGAACTAGGGGAGGAATGTCAGGATTAAAACTAAAGACACTCTGGTTGGGAGAGGTTTAGTGAGGAATTAATTTTTTCTATATTTCTTCCAGAGGCTGTTTGACGTACCATCTGCTTTAAAGATGCATATGATTATTAATGACTAAAAGAGGCCTACAGCAGAAGTTTAAGTTTGAAAATCAGAACTCAAAAAGCAAAGAATCCAGTTCCACGGATTGCTGGGGAAAAGAGATTTATGAACACTTCTGAACTGATGCTGAAGTATCAAAATATAGTAAGAAAAAAGAAAAACTATAAGTGAACTGACTAGTCAAAAATGCCTAAAGGGAAAGATGAAGAAAATAAAAAGCTGAAGTCAAATACTGCTCCTTAAAGAAATTTTAAAGTAACTTTTATAAAATTCTTTCTACTGCTAAAAAAAAATGTTTATGTAGTTTTGGCTTTTCTTTTAAAAAGCAAGGTGAAGCACAAATGAATTGCCCAATATAATAGCTTATGTTATTCAAAAAAAAACTGAATTACAGGGCTTCCCTGGTGGCGCAGTGGTTGAGAGTCCGCCTGCCGATGCAGGGGACACAGGTTCGTGCCCTGGTCCGGAAGGATCCCACATGCCGTGGAGCGGCTGGGCTCATGAGCCATGGCCGCTGAACCTGCACGTCCGGAGCCTGTGCTCCGCAACGGGAGAGGCTACAATAGTGAGAGGCCCACGTACCACAAAAAAAAAAAAAAACAACAAACAAACCTGAATTACAGTAAAATTGCTATTAAGTTTCAGACATCCAAAACTGACAGAAGTATGTTTGTTTCTAATAAAAATGAAGATGGTTAACCATTTGTATACCTAGTTGTACTCTAAATTCAGTTTATAATACTGTGTTTTGTATTACAGTCATCATTAAACACTTCTCTAAGTTCAACAATATCTCATTACCAGCAAGGAAAGAATACACCTTGAATTACAATGTGAAATTCTAAATCCATGAAGATATCAAAACCATAAAGAACAGAATTTAATATAAATTTAGACTGCAGCTGAATTCCATTATCAGCTTTCCAATTTTGAAAAACATAACTGAGAACCTGAAATCAGAATTTCCTTGAAAATTACAACATAAAATTGTAGTTTTTATACTTCATCAAAAACAAAACAAAACAAATGTTTAAGTTTGATGAAATATTATTTACCTGTTTCTGGGTTCCAAACATATACTATACCATCCTCACTTCCAGCAAAGAGAAAAGTCCCACATGGTGTCAAAGTACTGTGAATCTTCTCTCGATAATTTGCTGCACCTACAAATTTCCTTGCTGCTAATCTAGGAACCAAAAAGATTTTACAAATGAAACCTGTCTTACCCATTTAAAAGACTGGTGGTAGGAAAACTGTTAAATACTTCATTTGCATTTAACAAACAACTTGTGAGAATCTGTTATGCAGGATACATTCTATGATGGATGCAGAATAAAGAAGAGATAATCCCAGAGCTCAGGGAGCTTATAATTTAGCAGGAGAGAGAAGAAATGCATTAAAGTAAAATAGAAAGTGGATGTAGAAAGTGCCACAAAAGAACAGAAGGAGTACTTTTCAGATTTGGATAGGAGAGATGATTTCTAGCTATGGAGCAAAAGACTACTTTGGAAGTAGCATTTGTATTGGTTACTAAAAAATGAACAGAATTTTTATATTCTTATATTTTCTCCATGTGAAATACTTGATCATTGCAGAAGTATTAGACAAAACATTATTGAATCATCTATTAAATATGGTATATAATCTTCCAGGCTTTTTAACTTATGAATAATAACAGCTAACACTGTTTTAGCGCTTATTATGTGCCAGGTAGGTACTATTATCATCCCTGGTTTACAGAGAAGATATTACATATACTGCTCTGTTATCTGCTTTTTTCAGTCAACAATGAGTCATGAATAATGGCCACCATGTCAGAAAATAAAGATTACGCGTTATCATTTTAATAGGCATATACTATACCATTGTCTAAATGTATCTTAAGAAATTTTCTATTGTTGGATAACACTTAGGATGTTTCCAGCTTTCCCCTACCATGAATATGATTTCTGTGAACAACCTTGTGTATATATATATATTTTTGCACTGCCTCATAATTATTTTCTTAACATAAATAACTAAACCTAAGGTTACTGGGTCAAACACTTCTGCTATGTCTGTTAATGTTTTAAGTACTTTAAATGTATAAACTAGTTTATCCCTCACAAAACACTTATGAGGATGGCATATTATTTCTTCCATTTGAGTGATGAGGAAAGAGAGACACAGGAAGATTAATCAGCTAGTAAGGGGTGGAACAGGCAGTATTTGACTGTAAGCAGTTTTCTTCTAGAGCCCAAGCATGATCATAGGCTGAATACTATACTGCTTAAAAAGAGAACAACCAAACTCTGCAGGCCTGGTCTTCTAGAGTCTGGCTCTAATTTCTGTTGGATTCTCTCTCAGCATTCCTTAGCAAGAAACCCATGCTCATACAGACTAACTCACTCTGCCCTGAATACAGCTTCTATTATTCTACCTCCAAACTTTATTCCAGGCTTTTCATGTTTTCCACCCTAGTGAGGACGCTGCCATCTTGTCTAAATTCTACCCATCCTTCAAGATTGAGCTCAAAGACCAGTCTTGCCACAGAGCCTTTAACAGAAGACTATATTATAGCTATCAGCTTTACCGTTGCCATGAAAAATACAATCCTTTTATTATGTATTTATACTCATTAAAAATACTTATTGAGTACTTGCTATCTGTTAGGTATGACGTGGGTACGATGTATAGAAAAAAAGAATAAGCAGATTCCAGTCCTTGAAGATCTCACAATGTAGCCTAAGTGTTTTGTATGTTATTTTGGAGGTAGTACAACTAGATTATAAATTCCTGATGAACAAATTCTGCTTATCATTCTCCTACAGCACCCATGCCAGTGTCTCAAACAGTTCTACATAAATACTGAAGGGCTTAATGGTTAGCCCTAAAGTGATGATTGCAGAATAAACTAACCTGGATTACCACATTTGCCTTCCTAAATACAATAATGAAATTTAATAAAATAGCTTTCTCTCATTTGTTTTACAGGAACTTTTAACGGCAAAACCAAAGCACACCAGAAGTCCATGCTGGTTTTCCTAGAACTCTGCTTCTGCCTTTTACATTAAAAATATCTCTTTTCATTTGCCTCTTTTAGAAACAAAACAAAAAGGAAAAACAAGGATGTATGAATCAAAGCCCTCTCATTCAGGCATGATAGATCATAATACTATGTTAAACCAATATCATAAAGATAAAAGATATGTGGTGGCAGTAGTTTCTTTTTTTTTATTGTGAAAATAAAAAACAGTAGACTACATCTCAGCCTAAGAACTATTCACATTTTGGGTCAGATAATTGTTGCAGAGGCCTGTCTCATGCACTGCAGGATGCTCAGTGATATCTCTGGTCTCTATCCACCAGATACTGGAATAAACATGCAAGTGTTTCTAGACACTGCCAGAGGTCCCCTGAGGGACAAAATTCTCTAGTTGAGAACCACAGCTGCACTTTATAAATATGAATTAAATCATTACTTATTCTATGAGCACTTAACCTGCAAATACTGAAATATACTTACATTCGGAGATCCATAATTCTCAAAGTACTGTCTTTGGTATGAATTAACAAACGTTTTCCATTGGGATGAACCTCCAAGTAACTTATTGGAATCCCCTTAAACTCACTCTCTTTAATTTCCTAAAATGATTTTAAAAAAGATTATAAAATATTACCACTGTAAAGTTTGTCTAAAGTTAAGCCCTTTTAAGTGTACAAATTTAATTTTAAGATGTCATTTTCAATTGCACAATACAGGATGTTTAAAAATTGTTAGCAAAATTATTCCAAGTAACTTCAGGTTAAGGATGAAAATAAAGCTGCTAAAATGTATTTTTTGGTTGTTATGTAACACCATATTTAATTAGTGTTTTTGTAGTATATTCCCAAACAAGAAGCACTTTCTACAAACACATCTTCTAACACTACACTGTCTGTTTATCATCAGATAAGAAACTTTCCAATTTTTATAAATTCGAAATTAAGTATAGAATTAGCTCTCAAGTTCTATTTCAGTCTCAGATTATTTCTTCATACATCTATTTCCACTTGTCCTGAAAAAGGTAAATTATCAGCATCTTATTCTGAAATAATTTAGTTTAGATTGTAATTTTTTTTTGATACTTAAGGCAGCTAAATCTTCTACTTATAGAAGAAGACTATAAATAGACCTGATTAATGATGTCAAGAAAGACACAAACACTGAAGGAGAATCTGCCTGAACAAGCCGTGTATAAGGACAATTTCCAAAGGTTCTTGTTTCGATTACCAGCAGAAAGAAAAAAACTGCAAATGCAAAACTGCTTAAACTAAAGTCTAAAGAGTCAAGAGAGGGTCTGCTTTAACCTGTAGGCAGAATTCTGAATTAGCCTTCTTCTCCCTCGAGGACCCCTTATTATTCTTGCTCGCTTCTCTTAGAGGGTCTCCTCTTCAGAGGTGGGTTGGCACCAGCTGAGGTGGGGTACAAACTGCTACAATCCTAGTATCAGTAGCTGAGCCCCTCCTACTGCCATTTGGTGCTAAAACCTGCTGTCAGCTTTTTACAAGTTACAGAATAAAGTCAAATACTGATACCATAGATGGGGATTTTACTGAGCCCAACTACAATGATTTGGAGGTGGAGATGCACTGCTGAAGGTGTGAGCAATTGGAGCAACACTTACACAGATGCAAATGTGCAAAATCAAAACCAAGGCTGCATAACAAGTTAAGTGTTAGGTACAGGTTTGAGAAAGCTGCTGGTAGCTTCAGTGTTTGTAGTATCTGTTAATGAGTTCCTTCATATTTTTATCATATTCATGCTCAAGCCCTAGTTCTAAAGACCACGCCCTATACCAAGGAGTGTGTGCAACAGCACATGGACACCTCATCTTAAGGGACAGATGTGTATAACCCAGCATCCTTCCCCCCACTGTTGGTTGAAGAGAACCACGTAAGAAATCGCAGTTTCCCATCTGTCCTAGGACATAAGCTACTAAAAAGACATCCCAGCTCATTTCCTAACTTTCTATTTTCAACTCTCTCAAGTAACCACCAGGAGGCAGATTTCCAAGGTATATTTGCCTTTTGGTTACTATATTGAGGTAAAGAAACACATGATTTTTAATACAAATAATAGACTCTGCATTGTAGACTCAAATGATTAGAAATGGTGCCTTTGGAGCCTTGCCAATCCTTTAGGTATCAATATATAAGTAATTAGAAAGTTCTTTTCGAAGTGTGTGAAATTAGGCTACAACATGAATCCCAAGCCATCATTCATTAATCTGACAGACTAGATGAGAATGACTAAAAATAGAATAGACTGGTTTTTAAACAGATCTGACAGATTCAACAGATTTAACTAAAGTTCCTGGAAATTCTTTTTCATGTAGAATGTCTTTTTTTCAAACAGGGACAATTATAATCTATTATGAAGAAGAACAAAACCGAAGAACACAGGTATAGCATATAAGACAAAAATTATATCAATACATATAAAAACAACTCAGGTTTAATGATTCATTTTGTATTTTTAACTTAAACATGCTAGATATACACCAACAAAGTTGCTTGGTATACAAGCCATCTTTAAAACACTCTGCTTCAAAAATGAGATCATTCATTTGTTTCTGCCAATTTAGTATATTTCAAATGAAACAATTACTGTGATTAAATGATAGGCCCTCTCATACTTATATAATCTTGATCACACAATTTTGAGGGATAGCACTGTTAACAAAACCTTGAGCACAGTGTTTTTAGTGATGTTATTAGACCAAGAAAAAAATAATATAAATAGCAGAAAATATAAGTTATTATGTACAGATGGTGATATAACATATACCTCATTTTGCATAAATTTCAGCAATGGATCCCTGAATACCATAGGGCAAATTAGGGCTCAAAATAAGAAACAAAAGCCTGGCCAAAATGAAGAAAATTTCACTACGTCACTATATTATCAATTAGCCATCAGGAAGACATGATAATTGACTTCTCAGGGACTGAGAAAAACTTAATTTCTTTGAAAAGAACGAATGGAATGTCCTGACATCTTTTTTTTTTTTAACATCTTTATTGGAGTCTAAGTGCTTTACAATGGTGTGTTAGTTTCTGCTTTATAACAAAGTGAATCTGTCCTGACATCTTAAAGTCATGTGGTTCAATTTTTTTCCCCCATTTCTTTAATTAAATCCCCAAATATGAAATGGTTCTATACCTTATTTACACTCCAGTGACGCACTGAGTGTTGCACATCATTAACTTTGACATACGTACTCCAAACAACAATCACCCCTGTGCAGTCTCCTGAATACATGTGATGACCTATTTAAAAAAATAAAATTACTTACATATAAATGTCACACAGAGGTTGAAACAAATATTATGAAATTGGGAAAACACATCCCAATAAAACAAAGAATTGAAGGGCTAGTAAAAGGCATTACAGTTTTTAAAAAGTCCAAAAGGCAGTCAGATCCCAACTATCTTTAAATGAATTCTTCACCCTTTTGAATTATTTTTGATGATTTATTTCCCTTTGTCACCTACCTGAATTTGAATACAAAAAGAAATGGCAATCTCAGTTTATGTGTACGTGGCTCAAATTCCAAAGCTAAACAAATTATTTGAAATATCCAATATGATCTGTATTGCTCACCTTCATTAACCTATATAATCTATTTTATATTCCTGGAAAAACACCTATACTCTAATATATACTGTTAGCATAATACCTGAGACCTGGTAGGAACTCAATAAATGACCAGGGAATGAATAAAATAATAAATAACAGGTGCTTCAGTTCAGCATCAATTTCTTAGAGTCAAACCATCTTACAGTTGAATGGGACCTCAGAGATCATCAGATTCAACTTCATAACCTGTCAGGAATATCTTACAAACCATTATGAACAGATGGTTGTTCAGCAACTGTGAATGTAATATTTTACACAAAAGTAGCTTATTCAACTGATGAAATGCTCTGTATATTAGAATGTTCTTTCTAATTTTGAGCAAAGAAAATCTGTTTCTTGCAGTTTTGGCCCTACTTCTACCTACAGAGCGACGTAGAAGGACTTCTCTTTTTTCCACATCTAAACCAAATATTTGAAGAAATTCTTCATCTCTCTTTTATGAGCTACTTCTATTATGACAGAATTTTCAGACGCCTTTCTATCCTTGGTTGACCTTTCCTGAATGTGTTCCTACTTATAAACATCCTTATGGTTGAACGGAGTACATTAGCAGTATTATCATCTTGATCTGGATCCCATACCAATTTATTATAGCTATACACACCTAGTATCTGAAATAATAGAAAAGGTGACTATTTAATAATGAATTTCTTTATTATTCCAGCTGACAAAATAACCTATATTTTATGTCCTTTAAACACTATCCTTAATACTCATATTCTAAGATTAAACCTTTAAATAATTGCAAATCTCCCTTCTATATGTTTCTGTACTTAAAAAAAATCCTGTTGCTACATTTAAAATATATATTTTCAATATTCCTCTGGGATTTCCACCCCCCATCTTCCTCATTTTTACCCTTTACATAAAACGGCCCTTTAAAAAACCTACTAAGGGAATAATCACCAATCCAATGAAATATATTTTGCAATTTGGAACAGGACTGGTTGTTACAGCAAAGATTAGTTGAATCAAAATGTTTAGAAATTTATTGACTTCAAAATTAACTAACAATTCCCTCAGTGCCAAATTTATACCAAGGTCTATCATATGATCTTCAAAATATGGATAAATCTAAATATGCACAAACATATTTAATTTTATCTGATACATAAAGTCACCCTCAAGCTTAAATAATTATTATCCTAGTGAAACAGAAAATTTTTCAAAATTCTTCATGTAACTAGCCTTCAACTGGCATATATTCTTGGACATACCTTCAATATCAAAACAGAGAGAGTTGATAAAACTCTTGTGAGCGTCAAACTGTCGGATTAATATGGCAGGATCCTCTCTCATATCAACTTTCCATATACGTATCACAGAATCATAGCATCCTGTAACCACCAGCTCTTTTACAGCTGGGTGGAATTTAGCCGTGTAAACAAAAGAAGGATGAGGTAAAACTCTGAAAGTATTTGTATTGTTTATTTCATTTTTCCATATCCTGGAAAAGGATAAAAAAGTTACATATTGCTTCTGAAAGGCAGACATTTCTCTAAGAACCAATATGAGCAATGGACTTTATAAAAGTAAGCAAGTGACAACAACCAATGGTAAATTTTGTAACAGTAAAAATAATGTGATGACATTATAGGATAGCCAGAGTTCTTTCAGTTTGACAAAGCTATTTCTTATAGTTATTTTCAAGCATAATGGTTAATTCCTCTACTAATTGTAATCTATACTGTAAAATGAAAAAACTGTACTTGTATATGTCTATACTTTTTAAACCTACCTATTTTTGGCATTGAGTAAACACATTGGATAGTTGGTAAAATACTGCATTTAATACAATATAAGTAAAAAACAAAACAGAGGGAGAAATTTCAATGATTTCCCATTTAGGCTGTGTATATTGTTTTTCCAAAGTGCTTACAGTTGAGGGTTTAGAGAAAAGGGTATTCTATTAACTTTATATTTGTAATTTCAAAGCATAGATAATGAACATAAACATCTCAAAGACTTAGAAGGCACATTGAAATTACTATATAAATACTTGAGTAAAATAACATTAAAATCATTACAATATTTTATAGAAAACAGGCTATCATCGAGCACTCACTTTATGTTTAATACTCTTGTTATCTCTTCCTTTATATAATAGGTGATTTGAAAGAAATTAATATTGTTATTGCTACAGTCTTGACAAGAGTAAACTCTAAGAGTTAGATACTCTGCAAGTCAATATGCAAAAATAGGCAAAATCTAGGAACAAACAGGTGCTTTGTGAGTGTGAAGCACTCGATTTTTAAAAATTTAAGTTATCAGAATTAGAAGAATTTATTAATTTTTTAACATGGGGATTTATAGTTCATCCTTTTAATTACTGTCTAAGAACTGAAGCAAATTAAGTCTTTTTCAAAATTATCTATAAAAAAAATACAGTTGTTATTCAAGAATAACATTCTATAAGTTTTCTCAGCAGCTGCTTAAAATACAGGATATGATCTTTAATTACTAAGAATTCAACCTAATAAATGAAGGAAGTGAAAGAACATGTTTTCAAGTAAAAGTAAAGCATGTGTGTCACTGCATAAACATTTTTACCACAGTGATACTTTCAATGAACATATGTAACATGAAATATAGTACGTATAGAAAGAACAAAATCACTAATTTGGAGGGAATATTAAGGAGGATGCTAAAAGATAAAAACTTCAGTGGCCTGCTAATAAATCTTAGCAGCATTATCTGAAATACTATACAACAAGAAGAAATGAAGCAACTGTACCTTAAAAACAGCTCAATATAATTAGAACAGACACAATATCTTAAAATAAAAATGAAGCATTTTACATAAAAGCGGAATCGGTACCAATGATGGCTTTCATCACCCAAGCAATGGTAGAATCCAAGATCAAAAGAAATGTATTAATGGGTTTGTGAAAAAAAATCAGATTGTCCGTAGACAGAGAAGAACAGTGATATACAAATCTGTAAAGACCAGATGAACACAAACAAAAATTATCAGAATTAGGAAAGAAAAAAGACATTCCAAAGTTAAAACAGTGTGTGTGAAGAGAGGGCAGAGTGGGGCCTTATGGGTCTATCTGGGAGCCATTACACATGGATAAGTCTTTCTGATTATATTAGGAGCTGCTGAACTGTAGTGTTCTCAAATTATACTGAAGATAACTAAAGACGGAGATTTAGGTTAAGCCCATCTGGCAGAGAGCTAACCAGTGGAAAACAGTTACTCAGGAGACACTAACAATAAAAGGTGACGGTGACCCCAGAAGATAACAGAGGACCTGGGCAGAAACCCGAACTCCTGCCACTTCTGAGCATTAGCAACTCTGGTTCTCTTCCTTTTGACTTTAGCTCATTCAGTGTAAGTATTCTTCACCTCTTTCAAAAACCCCACTGCCTTTTTTGTTCTAGCCACAGCGTTTCTCTCTTCACTCAGTTAATCCTTCACAACAGTATTTTTAGGATGTAAAGAGTCCTAAATTAGTATCAACTTCCAAGCTACATAAAGAAAAAAATATCCTTTACTACAATATATGCTGTGCGAGGAAACCCAAGTTGACTTCAAGAAATGGTAAAATCTGAGCTGGGTTTTAAATGATGACTAGGAGCCCACCCTGGCTTACAAAAGGCATTTAGACGTGTGTTGAGTGAATGAGTTGGGCAGGAAGGGGAGGAGAAGGGCATGTCAGCATAGGAAGAGCCCACAGGTAACATGGAGATGCCAAAGAAGATAAGATGCTAAAGGTATTTCAAAAGATTGTGTGGGTGAGGCAGAGGGTACATGGGAAGTGCACAAGGGACGACAGAAGGTCAATGAGGGTTATGCCTGTCATGCCACGCTAAGGAACTGGAATATTTTCCAAAGCGCAAAGATTTTTAAAGTCAAGACATTATGAAAGATGGTTTTGGAAAGAATTTTAGCATAGCAGGGATGGAGGAGCTAGAGGGTGAACACTGGGAAAGCTTAGCAGCAACAGTTTAAGCAAAAGATAACAAGGACTTGAATTAACGCAACAGCAGTGAGGATAGAAAGAATGTGACAGAATGTGAGACTTTTAGGAGGCAGAATTAATATACTTGAGAACTACCTGTATGTAGAAAAGAAACACGAGTACTACTCTGAGTTCCCAGCTTGGGAGACAGGGTGGATAAGGATGCCATTAAAAACTATATGAGGGCTAAAAAAGGAAAACAAAATTTGGTGATTTCCGTTATGGATCTGAGGTGCCACTGGGCAATCCAGGCAGAAGTGTGTAATACAAAGTTGAATTCGGAAAAAGAGAAGGAGCTCCAAGTCATTAGCATGTAAGTGAGATTCAAAGCCAAGGAGATGAGAGAGACCAGGATAAGCACACCAAACCACAGAAGACATCGAATAAAGGATCTTGGGGATAGCATGTACAGAGAACAGGCAGAAGAAAGGGAACAAGAGAATGAGAATTGGTCAGACTGATAAAAAGAAAACAGAAGAGGTTGTCAATGAAAACCATGACTTGAAAATATTTCAAGACTGGTCAATAATGAATTATTGCAGTGAAGGCAAACAGGGTAAGGACTAAAACTAGCCAGTGGATCCGAAAATTAGTAAGAAACTGCAGCTCTCTCAAAGGAAGTTTATATAGCACGCTTGAAGTGAAAGCCAGACTAACTGGGGGAAAGTAAAGACAGTGTGTATAGGATGCTTCTTGATGGTGTAGAAAGAAAAATAATGTGGTAGCCTGAAAGGCAGGAGGAGTTTAGAAAAAGATTTCCTTAAGATAAGGAGATTTAAACATACTTCTAAGATGAGAGGAAAAAATCAATAGAGAAAGATACTAAAGAGACAACAGAGGTAGGAAATAAACGTAACAGATTAAAAAAGTAACTTTTAAAATATTTTATTGTGATACTTATTAAATTGGAAGCGGCTAAATTATTTTCAAAACTGACATTTTGAACAGTGCAAATAGTTGACAATCTATTAAGCTCTTAAAACATAAGGTGCATATTCGTTTACTGACCCTACACCGTGCATTGAGCAGCACCATGTCCTGGCCTCTGCATCCAGCTAACAGTGGAGGCAGAATCCCTGCCATCAAGAGTTTATATTCCAGGAAAAATCTCAGTTGTTTAAGAACTTCATCTCAAAATATTAATCAAAGAGTGTACAAAATGATCATTTAAAGATAGTGAGGACTAGAAACATTATATATTACATAAACGAAATATATTTAACAGAATGCCTTTAGAAAAAACGTTTTCATTACTTCTTAATCAGTGAGTCTGTATGATGCATGTTTATGACGGTTCCTTGATAAGCAAAACATCACTGAAGCATAAGAGTAGTTATATCACTTTATATTCATTCGCTCTGCTTTCTTTGAGGGCAAGCAGCATACACAGCGAGTACTTCTCAAGGATACTAACCTGGCAGTGCCATCAGATGATGCAGTAAGAATATAGCGATCATCTTTTGACCAGCAAAGATCATAAATGATATTGAGGTGGCCACACAATTCTCTCATGAAACGTCCAGAAGGAATTTCATATACTAATGAAAATATTCGAAAATTAGTATGTTTCCAGATAGAGGATTCTTAACCGAATAACATAAAAATTCATAATTTATAATAATTTGTATACCAGGTAAGCACTGTCTATAAGAATATTATCACCAAAGACATTTTCAGTATTAAAAAATTTCAAAGTCTAGGGCTTCCCTGGTGGAGCAGTGGTTGAGAATCTGCCTGCTAATGCACGGGACACAGGTTTGAGCCCTGGTCAGGGAGAATCTCACATGCCGTGGAGCAACTAGGCCCATGAGCCACAACTACTGAGCCTGCGCATCTGGAGCCTGTGCTCCGCAACAAGAGACGCCACGATAGTGAGACGCCCGCGCACAGCAATGAAGAGTGGCCCCCGCTTGCCGCAACTAGAGAAAGCCCTCGCACAGAAACGAAGACCCAACACAGAAAAAATAAATTAATTAATTAATAAACTCCTACCCCCAACATCTTGTTAAAAAAAAAAAAAGTCGGGCTTCCCTGGTGGCGCAGTGGTTGAGAGTCCGCCTGCCGATGCAGGGGACACGGGTTCGTGCCCCGGTCCGGGAAGATCCCACATGCCGCGGAGCGGCTGGGCCCGTGAGCCATGGCCGCTGAGCCTGCGCGTCCGGAGCCTGTGCTCCGCAACGGGAGAGGCCACAACAGTGACAGGCCCGCGTACCGCAAAAAAAAAAAAAAGTCAAAATCTATTTAAAAGTAAGTTTTCACTTGCTTTAGACACAAGAATTTACATACCGAAAATTTTATAATGGGCTACAATTAACAATTATTCTTATCTCTTCAAAGCAATCCTAATAATCTTTGATAATCAATTTATTAATCTAATAACTTTAAAAAAGTATTTATTTATTTAGGCTGTGCCGGGTCTTAGCTGCGGCATGCGAACTCTTAGTTGTGGCATGCATGCGGGATCTAGCTCCCCGACCAGGGATGGAGCCCAGGCCCGCTGCATTCGGAGTGTGGAGTCTTACCCACTGGACCACCAGGGAAGTCCCTCAAATAACTTTTAAATTGCAATTCACTTCAAAGATTCTGTAATTTGGTCTTTCATGAATAAGGTATTATCTTATCTGAAAATCAATCAAATTCCAACCAAAATTTAACTATTCGAAGCAATGAGAAATTTAAACTGTGCTATTGTGAGAAAAAAATTCTAATACTAAAAATGATAGACACTACTGTGAGAGAATGAACAGAGATTTAATCTGATAAACAAGGCATTGTGTTATGGCTATGGTATATATATATATATATATATATATATATATATACAATGAAATCTAAGATAACAACTTAACACAGAAAATACTTTCCAAGTCTCTACTTCCACCTAGTGGTAAAACCAACTGCTCTTTAAACTATCAAGCAGTACACAAGAACTTCTGTAATAGCAAAATAAAGACCTCGGAAAATCTGCTTCCCCATAAAAGCAACGAGAACACTGGCAAAAATTGTCAAAATTAACTTTTTCAGAACTCTGGAAATGAAAGGCTTGCAAAAATCTGAGGAGCATCTATTAAAGAAAACAGCTGAATCTTGGTAAGAACACTGAGCTCTGCAGTGTTTTAACTTGTCCTGTTCCCATTCCCCTCTCCCAAGCTCCAAAGTGGACTTAAAAACCAACAGCCTTGAAACTACGAAGAAAACCAGCAGCCTAGCAGCTATGGGATGGGGCAGAAGAGGCCTGAAGATCTCCAAAGCCCCACCTCCAAGATTTATCACTGCTGGACAGCTTGGCAGCTCCCGGAAAGGCTCCATTTTCAGGGCTTGGCTTTATCTGACCTGGCTCTGAGCATGATCTGTGTGAAGAGCTGAAACTCTAGGGTACATGAAATAATCAGTGGTGTGGCTATCTGACACAGTGATACCAGGTGGGCCTAAGAAGAGGCTGACCAAAAAATTCAAAAGGAAAAACTGGGAATGAGATGTTCATAGGGCACTTTGAAAAGCTCCAATACATTCTGGGGAATCTAGAAGGACACTTACACATGAAAGGCTGTGTATATACTGTGCAAGAAAGACCTGAAAGGCCCTATCTCTTACTGTGACTGCCCTGAGGGCTGTGCAAGTAAAGGCTAAGGCAAAGTTGTAAACTCCCTACTTTAGAATTGAAACCATATCCCAACACACACACACACACACACACACACACACACACGCACAGCACTTCGGCACAGGCTGGGAGACCCATTCACTCAGGCATTTAAAAATCCCTCTCTAACCACTAGCAGACCACTAAGCTAACCAAGCAACGACTCCAGGGGTAAAACCTGACAAAGGATAAAGACCACAGAATTAGTCCAGGAACATCACTAAACAAACAACAACAAATCCCAGGTGGACAAATGCAGGGGGGTAAAGAGGGGAATCTGATTTCCAGAGTTGCCACATTGTAATATTTAAAATATCCAATTTTCTAGGGAGACACACCCCTAAAAAAACCCCAAAATAGTAAAGTATGGCCACACACAGGAAAAAAAGCAGTCAACAGAAACTGTCTATGACACTGGTTTCCTAGATAAAGACTTTAAATTCACTTGTATAAATATGTTCAAAGATATAAAGAAAACCACATCTAAAGAACGAAGGTGTGAGAATTATTTCTTACCAATTAATAGAGCATATAAAAAAAGACCAAGCAGAAATTCTAGAGTTGAAAAGTACAATAACTGAAATAAACAATTCACTAGAGGGTATCAACAGCAGATATGAACTGTCAGAATAGTCAGTAAACTTGAAGACAGGTCAATTGAGATTATGCAGTCAGAGGGGCAGAAAGAAAAAAAAACGAAGAAAAATGAATAAAGGTGCGGAGACCTGTAGGACGCCATCACGTGTACCAATATAGAAATGATGGGAGTTCCAGAAGAAGAGAAGAAATAGAAAGGGGTAGAAAGAACATTCAAAGAAATAAAGATGAAAAACTTCCCAAACTTGTGAAAAACATCAATCTGCACATCCCAGAAGCTAAATGAATTCCTAGTAGACACACCATAATCAAAAAACGACAAAGATTCTTCTTGTGTTTTTTGAGATTTAAGCAGTAAGTATATCTAAATTCAAGTTTTTCTTTCTTTCTTTTTTAAAAATATTTATTTATTTGGCTGTGCCAGGTCTTAGTTGCACATAACAAATTTGAGGGCTTTCATAATCAAATTATCACTACTATCAACTGACTAAAATTGGATTAAAATTCGTCAAGAGATTTATTAATCCTTCATGTTGCAAAATTTCTACATTTAAAGTAGAAAATGCTTAAAAAATACCTCCTGAATGTTTTAAAAATAAATTTATCTTCCTTCATTTGATCATTTTCATTCTATTTCTGGACCGACATTGTATAGCAAAGTGCAAAATTATTATAAAAGAACTGTTACTTTACTTGAGGAAATCTATTTTAATTTAGTAGTACTAGTGGATGACTCAAATTAAGATTTCAATGAATTTTAAACACCAAAAAACATTCTGCGTATAGACTACAATCAGCTTAAACAGAAGGATCATTACTCACAAATAATTGGATACCCATCCCGGCTGGCACAGGCTGCTGCTAATATTCTTCCATTGTGGGAGAAAGCAAGACAAAAACATCCTCGCTCTCCTGCATTTAGTGAGAAGAGGTGCTTGTTTGGGATACGGCAAGCCTGAAAAACATACATTTTACCAATATAGATGAAGAATATAGATATATAGATATATAGATATTTTACCAATATAGATAAAGATGAAAATATGAAAGCTAGCTGTTAACTTCAATTATTGTAGCTGTTGCAGTTTCTGGTTTTTTAAAAAGTCCCTCTACTGTGATGCAGAGGAAGAAGCAAGTAAGCAAATGATGGAAAACCATAGTAAATTACTTTCAAAGCAGAGAATCACTTTCAATTCTCCAGAAAATTAAATGAATTTATACTCCATGCCTAATAGCACTATTCACCCAAAATATGAATAGAAAATTTCAATATCTGATACTCCAAAGCTGTCACTACCACATTATTTTTATACAGCCACAAAAATGAATGTATGTTACACCCTTATTTAATGACAGCAACTAATAAGTGATTTTTGCTGAACCATAAACTTGTTCTGAGTCTATAAATGCCATATAGGCCTAGCTGAAGTCCATGATGTACGAATATTCATTCTCTTTCTTTTTTTCTCTCTTAAAATAACCACTATTTGTACTGCCTTCCAAAATGTATTTTCAAAGTAAATCAATCACCTCCTATTGATTTCTCATTCACTAATTTTATTAAAATTCCTTCACAATTTTTATGTTTCATTCCTTATTATCAGATGAAACCAAAACTTTCTGTACATTATTATCTGCTGTAGAAAATACTACTTTTTTTTTTTTTTTTGCGGTACACGGGCCTCTCACTGTTGTGGCCTCTCCCGTTGCGGAGCACAGGCTCCGGACGCGCAGGCTCAGCAGTCATGGCTCACGGGCCCAGCCGCTCTGCAGCATGTGGGATCTCCCCGGACCGGGGCACGAACCCGTGCCCGCTGCATCGGCAGGCAGACTCTCAAACACTGCGCCACGAGGGAAGCCCACTACTTACTTTTATTTGTCCTAATTCTCTCTTTCAAACTTTTGTGAGCCTTAGTTCCTGTGTTTCTTATTATTCAAAAAGTTCAACTGAACATATATTGAGCCCTTACTATATGCCAAGAATGTGGCACTTTATTACAAATGTCTTTTTATATATTCATCACAGTAAACCTGTAATTATTATTACTATATATAGCTAATAAGGATTATTCAGAGGGTTAAGCCCAGCTTAACGGGTCGAGTCAAAGACTACTGGTTCAAGGGCCCGCTTTCTAGATTGGTATCAGCTTTTTCATAAGTAGCATCAAGATTTAGCAGTATTATGAAGAGGCAGCATTATGAGCAGCTACTAGAAAGGCGAAAAATTCAACAGACATTTATTAGGTGCCAATAATGTACCAGACACCATTTTCCCTCCATTCTCTATTGGGATGATATAGAAAAGGGAAAGGGGGATAAAAAGAAGACAAAAATTGAAGGAAAAGTTAGGAAGTTTCATAACCACTTGCTGCTGCTCTTAGAGGAGGAGATGTAGTTAAGGAAAACTCTGTGCCTCATCACTTAAGCCAAACTACTAACGGCACCATCATTTCCTTTGTATTCCCAGAGTTTGACACTGTATGCAGAAGAGGCACTTGATGATCGTTTAATAACAGCAATAAAGATCCTCAACATTTTCAACTCTTTCCCCTTCTTCACTACCTTGTCAGTCACTAACTCACACTAGGTCTTTCCTTTTGTATTTACCTCTTACTTCTCACTTTTGCCACCAATACCCCAAGGTATTGGAGTATTGGACCCTTCTCAAGGTTGGACCCTTCTCATCTCACACATCAATGACTGCAATGGCTACCTTTCTCTCATTCTGATGTATCCTACCTCAAGATCTACCTGCCATCGCCAGCGTTAATCTGTCCTAAAATACAACGGTTATCGTGCTTCCTCCCTATCTGAAACCTCCCATTATCTCTCAATCCCACACAATCAAATATTAGGCTACCTACCATTAGAGCCACTCCACAATGTGGGCCTAATCTATCACACCACTTTTACCTCTTATACAAACTTGGGTTTCCAGCCAGCCAAGTTTTGAGTGCCTGAGGAATACAGCAGGTGCTTTCCCATTTATTTACAACATTGCCACAATATGAAATACTCCTCCCTGTCCTCTTCACCCACTCCTAACTTTGCCATGCTTTAAAGTCTACCTCAAGTTCCACCAACCTGTTGAATGAACCCTTCTTCCACCACTCCAGATCACCTTCTACATAGCTGCAATTCTCAAACTGTTTTAGTTTCAGGGTGCTTTACAGTCTTAAAAAAATTTTGAGGACTCCAAAAAGCTTTTATGTGGCTATATAAACAGCTATTTATTATATTAGAAATTAAAATTGAGAAATTTTTAAAATATTTGTTAATCATTTAAAAAACAACAGAGCAAACCTATTAAATGTTAACATAAATAATTTCTTTTTATGAAAAATAACTACATAAAGTGGAATTGTTCTATATTTTTGAAAATCTTTTTAACATCTGGCTTAATAAAAGAGAGCTGGAATTTCATAACTGCTTCTGCATTCACCCTCTTGTGATATCATGTATCATTTAGTCTCTGGAAAACTCCAGTGTATACTTGTGAGAGAATGAAGGTCAAAAAGAAAAACTAAATCATTATGGAATCATTATGATCTTATTATGAAAATAGACTGACTTCAACAGACCCCTTGAAAGTATCTCAGGACTCCCAGCAGTCCCCAAATCATACTTTGAGAACTACTGATCTAAACAATTATTTTTATAGCTATATTTCCTCAAGACTTCTTTGCAGCAAACCTGACAGTGAACAACACTGTAACCACTTCCCGTGTCCCCAACTGACGTGAAAGGTCCCCAAGGCCACAGTCTAAGTATTATTCTCTCCATATTATTATGTCTGAAGTATTTAAAATTGATTTTAAGATGTATCTGTAAAATTAGCCTCAGAAAGAAAGTCAGATATCATGCAAAACAAAATGTGAACAGGTCTAGGAAAATAGTCATTCGTTGTATATACTGAGTATATAAAATGAACCACTCCACTCTTCATGGAAATAAGAGATTTGCAAAACTTTATCAGTAATGCTTCTTGCCACTACAAAATATGCTAACCAAGTAAGAGAACTTTAGAAAAAGCTTAAATACAGCTCAACTTGTGGTAAAGATATATACATATACCCATCTCTATCAAAATGTGACTCAGGAAGAAGCCAGGAGCTATAAAAAAGTTCATGAATCCATAAATTGTAGATTTACGGGCTGAATTGTGTCCCTCCAAATTCATATGTTGAAACCCTAACCCTAGTACCTCAGAATGTAACAGTATTTGGATATAAGGTCTTTAAAGAGCTGATTAAGTTAAAATGAGGTTGCTAGGGTACAGCCCTAATCTGATAATAATAAGAAGAGACACCAGTGATGCACGCACACAGAGAAAAGACCATGAAGACGCAGCAAGATGGCAGCTACCTGCCAGCCAATGAGAAAGGCCTCAGAGTAAATCAACGCTGCCAACCCTTAATCTGGGACTTCCAGCCTCCAGAATTATGAGAAAGTAAATTTCTGTTGTTTAAGAGGCCCAGTCTGTGATATATTTTTATGGCAGCTCTGACAAACTAATAAAACTCCCCAGGTCACTAAAGAACTTACGATAGTGTCTTTATGCACATGATAGGCACTCTATTATTATTTACCAAATGAATTAATAGAAAGACAAGATCATGGTTAAAAACAAGGATAATCTGGGAGTTTTAAGTAGGAAGCCAGTTACCACAGGAGCTGTTGGCGTTTTTAAGGTAAATGAGTAAATATCTAAATGAATCCAGTGTCAGAGACCACTTCACCTGCCCAGGCAGTCGTTTCCACTTCACCACTTCCTTTGAATCTTCTAATCCAGGTTCTGTGTCTACTGAACGTGCCTCATGGTGTTGTTCACAATACAATGGTTTACCCTTTTCTTCCTGAAGAGCCATCATAGAACGATAAGATGGCTTTATCTAAATATGTATAGAAAGTGAGAAAATGTATATATCACGTTAATCTTTTTCTCTTTTCTAGCATATATGGCTTTTAAAATATTGAAACAAACATTATAATATGAAAATGTTTTCAAAATGTAATCCAGAAAAAAATCCTACTTTTTGCTTGAAATTACAGTCCTAAACCCAAAAGCCTTAAAAGTGGGAAGGAATAAAACAGAACTCCAATAGTTACATAAAATAGTTTTAGTAACTCTGTCCCTTTGTTTCTGCCTCTTCACCAATACCTACCAGATGTTATATTATGGCTCTGACATTGTACTATGGTATCTCTGGCTTTAGGATCATGAAACTGATAACATAAAGATCTAAAGATTTTTAAATCCTCCATTTCTTAAAATAGGTTTAACTACACTCAAACCAATGAAACCAACCCTATGGTCACATTTTATAAGATCAACTACAGAATATGCAATTGGCCTGAAATGTCTTACAGCAATGAGACAAAAGCAAAAGTTTCACCTCATTTTAGGACAAATGCTTCGCTAAGATATTCATAATTTTAACCTATGTGAAACAGAAGTAGAAATATTACTTACTGATTATTTGAATAATATTGTAAAAAAATGTGCCTGTAATTCATGGGTCTGCAAGCTATGGTCTGGGCCAAATGTAGCCTGATGATGTTTTTGTAAATAAAGTTTTATTTGAACACATCCAAACCCATTTGTTTAGTTATCACCTACATATGTCTATGTAGCTACTTTCACGTTATAAAGGCAAGGTTGAGTGGCTCCAACAGAGACTGTATAGCCTACAAAGCCTAAACTATTTACTGTCTGGTCCTTTATGGAAAATATTTGTCAACTCCCACTTTAAATCATTCTCTTATCTTTAATTTTTAAGGATCAGTATTATTAAAAAAATGTATTTTTTTCCTAAAACTGAAATCTATACTTAGTACTTAAAATTCATTTAAGTATCTTTTAAGTATCAGCTATTACAGGCTTAATATATAATCTCTGAAGGTCCCTTTCTATTTCAGAAGTCTATTAAAATAATTCTAAAGACTCTACCTTTTTAGAAATAGAAACATGTCACCATTTAATCTCAACAATGGAAGATATATTTTTTGCATGCGCTATTAACTTACACATTCTGGAACTTTTAATCCTCTTACAGTTACATACAACGTTGATGGATAACGATTTCTTGGACATTTTAACCACCACTCAAAAACCTCAACGACATTTGATTGGGATCGAGGCTTTGTGGGTGGGTAATACAGCTGCAAGCGAAGTTTCGAATTGATGTTTACATTTCCATTGGCTCCTAGAAGCTTAAAATAAGAATTCAAATAAAACGTTACCTTCATTGAAAATACAACCAATAAAGCAATAGTATATAGTCAAAAACTCATTTTAAAAAGATTAACATGGCATGCTGAAATTCTTTAGATTTGTAAAGCAGAGGAAAGAACACTGACACAGTTGGTCAAGCACAGTTCCAGGTCATTTTGACAAGATAGCCCAAATGACTTAAAATATCTTCCCAATGGCTGTGTCTTTTCCCCTATACAACTTCAGACTGTTGGTAAAGCATTTACATTACTGTGCTGGGTGTTACTTTGTTCAAAGGAGGTGATCAATACACATTTGTTTGTAATAATACTGTTTGTAATAAAGATTAAAAGGCATATTATTTAAACAGAAACAAATTTCCCATTTGTTCAGCATCAGTATTTTTAGTGGTAAAATTTCATGATGTTTAAATTTTTAAAAAGTCAAAATTATTTTAAAAAAGTAATTAAGATACTTAAACTTGTTTGAGCCCCTTACTACATTTTTAAAATATTTTAGTCTACCCTCTTAAAAAGGTCTATTCAATCAAGAGAAACTAGTAAACAAGACAACGTATGTTTCAGCTACATAAATGGAGATTCTTATGAGAAAAATAATGTCACCAACTCAAAATAGGTCCTCTTTCACTAGACTATGACTCAAGTAGAAAATACCTTTGCTAACTTTTGTGCCCTTTACAAATTAGTAGAGACAGTTGGGAGCTTTTGCAGCAGTTTAGGCAGGTGGAGCTGACAAACTCCAAGAGTAGGAAGGGACCGAGTACAGGGAATATTTAATAACTGTTACTGACTCATGCAACTTGGAAAGTAAAAACGAGAAGAATCAAGAAAGACTCTAAGGTAGCGCTATCCAACAGAACTTTCTGTGGTGATGGGCATGCTCTCTATTTGTGCCACGCAAAACAGTATCCATTAGTCACACATGGCTATCGAGCATTTGAAGTGTGGCTAGTGCAGCTGTGGAAATTAATTTTTAATTATATTTAATTTTAGCTAATTAATCTGAATTCAAATGGTCACTTATGACCTGTGGCTACCAAAACAGATAGGGCAGCTCTAAGGTTGTAAACTTGGGAGACTGGACAGATGGTGGTGCTACCAACTGAAGCAGCAGATGTGGAAAAGTTAAGAGATCTAGGGAAGATGTTCAGCATGGGGGGGGTCAGATATCTATGGGTCACCCAAGTTGAAATGTCTGAATTCTGAGGCACACACAAGAAAAGTGGGTCTAAGAAAAGTGGATTAAAGATGGAATCATGAGTAGGATTGATATTAAAGAGATAGGTGGTAGACCAGGAAGGAAACTGAAGGAACTGAAGGAATGGGATAAGGAAAATCAGGAAAGGATGGTGTCGAGAAAACCAAGGTAACAAGAGTTTCAAGAGAGTGATATCATGCACACAGGTGTGATAAAAGAAGAACTAGAAAATGTTCAATAATTTGGTAAATAGAAGTCATAGTGATATGTTTGGAGAAGCTTTAGTAGCTGAGGCAAAATCCAGATTGCAGTGTGTTCAGGAATGAGGCATCAATAAAGAAACAGAGCTGGCAAAAAATATAGCTCATCGTTTCCCTACCCCTCTCAGGGGAAGATGTAAAGTCAATGGAGGTCGTAAGCTGAGAGGTGATGTTATGATATAGAGGCGTAAAAAACCAGTTTCAAATTGAGCAATTGAGATGTTCAGTTGTTAAATATTAAACAGTCGAGATTCCCTTCATAAACTGTACTACTATCTGCCTGAAGCTTATCATAAGGGAATAATATCATTTTTAGAAGATATTTATTCCCCAGATTCTAAATCATACTTTCCATAAGTTGTATTAATATTCACCAGGCAATTTAGTTTATACTAGTATGCTACTTAGTATGAGTAAACAACTAAGATTCAGCCAAGATCCTGCCATTATGATTACAAACTACAAAGTGGAACTTGAATAAATAAGGCTTTATTATTTTTTAGTTTAAAAGATCAGTCATATATATGTGCTAAAAGAATCAAAAGCGCCTCTACCTGAGAATTAGGATAAAGTCTCATTTAAATCTGGACAAAGATCCTTTGGGGTTCATTTGGACCACTATGATAACTTTACAGTTATCTAGGACAGTCCTGGAACCAATGGTATAGGTTTTAAAACATTCACATTTTAATTTGATTCATGCCACTTTCTCAATAGATATTCACGGAGTACTTTCTATGTGCCATTAATATGCGGAGAGTGATGATATTATAAAATAGAGAGTTTGAAGAGTGATATATTAAATGCAAAGAGATCTGGTAAAATAAGGACTAAAATATGTTCAACAAATTGGCCAAAAAGAATCACCAGTGACTTGAAAAGCTTACAGTCTAATGAAAGAGATATGTGTTCTAATAGAGGATGCACACAGAATAATGTACACTTTATTCCTGACTGCCATTTATATCAATGGCATAAAGTGGATAAATAAATAAAACTTAATATGACACAAAGGTAAAAATGCTGTGAAATACATTGTTTCCCAAGTGCAGTTTACAGTAAATACTGCAGTTCTGCACAAACCATAGCATAAAAGGAATGAAAAGTTTCTAATAAGACCACAAGATGGCAATGTTTACTATGTGAAAGTGACCTTCTTTGCAGTTTTTTTGTTTGTATTTTTGCCTTTTTCTTTTTTATTTGGTATGAGAGGGGGTCTAGAAAAAGGTATAACAGGTTATAGAAGGGAGATTTTAGAAGGTACAATGGACTAAGTGATTCTTCAGCCTATCAGACTGCCCTTCAGCAAGCAGACTGCACCTCTCCTAAAGCCTCTAACCCACAACATGGATTCAGTGCCCCATCTGGGTCTTCACAGCATCTACGCCATAGCACGTAATCATATAGGTAATACGTTTATACAGAAACTGAACTGGAGGCCAAGGACAATGTCTAATTTATCTATGAATGCCCTATATTTAGCAGAGTACCTGGCATTTCATAGACTATTTTCATAGACTATTTACCATGTACATTTCAAATAGTAAATACTTGTTGAATAGATGGATGCACAAATGGAAAAGTTTTATAATACAAAACAGGTTAATTACTCAAGACATTTTAAAACTCAAATTTATGTTTAAAGTCAGAAATAAAAGAATTATGTAAGTAAAATGTCCCCCTTTTTAAACGTTAATCTATCCACGTCTTTCATCTCTGCTGAAACATCCTAGTCAAGACACCATCATTTTATACCTAGACTACAGCAAGAATTTCCTACCTTCATTTCCAGTACATACCTTTGTACCCTCTCTAATCCATTCTCCACTCAGCAAAGTAATCTTTCTAACAAATAAATCAGATTATTTCATCCTTTTGTTTAAAATCCTTAAACGGCTTCCCATTACTTTTTTTTTTTTTTTTTGGCAGTATGCGGACCTCTCACTGTTGTGGCCTCTCCCGTTGCAGAACACAGGCTCCAGACACGCAGGCTCAGCGGCCATGGCCCACGGGCCCAGCCGCTCCGCAGCATGTGGGATCTTCCCGGACTGGGGCACGAACCCGTGTCCCCTGCATCAGCAGGCAGACTCTCAACCACTGCGCCACCAGGGAAGCCCCCCATTACTCTTTAAAGTTTATAATGGTGCCCTGTTGCTATAATGGCTCAAAGACCTTGTATTATCAAGGCCCTGTCTACCTCATTAAGCTCTTCAGGCACCATTTCCCCTTCAGTCTCTGTCCTCCAATCTTAGTGGCCTTCTTGTGGTTATCTAGGTATTCCTTGTTCCTTCCAACATCAGGGTCTTTGCATAGCCTGTAGCCTCTACCTAGAACTCTCTCTTTCCCACTACTGCCATCCAGCTCATGCTCAGGTTCAATGTCTCTTCTGCAGGAGACCTTTTCCTGACCCCGCAGGATGTTTTCATCATCTACCCCATCCAACTTGAGAGTATTTATAAAAATTGTAATAAATGCTAAGTTGTATAATCAATTGTTTTATGTCTGTTTTTCTTGCTAGAATATGAAGGCCATGAGGTCAAGGAGTTTATCTTCTTTGTTCACTGACCAGAACAGTGGCTGGCACATAAATAATAAATAATTTGTTGAGTTGAATAAATGAGGTCAGGGCTGTGTGTGTCTTTCTCTGTGCTGGATCCTTAGAGCCAAATAGTGTACCTGGCACACACTAAGCACTCAATAAATATTTAAGAATCTGAATGAGCATCACCTGAGCTTGAATTAATAACTCTTTACCATGGCAATCTTACCTCCTTATCATAACTCCGTATATGAAACCAAACTGACTTGGAAAAAAGTAGCGCATCAGATTTGAAGATTATTTTAAACATTCTTTAAAATGGATGAAAAACATACCTTGAGAAATGCCCAGGCGATTTTCCGGAAGCCACATTCTTGGTTTCGAATTTCAGAGCTGTTCTTAATTTCTTCCATGCTTAAGAAATCAAGAATCTGTAAATAAGCATAACAAATTACTTCACAGTATACTAGGCTATCTAAAATTTAATATTTCCTAATAATGTATTATTAAATTTTTAAAAATCCTCCCTTAGAGAAGAAAAACATTTTTATTTCATCTCACTCACTTTTGAGTTAACTCATCCAGTTAGTAAGGTCCATTTTTTGACCACTTTATCTTTTATCAATAAATCTTTAAGATTTATTTAAAATTCAAGACAAAGCATTAATTACCTCAAATATAGTCCTGGCAAAAATAACCAGGCACAAAATTCTTAAGCTTTGCTCTTTTTTTAATGTATGAGTGCAGACTTCAAAGAATTGTTTGTTTAAAAAACTCATGGCCTTAATCTGTGGGTTTTTCCTTGGATCAGCTTCCTGAAATTGGGTATTTTCTCTTTGGATATATGTTGTCATTAGGCTTCTCAAGAGAACTTCTTTCATATCTCTACCCTAAGTGGATATTAAAGCTCATGGATTTGCAACCAACCTGCCACAGAGACTACATGTATTCTAGGTACATGTCAGAGACTACCACTTCCTGGTGCTTATCAAAAGCTCAGCTGAGATAACAAATCTTTATAGAGGACTGCTTAAAACATAATATGCACTCCATTTATTCCTCTTCTTTATATACTTAAACTTGTCTTCAATGTAATACATTCTCAGTGAAAAAAATAATGACAGTATAAGAAAAATATAAAATAAAGTAAAAACTTATAATCCAGACCCATAGCTGATCAACATTAACATCTAGTTTATAGGTATCTAAACCTTTTTGTGTGTTCCAATGCTATCTGCAAACTATTTTCATGTAATATGTAGTGGATAGCTCGAGTCAATACATACATATGTATACCATCATGTTAATGGCTGCCTAGTATTCTTCTGTATTAGAAATATCATAAATTTAATTAAAAAACATAATTTATTTAACCAAACCTCTTGCTAATTGAAGAGATCTGTTTCCTTAAAATTTCTGCTATTATAAACACTGCTTAAATAAATATCCTTACACACACATCTTTGTGCATTTGTCATTTTTCCCTTAGGTGAAATACCTGAAAATGGAATAATAGCTTTAAGAACCTCTGATAGATATTATCGAGTGGTCCTCAATACACCATTAAAAAGTTGAAATCAAAAATTAGTTTTGTAGACAATAACATTTTATGTCAAACCTTAAGAATCGTCCAGGCTTCCCTGGTGGCGCAGTGGTTGAGAATCTGCCTGCTAATGCAGGGACACGGGTTCGAGCCCTGGTTTGGAAGATCCCACATGCCGCGGAGCAACTGGGCCCGTGAGCCACAACTACTGAGCCTGCACGTCTGGAGCCTGTGCTCCGCAACAAGAGAGGCCCCGATAGCGAGAGGCCCACGCACTGCAATGAAGAGTGGCCTCCGCTTGCCACAACTAGTGAAAGCCCTCGCACAGAAACGAAGACCCAACACAGCCCAAAATAAATAAATAAATTAAAAAATAAATAAATTTTTAAAAAAAGACTTGGGTTTAACACCCCAAAAAAAAATTTTTTAAAAAAAGAATCAACCAAAAGTGTTTATAATTCAACAACCTAACTTTCTTAAATCTCATAATATTATTAAAATGAGTATAAAATAATATTATGATAATGGAGGACAAATTTCTATGACAAAGAAACAGTACCTTTATATACAAATTATATCATTTTTTTAAAAAGCATGGCTTTGTACAAATCATACAACATAATCACAATTGTAAATGGTGGATTCATACCATAAGCACACTAGATCATCTGAAAGTTAAGGATCATAAAAACAAGTGACTCTACAAAATAAGTTATTGGCTCTGGTCATGCCTTGCTTTTTCCCATGCTAAAATTCCCCATCTTGCTTAAACTGGAGGAGAGGCTTTCTCTCCTTTCCTTTGCTTATGGAGAGATAACATGAAGTAGGGAAAAGAAATGTGGTATTTTAGATTCAAATTATCTTTAAATACTAATTACCTTCATCTAAAACTGGAGTAACTCTGGGATAATCACTTTATACTTTGAGCCTTCATTTCCTTTGCAGTAAAAAATTAGAAATAATAAGTCAGCTAATATCCAAACTATGTAAAAAACTCTTACAACTCAATAGTAAAAAAATAATCGGATTAAAAAGTGGGCAGAAGATATGAAGAGACATTTTTCTAAAGAAGACATCTGGCCAACAGGTATATGAAAAGATGCTCTACATCAAACATCATCAGAAAGATGCAAGTCAAAACCACAGTGGGATGCCACCTCACTCCTGTTAGAATGGCTATCATCAAAAAGATTAGAATGAGTGTTGGCAAGGATGTAGAGAAAAGAGAACCCTCGTGCACTGCTGGTAGGCATGTAAACTGGTGAGGCTACTGTGGAAAACAATATGGAGGTTCCTCAAAAAATCAAAAGTAGAACTACCATATGATCCAGCAATTTCACTTCTAGGCATTTATCCAAAAAACCCACAAAAACCCTAATGCAAAATTGTTCATTGCAGCATTATTTACAGTGCAGATGTGGAAACAACTTACATGTCCACTGATGAATGAATGCATGAAGAAATTGTGGTATACACACACAGACACAGACACACAGACACACACACATACACACACACACACACACAAAATGGAATATTATTAAGCCATAAAAAGCAATGAAATTTTGCCATTTGTGACAACATGGATGGATCCCAAGGGCATTATGCTAAGTAAAATACGTCAGAGAAAGACAAATACTGTATGATCTCTCTAATATGTGGAATCTAAACAAACAAATAAACTAACCAAGATAATAGATACAAGAACAGATTGATGGTTGCTAGGGGCGGGGGGTGGGGGTTAAGAGAATAGGTGAACTGGTTTGGGTTTTTTTTAGTTTAAATAAATTTAATTCTTTAAAAAAGGTCAGCTCACAGGCGCTCTACTCCATAAAGCTTTCCCTGACTGCTATGACCCTCCACTAACCCTTGACATCTAAGAAGTTCTACTTCATTTTGGTTATATGATACATTGTATTAGTCAAGCGATCTGTGTATTTTCTTCTTTATTTCTCCTAGTAGTATACAAAATCTTAGGAAGTCTAATACAGTTAAATGAGTTTATTCTTTGTGAAGAGGGTTAAAAATGGAAGGCTGCTTAGACATAGATTAGATTCATCACTTCAGTGAATAGTCATGGCATTGTTGTAAGGATTAAATAATACAGAATAAATCAAATGGCTAACTACTTGTACTAGTAAAGGCTCAGCAAAGACACGATTACTTGTATCTCCATAGCACATTACAAATACATTATTCCTAGAGGTCAAATTCTCACACTACTTTGTTGTATTATTGATCTACTAAAATAATAGCTTATATCTGTGCTATTAAAATATTAACTAAAATTTAGTTTAAACTGCTCTATTCAATTCATACCTCAAAGAACAGGATGACTTTAGGACTCTCATCAAAATCTCGAAGCAAATAGGGAAAGTTTTCATTAAATATAATTTGTTCTTCCCACTCTGGAAGTCTTGATTTTAACTGTTTAAAGTCATATGGCTGGGTCATAACAGGAAGAATATAATCCACATTCTCCTTTTCATAGTAAGATGAAACAGGCCGTTCACTGTTCAGAAAAGATACTTCCATTAACACAGTTCTTTACAATTTTAAGGCAAGAAAAAAATAGAGTGATAGTGTTCAAGATGATAAACAGCCATGATACATAAGGAAAAAAATTTTATCTATCTAGAAAACTACAAATTTTATACGACGTAAAAGTAGTAGTATCTTAGTTTCATCTTGTATTTACATACTATCAGTCAGTTTCATAGAATTACTTTATTATTTACACATAAAGTGAGAGGTGTGATTACACCTTTGGCATACAAAGCTGGAATTAAGTAACACCTTCAGAATCTTAAATGAGTTTGTGATAAATTAGTACATTAGATTTAAATAACAAAATGATCACAACAGGATTGTAAGTACTTTGAGGTGTGTCATATTTTCTTTGTATGCTCCAAGACAAATGAATAAGTGAATACCATTTCTGATAATTTTCAAGTTTCCCAGGCCTGCCATTTTTCCAAACAAACACCTTTTTTTGAATTCTAGTACTGTCATTTATTTTATCAATATTATACTTCCTATTTGGGCCTTCAAACACGTATTAGCTATAGAATTAATATTAGGAAAAATTAAATTCAAGACATTTGTCTCATCTGAGGCACAGATAACATATTAACTTCAAAAGAAAAAAATGAGGTTAGAGACAATTAAAGCAGTGCCACATCAGATGACTTACAATGCAAGTTAAATGCCATACAATGAAAGTTAAGCTTGGGAGAAACTCTCTCAACTCCCCTTCACTTAAAATGAATTACTGAATTAACACATGTTCTCCATTTCTTCTATAAAACATACTGATCAATATCAATGGTTGATGAACACCTACAATTAGTATACCATTCTCTAATACACATCTATATATAGCTCTATTCCCATTGACTGTCAATGGCAGAAAAGAGACTTCTATGGTAGACAGTTTCAATTTCAAGGGTTGGCTGCACAATTTAAAAAATTACCTGTCATCTTTCTTGACATATTGACCAGTATTCTCATCAACCACATGAATTTTCACCATCGGGTGAGAAATCATAAAATCTGACTTAAGCCGATCAGTTCGGTGAATGTAAACTCCCAGGACAAGGTCATCATCAAGCAAACATTTGGGATAAACTGGACTATCTCGGCTTGTTATTTCATGAACACCGTCACCATCAGTGTCTTCATTATCATCTGAAACTACATGCATGGAAGAAAATCAATGTTATAATTAATTGTTCCCATAACAATATACTCAACAATAAACACTGAATTTACAGATTATCTAATCCTAGTGATCCATGATTATTTGTCTTTGTTAACAAAGGCACTTCAAGGAAAAAGAAAGAAAAAGCCAGATAATAGCAGACTACACTCTGAGAGTAAATATTGCATTTACTAATGCACTAAAATAGGGTGAGGTAGCTTTCTTTTTTTCCCTAACAAGGACTAACAACACAGAAAGAAAAAAATGAGAGCCAAAGACAAAAAAGTAATTTCATTTAGAAATTTTCTAAGTGGAATATGTATCACTCAAATTTCTGCTTCTGGGTAGGATGCAGTAGGATGTTGCAGGTCAATGTTTCTGGTAACAACAACTTGAAAAAGCCAAATAAATTTTGAAAACCTTATTTTTAAAGGCATCAGAAAAGTAGAGAAACAATGTATAGTAGATGGACTAAAATTCCAGAGAGGGAGAATCAATCGGGGGTAAGCTGATGGACTGGCAACTGTTTCAGTGTCTGGGGACATTTGCTGATTAGCATATGAGCAGAGGACCCAAGAAGAAGGTCACTACTGGGAGAAAGAGTAACCAGCAAAATTTTTAGTGGGTGCATGGGGTTAAGTGATAAATTCAGCCTCAAACACAAGGCCAACGTGAGAGGCTGAAGAGGTAGTAAAATCTCCCAGTCTTGTGGTACTAGGAAACAATGACCCACCAGAGGGAGGGGCCTGAAATGAAACAGGCAAGGAGGAAGCCCTGGAGGGCATGGTCATTTTATGCCTACAGCCACTTTTCACCTGGGGTCACTTACCAATTCTGGGCGCATCTAGAGGTTGAGAATCCAGGCGTACCCCCTGGCAGAAGGCCCCTACTGGGGGACAGAGAAACCAGCAGAGATTTTGGCATTCACGCAGGGCTGGAGTGACAAAATTGGAGACTTCAGGGGCCTCAAACACACGGCCAGTCTCTCCCTCAAGACATTTGCCAAAATTTGAAGTTGCATGGGGCAGAAGGCTAAAGGACTAAGCTGAGACCTCTGAAAGGCAAAACTGAATCTCCCAAAGTCTTTTAGAGTGGACAAGACAAATACCTGCCAGGCTCTCAATCTGAAACACCTGGAAGGGCACATCCTAGGAACAGGGCAAATCAGAGATAGAGTCTTACCAAAACTGCAACCCAGATCTGACTTAGCTCAGATTAGTTGAAATCAGTTGCCCACCCTGTCTGCCTAAAAGTGGAAAGAGGAAACCCTCTCTAGTGGAAGATAAAATCATCTGGAGCCTCTGGGATTCTATACACCATGTCCAGCATATAATACAAAAGTTACTAGACATAAAAGAGGCAAGACTGTATGACCAATAACCAGGAGAAAACACAGAAAACAGAAGCAGACCCACATATGATTCAGCCTGGAGTTAGCACAGGAAAGACAGACAAAATTATTTTTAAAAATAGAGACTTTCTACAGAGAATTAAAACTCATAAAAATAACAGGCATTATGGAACTGAAAAATGTCTGAAATTAAGAATTCAATGGATGTGTCTAAAAGCATACTGGACACAAAGGAAGACATTATTAGTGAACTAGAAGAAAAATCAATATAAATATCCAAACCAAAGCATAATGGAAAAAAAAACAAAAGAATATGGGGGAAAAAGAAACATAAGAAACATGTGGACAATCTCAAAAGAGCTTGTGAAATTATAATCTAGAAAAACAGGAGAGGATGATGAAGAAGCCATATTTAAAGAAATAATGACTAAGAATTTTCCACAACTGATAAATGATATCAATCAGTAAACTCTAAGCAGGGTGAATTCCATCAAAGCTATATTTAGGCATAGCATGATAAAACGTTGAAACCAAAGACAAAAGGGAAATCTAAAGAACAGCCAGAGGGAAAAAAAAGACAACAGTCCCCTCAAAGGGACAGAAATAAGACTGCAGTTGGGAACAAAAATGATGGAAGCCAGAAGACAACTGTATGATTTCCTGTAACCTAAAATTATATATTAGTAAATATGCTTCAAAAATGAAGGTAAAGGCATTTTAACACAACAAAATCTGAGTGAATTAGCAGGCCTGCACTAAGAGAGAGAATAAACTGAATTCTTCAAGCAGATGAAAAATGGAAAAATGGAAATAAAGGAAAAAGTAAATTTGGGGGTGAATATAAATTAATATCAACTGTACAAAATGGTAACTGTAACATCTGTGAAGTTTAAAATATATATAGGCCTAAAATACAGGATAAGAACCTAGAAGGCAGGAGGGGGGATAGATGCAGAGAAAGAAAGCACCTGACAAAATCCAAATGGAGTCAAACTATTCTCATGTTTTAGTCGTGTCGGGGAAGTGTATTTTGTTAGGGAGTTAGTTTGTATTAGACTATAATAAGTCAAGAATAAACTTAATGTTCTTCAGGGTATCAGACAGTAGAAATATGTGTAATTAATAAGTTAATAAGTTAATAGAGGGAACAAAATTTTTAAAGTGACCTGAATAATTCAAAAGAAGGCAAGGAGAATAAGGAACATAAAACACTTAGGTCAGGGCTTCCCTGGTGGCGCAGTGGTTGAGAGTCCGCCTGCCGATGCAGGGGACACGGGTTCAAGCCCTGGTCTGGGAAGATCCCACATGCCGCGGAGCAACTGGACCCATGAGCCACAACTACTGAACCTGCGCGTCTGGAGCCTGTGCTCTGCAACAAGAGAGGCCCGCGCACCGCGATGAAGAGTGGCCCCCGCTCGCCGCAACTAAAGAAAGCCCTCGCACAGAAACAAAGACCCAACACAGCCAAAAATAATAAATAAATAAATAAAAATTAAAAAAAAAAAACACTTAGGTCATATGGAAAAACTAACAGTGAGGTGATAAATATAAGGACACAGAAAGGTCGCAAACAAGAGGATATTGGGGGAGGCACAAGAGCACTTCACATTTATTGGGCACCTGTCCCCAAGGAGTTCACAGCCCGGGGGCTGAGACCCCACATGTGCTGGAGTAGGAGAAGAAAAGAGGTGAAGTCAAAAAGGAAAGGAATACAGACATACTGTGGCCCAAACAAAGGAAGTACAAAGAAGGCACACACAGGGAGCCTAGGGGCTAGTAGAGGAATGAAGTACTGGCAAGCCCTGCCTAGACCTGGAGACCATGAACCAAGCACAGATTTGAAGGCTGTCCTTTCTCAACCAGGTTGGCACCACCTAGGGGTACACTGTGGATGATGCTGGAGAAATGAGGAAGGGAAAAAATGTACTATGCAAACTCAGACCATAAGTAGACTTTAAGGGAGAATGGTTACCAGAGATAAAGGACACTGCATAATGACTGCTATAGACTGAATGCCTATGACTCCCCAAAATTCATATGTTGAAATCCTAACCTTCAATGAAATAGTATTAAGAGGTTGGGCCTTCAGACAGTGATTAGGTCATGAGGGTAGAGCCTTCATGAATGGGATTACTGCCCTTATAAAAGAGAACCCAGAGAGCTCTCTTGCCTCTTCCACATTGAATCTGCAGGCATCTTGATCTTGGATTTCACAGCCTCCAGAACCATGAATAATAAATGTTTATAGTTTAAGCCATTCAGTCATAGTATTTTGTTATAGCAGCCTGAATGAACTAAGACAATAATAAAAGTGTCAATTTGACAGCAAGATATAACAATCCTAAGCACGTATATATATTCAATAACATAGCTCCAAAATATATAAAGAAAAAAATGACAGAAATAAAAACAGAAATGCAAAATAATAGTGGGAATTTTAATACTCGTCTCAGTAGCCAATACAATAAGCAGACAAAAACAAAAAATCAGTAAGATGAGAACACAAAACTTGATGTGATATACACAGGACACCACCGCACCCAATAACATCAGAATCCATGTTCTTTTCAAGTGCACGTGGCATATTTACCAAATCGATCATAAGGTGGTCATAAAGAAAGCTGTGATAAATTCTAAAGATTGAAATCATTCACAATATGTTCTTTGACAACCATGGAAGATAAAAACCAAAAAAAAAAAAAAAACAATAACTAGAAAATCACCTGCTGCCTGAAACTAAACAATATGCTTCTAAATAATGAATGACCAAAGAAATTTAAATAGAAATTAGGAAATATTTTTATGGAATGATAATGAATATAGAACATATCAAAAATTTGTGGGATGCAGATAAAGTAGTGCTTAGATGGTAACTTAATGTGTTAGACGCATACAAAGGAAGACTGAAATCTTAAAAAATCCACCTGTAAAGCTAGAAATCAACAGCAACTCAAACCCAAAGAAAGTAGAAAAAAGGAAATAATATAGATAGAAGAAATTACCAAAATCATACACAAATGTATAATAGAAATAAAAGCTAGAGGTTGGTCCTTTAAAAGTATTTATAAATTGAAAATCCTGAGACTAATGAAGAAATAGAGGGAATCTAATTACCAATATCAAGGGGTACCCTTTCAGATACTATAGACATACAAAATTTGAAAATCCATATTAAATGGACAAATTCCTCAAAAAATAGAGTCTATCAAAGCTGACAGAAGAAATGGAAAATATGAAGAGTCTGGTATTTATGAAAGAAACTAAATCTGATTTAAAATTCTTTCCACAAAGAAAACCTTGGCCTAAGAGGCTTTATTAGTAAATTCTTCAAACATTTAAGGAAGACGTAACACCAATTTATACAAATACTTACAGAGAATTGAAAAGGGAAGTATTTCCCAATTCCTTTTGAGACCACCAAAACCCTGATATTAAAAACTCTGTGTATTTTAAGAAAGAGTAGTACAAACCAATCTCTCTCATGACTACAGTTACAAAAATCCTTAACACAGTATCAGCAAATCAAATCCAGTAATAGATTTTTAAAAAGAGAGCTAATACACCACAACAAAGTGGGTGCCCCCCACCTCTGCCAGAAACATAAAGATGGCTTAATAATCAAGTAACGATTAACCACATTAATAGAAAAAAGGGTGAAAATTAATATGATTATGTTGATAGATGCAGAAAAAGCACCTGATAGAATTCAGTATCTAGTCATAATAATAATAAACTATTAGCTAATTAGGAATAGCCAGTAATTAATCCAATAAGAGGTATTTACAAAAAAACCTACAGCAAACATCACAGTCAGTGGTGAAATAATGGAAGCTTTCCCCAAGGCTGAGAGCTAGAGAAGGATACTTGTTATTGTCACTTCTATTTAACACTGTAATCAAAGTCCTAGCCAGTGTTATCAAGGTAAGAATAAGGAGTAAGACATAAGAACTAAAAAGGAAGCAATAAAACTATCATTATTAACAGAAAGACCTATTATAAACCTATAGAACTAAGACATGGTGGTGGTGTTGCTGCAAACCATCTAAGGATAGAGACTAGTGAAAACTGACCCACTTACACAGTCATGTTATTTATGATAAAAGTGACACTGAAATGCAGAGGAAAAGCTCTCTTCAGTAAATGGTACTAGGTCAATTATATATTCATACGAGAAAAAAATGGGTCTGGACCACTACCACTATTAAAAATCAATACCAGATAAACCGGAAATCTAAATGTGAAAAGTGAAACAAAAAAACTTTTAGAAAATAATATGCAGAGAAACATCTTCACGACTTGGGAAAGATCTCTAAAATCACAGAAAGCACTTAACATTGAAGGGAAAAATGGATACACTGGGCTATATAAAATTTTTAAATTCCGTTTTTCAAAAGATATCAGTAGGAAAAAAATGATAAAACCCAGAGTGGGAAGATATTTGCAATATATATATGTATTTATATTTGAGAAAAGACTGCTATCTAGTTATCTAAAATATTCTTACAAATTAATTAGAAAAAGGCAGACAATTCCATTTCTTAAAAAAATACACAGAAGATGTGAACAAATTTACAATGAAGGAATCCAAGTAGTCAATTAACATGAATAAGATGCTCAACTTCACTAGTTACCATGGAAATCAAATCAAAGTCAACAGGGAATAATCATTAAACACTCCTAAGAATCACTAATATTTTAAAACACTGACAATATAAATATTGGTGAAGATGTAGAGTAATGGAAGCTCTCAAATACTGCTAGTATCAATTGGTAACCCAAGTTTGGAAAGGGAGAAGTGCCTGTTAAAGTGAAAAATATACATACTCTATGGCATAGCAAGAATGCCAAGAATGTGCCCAAGGAAAATGTATACACGTGCTCACCAAAGATGTGAACAGAATGTTCATTATAGCTTTATTTATAATCGCTTAATACTAGAAACTCCTCAAATGTCCATCAACAGAATAGGTAATTAATTGTGGTATATTCACACAACGGGTATCTATACAGTACAAATACAGGACTGATGATGCATAAGCTCAAGTGCATGCAACAACAGTATAAATCTCACAAAAATAATTTTGAGCAAAAAAAGCCAGGCACAAAGAGCACGGTATTTATTGTTCTATTTATATTAAAGCAGAAAAACCAGGAAAAATTGGCTATGTGTTCGATGAAAAGGCAGCGTTTACTCCTGTAGGATAATGAACAGGAAGGGAACTTGTGGGGGCTTCTGGGTGCTAATGATGCTCTGGCTCTTAATTTGGATGATGACTTTACAGACACGTTCAGTTTGTGAAAATTCACTAAGTAGTATACTTGTAACATGTACATTTTACTTTTTAAAAAATTAATTATGGAACCACAAAACACCATAAATTGCATCATCTAATGAATAAGTACCATAAAGTCTAAAATTGCTTATTTTAGTCCCAATTTTTGGCCAGTTAAATGGGAATTGAAAAGAAAAAAAAAAAAAGAAATGTAACAAGCAGAAGAAAGGCAAGAATAAGTAAAGAAAAATAAGAAAAATGAAATGAGTAAAGAGGAAGGTAGAAAGCAAGAGGTAAAATGAAAAGTGGGCAGGAAGGAGAGAAGCTGAATTAGGAGAAATTGTGAAGATACCATGTTTGACAGAGGGATGCAGCTTTAACATCTGAAATGTTTATCGGTTGTTGACCATTTTATAGCTTTCAGTGCTGTAAGTCTTAATTATTTAGGGGCAATAACATAAAGAAGAAATCTTCTATGCCACAATAGCAACAACAAAGTCAACGTCATTCTAGAGGTGAATCAAGTCGTTAATTAGAGATGACGCAAGTAAGACTAACTCATCACAGAGGTCCACAGTTAAAAATAAATGTTATAATCTGGACGAATCCAAGAATAAGTACCAAATATTCTATATTGGATTTTTTCAATTATATCCTTTGGAACTAGATTTTTAGTTTTAAGGACTAACAGTCCTAGAATCAAGTTATTCTTACCAAGGCACACATTTTTCATTTAATTTGGGTAACAAACCTGTTTTAGCCTTCTTCTTTTTTTTCGGTTTGGATTTTGCGTCATCTTGCACATTGTCTTCTACATTTTGTTCCTTTGAGCTTATTTCATCATCTTGATGAGAATCTGAAGTAACTGCTCCAACTGGAGATTCCTTCTTTTGTTCACCTTCAACTGGGTCATCAGAGATGATCAATGTACTGCAAATATAATCCAAGTTCAAGCCATTGGAAATGTACCATTATTATTATTACTGTGCAGCAAAGTAAACAGTGAATAGAGGCAAAGATAATCCTAAAATCAATATTATTTCCTGCTGGGAGATACATATATTTTCTTACAAACAAAAATGGTTGGCTGCCAAACTAGGTATTATGTGTACTCAGTTACACTTGGTGATACATTATATACCCCATGAGCCACATTAAACTCGTCTCTAAACTCCAGGGAAAAGTGAAATTGTATTTTATGATTGATGGATCTGTTTTTTTTTGGTTTTTTTTTTTGCGGTACGCGGGCCTCTCACTGTTGTGGCCTCTCCCTTTGTGGAGCACAGGCTCCGGACGCCCAGGCTCAGCGGCCATGGCACATGGGCCCAGCCGCTCAGCGGCCATGGTGCACAGGCCCAGCCGCTCAGCGGCCATGGCGCACAGGCCCAGCCGCTCCGCGGCATGTGGGATCTTCCCAGGCCGAGGCACGAACCTGTGTCCCCTGCAACAGCAGGCGGACTCTCAACCACTGCGCCACCAGGGAAGCCCGATGGATCTGTTTTTACATAGGATTGTCAAATCATCCTCACTCTACTGCCAAGTAAATAAACAATGAACAAATTTCTAAATTATTTAAAAGCAAAAAAAGTGTTCTAATTTTGTTTGTTATGTTTTCAAGAGGCTTCAGATAGTCAACTTTTGATTTCTATGTAAAAATTAATTTGTGTTTTCCAATGTTTGGTGTGTCACTACATTTTCAGAAGGCTATTATTAAAATTAAAATACGCATCACATGAACTACTAAATGGCAAGGGGTGGCAGCCTAGAAGCATACTGAGTTGTAAAGAGAAACCAGCCTATTAAAGTTTGTGATTTATCAAGTAAAAAAGAAATCTGCATTTAATAATCAAAAATTGACTTCCAATATATTTAGTCATATTTCAAAACAAAGAGGTTGAGAAATAAAGAGTAAAGAAATGTCTCAAACTAGTCATTCCAGAAAGCATGTTATTTTATCACATCATCAAATACTATTATTTAAAGAGAACAATTACCCTTTGTATGCTGTTGTCATGTAAAGCATGGTTTTATTTAAAACTCATGAACTGATCTTACTGAGTATGACTTACATTTCATAATAGATATGGTAGTTATGAGAAGAAATAGGATTTATGGTATACTGTAGTAAGCAGCCTTTAAGGTGGTCCCCAATGATCCCTGCCTCTTGATATTCATATCTTTGTGTAATCTCCTTCCTTGATTGTGGGCTGGACCTAGCGACTTACTTCTAATAGACAGAATATAGGAAAAGTAATTGGTGCTACTTCTAAGATTAGGTTCCAAAAAGACTGTGACTTTGGTCTTGCTTTTTCCCTCTCAGAGCCCTTGCTTGGGGGAAGCAAGTGGCCCTGCTGTGAGTAGCCCACATGAAAAGGTCCATGTGGCAAGGACCTGATGTCTCTGGTCAAAAGCCAGTCAGGACCTGAGACCTGCTAATGGCCATATGAGTGAGTTTAGCAGTGGATCATCCAAGTCTTCCAACAGCTGCATCATTTGGCAGATCTTCCCCAGCCAAGCCTTGAGATGACTGCAGCTCCAGCTGACATCCTGACTGTAGCCTGTGAGACCCTGAGTCAGAGGCACCCAGCTAAGCCATGTGCAGATTCCTGAGCCACAGAAACTGTGAGACAATATGTGTTTGTTGTTTTGAGCTGTTAAATTCTGGGGTAACTTTTTAATGCAGCAACCGATAACTAATTCACATACTAACGTGTCCCTGTTAGCAACTCTATTTGCCCTCTCTTTGCTACAACTGGTTGTCTAGCTTTTGCTAAGAAGGGAATTATTTTTAGATGAGGACATTAAGGGAAACTGACCCTGAATGCCAGAGAATAGTCAAATACAGACTGTTCCCACCTCAAGTTGTCTATCCAGATGTAGATTATGAAAAACAAATTTAATCAGAGTAGTTAAAAGATTTTTTTTGTCTTGTTTTCCCCAAGGAGAGACATATAAATATGAATATACTCACAGATGCTCACACTGTATATGTAAGCATATATGTATAAGCATTGTATATAAAAAAAGACTAAAGGAGGGCTCCCCTGGTGGTGCAGTGGTTGAGAGTCCACCTGCCAATGCAGGGGACACGGGTTCGTGCCCCGGTCCGGGAAGATCCCACATGCCGCAGAGCGGCTGGGCCCGTAAGCCATGGCCGCTGAGCCTGCGCATCCGGAGCCTGTGCTCCGCAACGAGAGAGGCCACAACAGTGAGAGGCCCGCGTACCACCAAAAAAAAAAAAAAAAAAAAGACTAAAGGAATACAAAATTGCTAATAGTGATTATCTTTGTACGGTTGGATTACTTTTGTTTTCCTCTCTGTGTCTGCGTGTTCTACAATGAGTAAACGTTATTTGTAAACTAAGGGGAAAATGTTATTTTCATATATCCAAACAGGCATTTGTAGCTCAATAAAGGGGCTACTTAGGTTTCAATTATTTAATAAGCAGATGTGAATAGTTAGGGTAAAGACTCTTAAGGCAAAACTGCCAAGGTTACTCAGCTTCTTACTGGTTCTGTGACTTAAACCCTTCAGTTTCCTCACCTGCAAAACAGGATGATAATATTATTCCTTATAGGGTTGTTACAAGGGAAAAAGCATGTATTCCTTGTAAAGCATTAAGCACACAGGAAGGGGCCACATAAAGGTTAGCCGTTAGTATTGTACTGGCTATGTGTCCAAAAGGAGGACTAAACATTTTCTTTGTGAAAATGTAATAGGGAAGAACCTTTTGTATTCTATTACAAGTTAATCACTAAAGGGATGTTGCCTATAAGCTTAATTATACATAATGGCCCATCTCTGGGAGCCCTGCTTCCCAGGTAATGAGCATTAAGCTAAAATACCTTTGTTTAGCTCACAGCAAACATCCTGACCAGGCCCACCTGTGAATGACTGCAGGGAGGAAGAAATCAACACATCCCCTCTGGAGGCTGATGGGAACCAGGAAGTGTTTGACTTTACTCCTTCCCCTTCTAGTATGAAAGGAGCCTGAATTCTAACTCAGGCAAGATGGTTCTTTGGGGGCACGATCCCACCATCTTCTCGGTTTGCCAGCTTTCCAAATAAAGCCGTCATTCCTTGCCCCAGCAACTCATCTCTCGATTATTGGCCTGTCATGTGGCGAGCAGTATGATCTTAGACTCAGTAACAAAACTACAGGTATCACTCAAAAGCTGAAAATAATAGAGTTTTTTTAAGAGGACATTTTATATTTATCAATGTAACATACCTTGTTTCAGATTTAGACAGGATTGGAACCTTCTTTTTTTTCTTTTTTCTTTTTTCACCGTTCAATTTGTCATCATACAATGAAGTATCTGAAGGAAAGGAAGTCTCTGAGGGAAAGTAAGCCAACTGCTCCTTGAGTTTCTTTCGGATTTTCTTCTTAATCTCCTTTGCCATTTCTTCAGCTACTTGGAGCTGGTATACTTGCATCAGTTCTTCCTCACCTAAACTATTTTCTCCTTCCTCGGCCTTCTCACTTTTCTCATGAGTGACACCTGGCAGTGGCTTGGTCCGTGCTTTCTGGGGTGTTGCATCCGCCTTCTTCTCAGGAGTTTCCGGCTCCACTTCTTGTGTTGTCACCTGGAGTGCTGTTTTTATAACCTTTTTATTTGCCTTTTCTTGCTTGTCGTCCTCCACAGTAACATCATTATCGGGATCTTCAGTTGCTGGCTGCGGATCTCTTGGTTTGTTTTTAGTGACTCGCATGTTCTTCCCTGGGTTCTTAGTGTTAGCAGCACTTATATCATCACTTTTAGTTTCTCTGATTTTCTGAAGATTGCTTCTGACTGCATCAAGCTAGGAGAAGACAATACAATAACAAAGTTTCAGCTAAGCACAGTTTAGTTACGTGAAGATAAAAATAATGACAAGTGTTCCACAATGTGTAATACTGGGAGGATTATGTCACTTTTTACTTGAGCACTGTGACACCATTCTACGGCATCTGATGAGCGTTTTCCTAGTTATTCTCCCAGCGTTGCATTAGCAATCTTGAGAGTAACTTCAGGTCAAATGAATTAACTAGTTAACAAAGGAAAAAGTACTTAATGACTTTTCAGAAGTGAATTAACTGCTCAAATCTCAAATGCTAGTTTCCTCTTTGGCAGAATGATCCATACTCTAATCTAGATATTTGTGAAAATGCTAAAAGAGCCATGGTTAAACCATTTCATGTTTCCCAATAGAAAACACACACGGGTCATTTAACTTGCTTCATAATTACATTCAAAAACCAAAGGTTTATAGCTCTAGGATTACTCTGCAATTAGTCCAAATGTATCACTGAAAATGCTGCTAAGTATTAAATATTATCAAGTTGGATCAAATGACAGACTAAGCACGTACCTGTACCTCTTTCTACAAACAAAATTATTTAAAATGAGAGATATTTTTAATGG
>NW_020837947.1:26711026-26928760 GCF_003676395.1 Aethalodelphis obliquidens | reverse complement strand
TGTGTGTGTGTGTGTGTGTGTGTGTGTGTGTGTGTGTGTGTGTGTGTATACACCACATATATATGTATGTATATACACCACATCTTCTTTGTCCATTCATCTGTTGATGGAAACTTAGGTTGCTTCCATGCCTTGACAATTTAGCCTCACTTTTAATAAATGCTATCTTCCCGTATTTTTTGTAAGTTTATAACACCTCTTGAAACAAAATGGAGAATGAATAAATAAATAAGAAAATAAAGGGAAAAGATTTCTTGGGGACTAGAAGAGTTCTGTTCTCTGTAAATGAAGTCAGTGGTAAGGCCATAATGTTTGCTAATATAGAACAAAACACAGTAGGTTGTAAGAAATATTCATTATTTAAATGGTTAGCTAATGTTCAGACAGGCAGCATACTTAAGGTCAAAGGAGAGATTGGATGTAGTAGAGGTTTCCACAAAGGAAGAAATATCAAGATAGTTGAACAAGGAAGCAACTGTAGATTCAAACCCAGACCTAATGGGCTAAGTGCCGATATACTGATCACGAAGATTACTGACAGTGGTTCTCAGACTTTAGTGTCCACAATAATAAATCACCACAAAGCCACCAAAACAAGACTGCATTGACTGGGGCGCATATCACACCAGAGGTTGTGAGGCCTGCCTCAGTTCTGTTGAGTAGTGTGATTTGGGATTATATTATGCACATAGCCCTACGGTATCCATTACTACCTACTTTTACTGCCTCACTTTCTTTCTTCTACACTGTTACCTGAATGCGCTTTCAAAACCAGACAGAGACAGGACTGCGGCTGCTAGAAATAGACCCGCATTCAGCCCTCTGGTGGAAGGTCAGCGGGGCCTTGACCCACACACACACTATTATTATAGCCTTGAGAATAGGCCTGCGGTTGTTTTATTTTGTATTTCTGCTCTGCCTCTATGTCATCAGGTACCAACTGGCCAGAGGGAAAATACTGGCCTCCACGGAGCTGTGTTCAGTGAGAGAGATCGGTATCTGGCTTCTCCCCCATTTATAGTTTTAATTTTCTTTCTTTCTAGAATATGTCTGTGCTGGAGAATCACCACTGGCGATCTACGATCGGCATGCTTCGAGAATCAAGACTTCTGGCTCACTTGCCAAAGGAAATGACGTAAGTGACGTAGAGATGAAACATACCGATGTCCACACATTAGAGATAAGCCGCTTTCTCTTGGGCTTGAGACCGCCAGGGTTAATGGCAGGGAGCCAGCCCGCTGTGCTTCCGGCCCGTGCTGCCTTGGTTGCCTATCAGAGGAGATGCGGTGTCAGTTACAGCAACCCAGAAACCAGAATCCCTCTGTGAACTCTGAAAGGGCCTGGAGAGCGTAGGACCTAACGTCAGGAAAAGAGATAATAAACAGCTCTCAGCTTTCACACTCTTCGGCATCAACGCTGTGCTTTGCCAAATTCCTGTCTTTTATGTTAGCAAAATTGTCCTCCTGTGTAGATCCAAATAATAAATATTTATCAAGAAGGAACACAGGAGTTCCCAAGCTAGATTGAAGCCTAGTTCAATAAAGCGTGTTTTGTTATTGCCAGTCTTAGCAAAAGGAGAAGTCAGGAATTCTTTTCTAAAATGTCTTTTGTTAAGTAACTGAATTGGCCCCAGCAATTTTTTTCACCAGGAATTTACCTATGTCTCTTGCATTTTAAACAGAAAGGGAAATACTAGTTTCCTGGTCCACTGTTTGTTAGCCCGGGTATTTAGGTCGAGTCCTACTAAATCCAAGACCATGGCCTCATTTCCACCTGGCCTCAGTTTAGCTGCTGTACCATATTGGCCTTAATTTAGCTGCTGCACTGTCTTCCAAGGTCACCGCTAATTCCTATCTGTTTAATTCAAATGCACAGAACCCAGGGTAGCTAGGAGGGAAAAAGTAAATAGATCCCTGTACCATGTTTCTGAAGGGCACAAAACTTAAGGTCAAGGACCACGTGGTGTCTCTCGGTAAAGCAGGCAGGATGCTCTGGGCTCGCACGTTTACCCCTGGCACGCTGATTCTATCTCATGCTGTTCCCTAGCACCCAGAAGAAAGTGGAATATGTGGAAGGAACTTCAATTCTGATAACATTTTACCCCCGAAACCAAATAAAACCAATCCTCACACATGGAATAAAAACTCGTGCCTCTTACTAAAACAATACATTGCAAAGATCGAAAGAATTAAGTGCAAAAAGAACTAAAAACTAGAGCAAAAAATCAAGTAAGAAGGAGGAGGAAGGAAGAGGTGAACGGTAAGGAAGCCAAAGAAAGAGAGAAGAAGGGAAGGAAGGAGAAGGAGACAGGAAGGAATAAAACAACAGGAAAAAGGGAGGAGGAACCTGGGACCAGATTTGTCCCTGTAACGCCCTCCTTAATCCTGCTCGTTGCTCAATTAATATTCATTTCCTAAGATACTTCTACTCATCCCTATGGATTCCAAATAAAAATACTATATTTTATATGTTTTTGTGGAACATAGTGTTATAAGTTGCTTTTGCTAGAAGAAAAACTGTTATGCAATAATATATGTTAAAGGACTTTATAATGAAATTTACGGTCATCCTACTCATAGTGAATATCCTGTCCTCATGTAAATGCCTTCAAATCATTTTTCTGATTCTGAAAGACAGGTTAACCATACACACTAACGAAAAAATCAGAAAAGTATTAGTTTGCACCATATGAAGTTGCTGTTTTTGAGAGCCCAGAACAGTAGAATATTGGCAGTTTCATATGATTCAACCTAATAGGAAGAAGAAAAATGAGATTGCTGGTAATCCGGCAGTCCAGGAATAGCAAATGTTAACCTGGCTGGTTTGTTTCCTTTTAGTCGTCTTTTCAGTACAACTATATTTTAAAGAAATGGGGAAGTTATCTCATACAGTGTATGTCCTGCTATTTTTCACTTGCTGTAAAGGTCTTTTTCCATATCATTAAACCTGCTGCTAAAATAAAGTACTGCATTCCATTGCATCAAATTGTAATGACTATTGCCTATTGTTGGGAATTTAGATGATTTCCAAATTTATATCATTACAAATAATGCTTAACAAGCATCCTTAAACATATATTTTTATCCCAAACTACGATATTCTATTTTCTCAGAAACCGTTTGTGGTTAGGAGTTATTGATCAGAAAGAAAGGTGTGAATTTTTAAGGTTCTTGTTGTATACTATCAAATTGCTTTTCCAAAAAGCTGCATCTACCTGTATTCCCACTGGTAGATTATGAGAAAATCTACCAATGTACCATCACCAAAATTGAGTTTTATCTCTATTACCTTTTTAAAATATTTGCAGATTTGACAGAGAGAGAGAGAGAAAGAAAGAGAAGGAGAGAGAGAGAGAGATTCATTGATAACAAATGAGACTAAAAATTTTTCATGTATTTACTGGCCACTGTTATTTCTTTAGAGAACAAAATTTTGCGTTTGATCTTTTCTTATTTTCTTTTGAGTGTTGTTATTCATTTGTAAGAAGTTTTTGTATTTTAACTACAGTAACCATTTGGTATATGTTGTAAATATTATTTGAAGCTTTTAGTTTGCCTTTTAACCTGGTTCATGAAATATTTCACCTAACTAAAATAGTTATGTTTCCTGGTTATAAATTTAATAAATATTCATATTTTTAAAGAATTCATACAATATTGAAAATTATTTTTTAAGTGAAAATCATTCATAATTCTCCTGTGTCTTTCCAAATTCTTCTCTATGACCATAGAGATCGTGTCTTACATACTTTGTATCCTGTTTTTAAACATAACAATAAAACATGGTATTTTTCCGTGTCAATAAATATAGCTATACATCATCATATGAATAATTGCATAGTATGCTTGTAACATGGTTCATTTAACCAATCTCCTATTTATGAATTCTTGTGATATTTTTCTCCCTAGAATGTTTCATTATTTTAAACAATAGGATAAACATTCTCATAACATATATCTTTACTAACTGTATCTTTACTAACATGTTCATAGTAAATTTGTAGATGAACTGTTGGTCAAATTATTTATATTTATTGCTTTTAACACTAATTCCTAAATTACCCTCAGGAACACTGCACCAGTTTACACTCTGGCTAACAGAGAATAAGAAGGAAGATTTCCCCATATTGTCAACAGCATTAAATATCACAATCATTCATTAATTCATCATATTATTTAGCAGTTGCTTTTAATCCATGCCAATAAAAGTATGGGAAATAGTATCACATAGCTGTTTTAATATTTTTTGTTACACTAAGAATATTTAATATCTTTTCATATTTTGGGAACATTTTAAAGTTCTTTTGTGAATTGCCTGTTTTCTGAGATTATTTCTAATGTCCAGGAGTAGATTAAAGATGTGTATGTGGCTTAAAAACAAAAATGTTAATGATGAAACTATAAAGCTTTTAGAATATAATGTAGGGAATATTTTCATCAGAGGCAGGAAGGATTTCTTAAATAGGAGAAAAATATTAACCTAAATAAAAATATTTTTAGGTTAAGCTATATTAAAAATTAAGACTTCCTTTCATCAAAAGACATCATAAAGAAAACAAAGACCAGCCACAGAGTGAGAGAAGATATTTGCAACACATAAGTGACAAAAGACCATTATTGAAAACATATTAAAAACTCTTAGAAGCAATAAACAAAACAGAAACCACCCTATAGAATAGTAGGTAATGACTAGAATAGAAACTTCACCAAAAAAATAGAAATGGCCAATAAACACATGAAAATATGTCCAACCTCATTAGTTATCAAGGAAATTCATATTAAGATTATAATGAGTTGCGTGACATTGGCAAATGGGCAAAAAAAAAGTAAAGTGTAAGACTATAAAGCAATGAGAACCTCATCTATTACTGTTTGGAGTGTAAATTTACACAACTGTTTTGGAAATAATCAGCAATATCTAAGAAATTGAAGATGAACATCTCTGATCCAATAATTTTATTCCTGGATATAGTCCCTAGAGAAACTTTGCACATGTGTAACTGGAGGTACATGAGGGTGTTTATTGTGTCATTTTTTCCATAGTAGTCAAAAGCTAGAAACTACTCAAGTTACCATCAAAAGTAGAACAGATAAATACATTGAAGTATAGTCCTACAATAGGATACAATGTAATCAAGAAAATGGATGAACGACAGCTCACACATCAACTTAGGTGACTTTCAAAAATATGTTAGGCTATGGGCTTCCCTGGTGGCGCAGTGGTTGAAAGTCCGCCTGCCGATGCAGGGGACGTGGGTTCGTGCCCCGGTCCGGGAAGATCCCACATGCCGCGGAGCGGCTGGGCCCGTGAGCCATGGCCGCTGAGCCTGCGCGTCCGGAGCCTTTGCTCCGCAACGGGAGAGGCCACAACAGTGAGAGGCCCGCGTACCGCAAACAACAACAACAACAAAAATATGTTAGGCTAAAGAAGCAAGTCACAAACTGATACTTATCACATAACTTAACGTGCAAAAGCAGTTAAAGTTAAACCGTATTATTTAAACATGCATACACAGGTGGTAAAATTGTTATAAGTAGCAAGGAAATTATTAAAACAAAGGTCAAGAGAGTGGTTACTTCAGGGGTTGAGGGGAGGTGGGGTTGGATGAGAGACACAATGAGGACCTTCTGGGGTACTGGCAGGCAACGATCTTGACCTGGATGGTGATTATAAGATGTTTATTTGATATTTATTCATTAAATTGTATATGTGTACTCTATGCTCTCTACTTAAGTATACTTCATTTTTAAAGGTGAATTTTAAAAATAGGTACGGATATTCCTCCCATTGATTACTTTCCATATGTGAGGATAAGCTCTGATTTGTTTTAGTTTTCCAAAATATCCCATTTTCCATATACCATCTGTTGACCAATATATTGCTTGACCACTGCTTTTGAATGGTGCCTTAATCAACTGTGATTTTTTTTTAAGTTCCAGTATCTCTTTCCAACCTATCAGTTTTGTCCCCTTGATGGGTCTTTCCATTCCACAGAATCAGTCGCTATTATTGTCTTCATTACTGTTACTATTATCATGCCCATTTCTCTCCCCATGCAAATCTTAAAGTTTGAGTTGGTTTGAACTCTATAAAAAGCACAATTCAAATGCCTGTGATTCTGTGAGTCTTTCTGGGTCCTCCTTAAAGCATACATTTCTCGTTGGCTTTCGATCTTCCCACCCATAGGAACCATGGGAATGTATAAACTGCCACAACTCTGTTCACCCATGGTTTCAATCTCTCTGTCCAGTCCTTGACATACATCCCATCCAAGGACAGAAACGATGGTGGGTGAAAGAATCACTCTCGGGCTGCAAGGACTGGGATTCTGTGTAATAAACAGAATCAGAGGCAGAAATGAGAGTACAAGCCACCTGATGATGACAGAATCCATCACCCTCCTCAAAGGAATTTGCTTTGTGTGTGTGTTTTCTCTTTCATTCTTGCGGATGCAGACAGAATATTGAACAGCAGCTGGGCTCCTTGATCTTGGCAACAGACATCAACAGACAGAATGAATTTCTGACCAGATTGAAAGCTCACCTCCACAATAAAGACTTAAGCCTGGAGGATGTACACGACAGGCACTTTATGCTTCAGGTAAACAACAACAACAAAAAGAAGTCATTACCCTCACTGGGTATAACACTTAAGGACACGATCCATCATTTTAATTCATCTGAGAAGAAATATCTCCCATGGTATAAGCTAGAGCGGTGACCTACTTTATTAAAAACTTTGAGACATGAAATTTTTAAGTGGTTTCCAAGCAAGTAAAATCTGGGTTTCACATCAGTAAGTTGATAATATCTCATTTTTCCTTGTTTGGTAACTGCTTCACCACAACGGAGTTGTGTAGTTGCATGCAGTAAGCATCTACCACATTTTGTGCCTTGATATAGAGCTGATCACTGTCACACCTGTGCAATGTGGAAAACTGTTTCTTTAATACAAAAGTATATTATGTTAACTATAGTACTAACGAAAATTGAAAAACGAGTATCCTTCCTCTACCTAAAGCCTATTTAATTAAACCCTGCTTTCCTTCCTTTTACTACCTTAACTCATATTTTCATCTGAGGCTCAGACGTGTTTACCTAGTCTTACCATTTTTAGGCACCAATAAATAAATGATTTTAAGTTTAATTGAATGCATTGAATCATATCAAGCCCAACCCTTTCTGCTTCCTTCCATGGCAAAAAGCCATTTGTGAAAGTTAAGAAAGAACAAGATGGGAAGTGGACCTTGGAAGCAGAAGTCTGACCTGCTGTATCCAAACCAGAGCCTTTTGCTTGATCTTCCATTTTCTCTCATTTTCCTTCTTTCCTTTTGGCACAAAAGACTGAATGGATGAATCCTGGATGCATCTAGATAGGCCAGCTTTAACCACGGACGTGGACCTGCACGTGGTAGACTGAACCATACTGTTTCTTCCCTTCCATGCCTTCAGGCTGCCTTTGGAAGCTGTCCAACTGCTCCATCCTTTTAAGGAAATACCCTCCTCCCAGCTGTAAAACTGTATCTCCCTCCTTCTTTCTTCCCAAACTAGTCTTCTCGTCCCTGAGTGCCACAGATGCCTGATTTTAATGACTCAAGCCTAGTTGTGACTAGCTGAAAGATTTGGCCTGGACACTTGCATTTCAAAAGGAAAGCTTGCTAACACACACAAATCCCTCAAGGGCGGAACCTGGAGAGGACTTCTGCCCCTGACCTACTCCAACATGTACTGGTGTCCGCATTCACCAGGAAATGAAGAACCAACCAGGTTTGCAACTTAATATGATTCAGGCTCTCCCAGACCCCAGCACTGCTAGCAGTTCTATGATCCCAAAGAACTCGGTCCAAACCAACAGACCTTGCTGATGGACGGGCACACCACCAGAAGCCCATCTGGGCAGTGGGCTCTCGGCAGCTGGTAGTTAAGGGGGAGAACTTATTTCTCTGGAAATCCAAGGAAACCCTCCTAGGGTCAGCATCTCTGACAAAAGCTGTATCCCAGATGCAGAACAGTGTGGGCAAAGCCAAGAAGGCCCAGATTTATCTCTGCAAACCAAACACTCCTAGGCTTGATATGACTCAGCTCCCTGGCTGGCAGTCTGAGCTTGTTCACACAGACACGGGCATATAAATGCAAACACAAATAATTTAATGTATGGACTCGGTCAGTGTGGCCACTGTGAGAGTGAGTGAGGTCCCAATGATCTCACTTGAGCCTGGCTGGGGCCCCTGCGGCCTCCCTGCCCACAAGGAGTGGAGCAGCAGGAACAGGCCACGGCTTTCCTCGGCCTGCCTGCCCCAAGTCTCCTCCAGGTAGCTCCGTGTCCTTGGATGATGGCTCTTCTCTCCTTCTCACTGCTATAAAGTGGGAGTTCTGAATGAAGGTTTTGTGCCATGATGAATAAGTGCTGTTTTCCTGAGGAGGCACGTCAGGGGAGCCTCTATAAATACAGGACTGGTACCATGAGGCCGACTGGCAGGTCTGATGGCCCCTTGGGCTTGGGGTGCATTTGCTGCTCAAAGATCATCCTCTGACCCTCTCTCCCTGCCCTGTCATTCCTCAGATTGCCTTGAAGTGTGCTGACATTTGCAATCCTTGTAGAATCTGGGAGATGAGCAAGCAATGGAGTGAAAGGGTCTGTGAAGAATTCTACAGGCAAGGTTAGTAGTGACCCGACAGCTGACTTTTCATTGCCCCTTCTCCTTTCAGGCATTTATCCTAAGAAAACAGGGAATGGATCATCTATCATGACATTTGTTCTTTCATCAACTCGTATTATCCCAGCCTTTCTCTTTTAACCCTCTTGCGAACCATCCAGCCCTTTTCTGGAAATAATTTGAAAATATTAATAAATAACACTGATTTACTGTGGAAACAGGTAATAATGAGGTACAGTAAAAATGAGCAAAAGGGGGATATATATATATATATATATATATAATTTGTTAATGGTTTTTCTCTGTGGATATAAGAATGTGCAGGACTGTTTGATTTTTACTCTGACCTTCATTTTTATGAGCTGAGCACAGCCTAAAGGCTAAATGCCATTTGGGATCAATGTTTTCCACTCTGACAGAAGGACTTAGACTTTTTTTGTATTCCTTTCCCTCACTTTCTTAAATAAAGTGAATAATGAAATAGAGCACAGCTGGCCAGTGTTCGTCCTCTCAAATATATACAGTGAAAAGACAAGTGGCCCCAAGTTAGGGTATAAATTTTAAGAGATTAACCTCATTCAGAAGTAAAGCAGTGAATTAACAGCAGGATCTTGATGTTGGGTGGGATCTTGGCCTTTAAACACAGCTTGTTTCTTCAGGCCCGGTTTCAGGGCTCGGGATGTTTTTTCAGGCACAACAGTGCCCTGATGTTAGTGACAGGATCAGGTCTGAGAGGCTGAGAACAAATAAAGCCTGAAGTGTCCCACATACCAGTTCTGTGGGGAGGTCAAGTAGCAACAGTGAGCCTTTTGGAGAAGGCTCCGTAGAAAGATGTGTCAGTGACACTGAGATGGTCCCAAAGACAGAAGACAAAGCAGAACGGATAGGGTTCATGTGGGACCAGCAGGCTGTGCTCCGCATCTCTTTCCTTTGAGTAAAAGCACTCATGGAGCTCCCTCTCTGTGTCCTTTCACTTCAAATGAGTGTGACTGGTTAGAAAACAAAAGGCCAGTTCTACTTGCCCATGATATAAAATCTCCACTGAGAGAAAAACAAAAGGAAATATGATGAACTTAGAGCAAGGAGGTTTCAGGTTAGATAAGATAAATACTTCCTTTACTATAAGATACAGAAAATATGGAAATAGCATAGCGAGAAAAGGGCTGGGATCTTCATCCTTGATCAAGCAATGATTCTACTCTGTCCCTCTTGGTTTTGACTCAGTCATGCGTTCTTGTTGGCACTGATTGGAGTTTAACCCTTTCATTTGCTTATCTTGAGCCCTATTTGGATTATGAGCAGTTTGGGGCCTGGACCATGTCCCCTGGGCAGATGGTAAGGCCCACAGAGCTGGTGAGTGGAAGTTGTTAACTAAGTGGAATCAGTGGGATCTACCAATAAAGGTAATCTGTAAGATGTCTTGGCAAAAACTTGTCCTCATAATAATCTGCATGTGCAGCATCATAAGATAGAACAACCTAGAATATGTGTAACTCTGATCACTAAAGGTGAGCTTTCAAACACTTTGCTGTGGCATGTTTCCTAGCAGAGAAAGGAGAATTCAGAGGGTATGTCGGGTCCTTTTTATTTAATAGCCTTATGGTCTAGCAGAAGTTCAGCTTATTTAAGAGAAGACCAGACTCTCGGGTTATCCAAACTTCTTGTCCTCCATACTGAACTATTTTTTTAGAAATTCTGTAAAGCACCATTTGTATCACTTTGACTAATCTTCTTCTGGCTTTCAGTTTAGGATTTGGGCTTCCACAGACTGCTAACAGTCCCAGCCAAAGTATCTTTAATGATTTGTGATGTTGAGCAAAGGAAAAACCCTAAAATCAAGGTCAGGGACAGAAGGGGAAAGGAAGATGAGATCCCATGAATTAGGAAGACAGTGTTAAATTCTCAGAACAGACATAGGATTCAAACATCATTCACCCTCGTCCCCTCAGTGCCTTAAAAAAGTAGAATTTCTGTCCTATTGTAACTGCAGATTGGTATTTCTCAATGAACCAAGATTCCCAGAAGTTTTCGTCGAACATCTGCTTCCAGCCTTGTCTAATCCTCAGCAAAGCTGTGATTTTCCTATGTGCAAAGACCCACTGGGGGTGTCATGAAGGAGGCAAAGAATTATAGTTAATGTTTCATAAGCTCAAAATACTAACCAGTAGAGGTCCTGGAGGAGAGAAACTCCAATCTTCCTCTTTGTATTCTCTACATTGATTAACAAAGTGTCTGAAATGTGCAGTGCTTTGTAAATATACGTTGAAATAAGTGAATGACTAAATGATCCAATTGGAAGACCAATTATGGTAGAGGCCACAGGAGAAGACCTAGTGCTGAGGATGGCCAAATCTGAGCTGGGTATTCAAGGATGTGTAGTGACTGCACTTTCCAATAGGATAAACATGAGGCACATGTAGCTAGTTAAATTTAAATTAATTAGGTTAAATAAAATGGAAAATTTAGTTCCTCAGTTTTCTTGATCTGATTTCAAGGGGCTACTATAGTGGGCAGTGCAGAGAACATTTCCATCATTGCAGACAGTCCCAGTGGTCTAGACAGAGAGGAGCAGAAATGGACAGAAGCACTGCAGACTATCCCCCTGCCTCATAGACCAGCTTGATCCCATAGAAGGTGAGAATATGAGGATCTGTTGAGGCCCCTGTACACCATGCTAAAAGTAGAGAACATGGCAATGGGAGTCATCTTAGAAAGTACAATTAGGGCAACATGTATAACTGAAGCAGAAGAAATACGAAAGAAACTAGCTAAGAAGCAAAAAATCGGAATGAGTTATAAAGAAACCAGATAAAGAAAATGTGGTGTATGTGTACAATGGAATACTACTCAGCCATAAAAAAGAATGGAATTTTGCCATTTGCAACAACATGGATAGACCTGCAGGGTGTTATTCTTACTGAAATAAGTCAGACAGAGAGAGACAAATACTGTATGTTTTCACTTATCTGTAGAATCTAAAAAATAAAACAAATGAATGAATATAACAAAACAGAAACAGACTCACAGATACAGAGAACAAACTAGAGGCTACTAGCAGGGAGAGGGAAGGGGGAGGGGCAAGATAGGGATAGGGGATTAAGAGGTACAAACTTCTAGGTATAAAATAAATAAGGTACAAGGATGTGGGACTTCCCTGGTGGTCCAGTGGTTAAGACTCCGTGCTTCCACTGCAGGGGGCGCAGGTTTGATCCCTGGTCAGGGAACTAAGATCCCACATGCCGTGCAGCCAAAAAAAACAATAAAATAAAGATAAATATTAAATTTTTTTAAAAAGGTACAAGGATGTAATGTACAGCACAGGGAATATAGCCAATATTTTATAATAACTTTAAATGGAGTATAATCTATAAAAATATTGAATCACTGTGTTGTATACCTAAAATGAATATAATATTATAAATCAACTATTTTTCAATTTAAAAAAAGAAAGAAAGAAAGAAAGAAACCAGACTAGAGTCAGGCAGAGTGAAAGTAGGGAAAATAGATGTTTCAACAGAGGAGTAAACAGGATTTGCTTCCTCAATACAGAGGGTAGAGGGAAGGGAAAAATCAAAGACAACTCCTCCAAAGTGTCAGACTTAACTGAAAAATCACTATTAACAGAACTATGGAGGTGAGGAGTAAAACCAACTTTAGGAGAATTCATTTTAATATTAAATGGTGTCATGCTCTGCCCTCAGAAGGCTATTATCATCTGACTTCCCTGAACTCCTCAGTTAAGCCAAAGTGATTTCCTCACATCAGTTCTGAGAATCACGAGGGCCCGAGAGACCATGGGAGCCATGGCGAAAGTCTTAGGGAAAATGACAGACATGTGGCATCTCAAAAGATCCTAGCTTAATGGTTAAGCGCAGACCCTCTGAAGCCAGACTTTCTGGGTTGGAATCCAGGCTCCCCTCTTCACTGGCAGAAGGACCTTAGGTCAACATATTTCCCTACGCTTCATCTCAATTTCCGCATCTGTAAAATGGGGGTTATAGTGAGGCTGTTATGAGGATTAAATTAATTAAATAGGTAAAATGCTTAGAACGTGCCTGACATACAGTAAGCATGATATAACTGTTATGTGTTTCTCTCCTCTAGTTTAGAGGAGTGCACTCACAACTGAACTCAGCTAAGTGTTTCTGAGACCCAGCTGCTGTACTGATTAACCAGATTGTTTTTCCCAATGAAGTAATTATGCACAATTTTTCACCTTCAGGAAGAATTGATAAAATACTTTGATAAAGCTTTGCATGATGTATTTCTTTTCTGCTCTAGCTGATGGAGACATTAAAAAGAAAGATCATCCTGAGCTTTATACTTTCTTTAACCTTCATTTACACTAAGTAAAACTCTAAGGAGTAAGAATGAAAGATACCAGACCCTTATTTTGGATTAATTTTGTAGCTACAGAGATGCTCTTCAAATGAGATCTTTCTACTTCCTCTTCCCGATTTCCTGCCTACTAATTATTCCCGGTTGTTCAGGTGAAACCAGATGAGGGTCAGGCAGAGTGAAAGGAGAGAAAAAGCATAAAACCTGTTTTCTTAATCTGCAACTTAAAACCAGAACTTCCATCTCATATTAGGAAACTGGCCATTCGTTTTCTTGTTTTTATAGATTTTTGTTCAAAAGCTTATTCTAATCCCAGAGCATACCTATTTACAATGAGCCTATTGTAAATGATCGTCGATACTCTGATATTTTAAATTTTCGCAGAAGCTACCGGAGTAGGGCAGAGCCAGTTGTTGCTAAAGGGTTCCTAGTGATAAGGCAGGGAACAGTAATTCCCAGATAACTTCTTCCAACTAGATCATTAAAACTATCAACACTCATTCTTATAGGTTCTCGATTACCAATGTGTTTCTTCTTTTTTCTTCTTAGGTGACCTTGAACAGAAATTTGAACTGGAAATTAGTCCTCTTTGCAATCAACAGAAAGATTCAATCCCTAGTATACAAATTGGTGAGTCGAATTCAATTTTAATGTTAAATCAACAGTTTCAGCACCTCTGCTAAGAGTCACTAAGAAGATCTACACACAGCTTTCTCAAGATCCAAACGAGAGGTTTAATCAATGGCCCTTTGAATGGCTGAGTCCAAATGAACACTCTAGTCATGACTAATTACCGAGATGAAAAATAGGGTAAAGGCTTTGTTACAGACCCTTAATAACTAACCTGTATTAACTTTGTAGTTCAGAATTGAATCAAAACCAAATGAGTAGAGGAAAGTAACAAGAATCAACTATTGGCTGCTGAAGATTGGATTAGCTCGCACTCTCTTTAGGACATGAAGGGTGGGAAATCTGCAGTTCAGGATCCTTCCAATTTGGTCATTACCCTTCATCGTCAATGCTCAATACTAGGGGCTTGGTCCCCAGGCCCAGGCCCCACCAGCCATGTGACATGAGATCCCATGCTTCTCTAGTCTTCACTTCAAAATGGATTTTCAGTCTCATTCTCTTAGGACCACACTCTCAAGTGTCAATTGCACGAAAATGTTAAAGGGTGATGTTAATGCCTCTAAAGTAATTGTTTGTTTCTATCACTCCTTGAAACACTCTACCAATTCCATCTATGTTTAAAGCAAGTCTTTCTGTTCCTTGCAGTTCCCTCCAATTAAAACCAAACTCAGTTGATGGACACTTAGGTTGCTTCCATGTCCTGGCTATTGTAAACAGAGCTGCAATGAACATTGTGGTACATGACTCTTTTTGAATTATGGTTTTCTCAGGGTATATGCCCAGTAGTGGGATTGCTGGGTCATATGGTAGTTCTATTTTTAGTTTTTGAAGGAACCTCCATACTGTTCTCCATAGTGGCTGTATCAATTTACATTCCCACCAACAATGCAAGAGGGTTCCCTTTTCTCCACACCCTCTCTAACATTTATTGTTTGTAGATTTTTGACGATGGCCATTCTGACCAGTGTGAGGTAATACCTCATTGTAGTTCTGATTTGCATTTCTCTAATGATTAGTGATGTTGAGCATTCTTTCATGTGTTTGTTGGCAATCTGTATATCTTCTTTGGAGAAATGTCTGTTTAGGTCTTATGCCCATTTTTGGATTGGGTTGTTTGTTTTTCTGATATTGAGCTGCATGAGCTGCTTGTATATTTTGGAGATTAATCCTTTATCAGTTGCTTCATTTACAAACATTTTCTCCCATTCTGAGGGTTGTCTTTTCGTCTTGTTTGTAGTTTCCTTTGCTGTGCAAAAGTTTTTAAGTTTCATTAGGTCCCATTTGTTTCTTTTGTTTTTATTTCCATTTCTCTAGGAGGTGGGTCAGAAAGATCTTGCTGTGATTTATGTCATAGAGTGTTCTGCCTATGTTTTCCTCTAAGAGTTTTATAGTGTCTGGCCTTCCATTTAGGTCTTTAATCCATTTTGAGTTTATTTTTGTGTATGGTGTTAGGGAGTGTTCTAATTTCATTCTTTTACATGTAGCTATCCAGTTTTCCCAGCACCACTTATTGAAGAGGCTGTCTTTTCTCCGTTGTATATTCTTGCCTCCTTTATCAAAGATAAGGTGGCCATATGTGTGTGGGTTTATCTCTGGGCTTTCTATCCTGTTCCATTGATCTATATTTCTGTTTTTGTGCCAGTACCATACTGTCTTGATTACTGTATCTTTGTAGTATAGTCTGAAGTCCAGGAGCCTGATTCCTCCAGCTCTGTTTTTCTTTCTCAAGATTGCTTTGGCTATTCGGGGTCTTTTGTGTTTCCATACAAATTGTAAAATTTTTTGTTATAGTTCTGTGAAAAATACCATTGGTAGTTTGACAGGGATTCCATTGAATCTATAGATTGCTTTGGGTAATGTAAAAAAATAAATGAAATAGATAACTAATAAGAACCTGCTGTGTAAAAAATAAATAAATAAAATTTTAAAAATAAAAACATGTTGCCACATAAGTGAAATATAGCAGTTAAAGGCTGCATGTTAATTTCAAGATTTGTTAGAGCAGAGATAATAAACTTACAAAAAAAAAAAAAAAAAACTCAGAACTTTAACTCTTTACTTATAAACTATGGCCCTGACATGTACCATTTCATGTTCTTCACCAGTTCCCACAGACCTCAGACAGCTTAACACATTCACAGTTGCAAACCTCTGCAAGCTCAAGGCTTAATGCCTGGAGATTGGGAGTGAAAGGGTCACCTGAAAACATCAGTTGAAAACTGAGAAAACCAGAGCCAGTTAGAAAGATATGCTTCCAATTACTGAGGGTCAAGTTGAACCCACAGTCCCACAAAAGAGTCACAAAGTCAACCTAAGGAAATAGGAACAAAATTTATCTAGTTTAAAAAATTTGAAGGGAATATACAAATGTTAAAATAGATGTGTTGGAACTCTGAGATTACTGGTGATCTTTTTTTTTTCCAAAATGCCCTTAATATTGTTACGTTCTTTTTACAATTAAACCGATTCATCCACCTGAAAAAGGGAGAGGGGTGTTGTTATGAAAAATAAAACCCTGCAAGAATCCAGAGCAGATGAAGCTACAGAATTGCAGGGGAGGGGGAAGGGCATCAACATCAACAGAAATGCAGCCTCAGCCTCTTTGGATCCAATGCCCTATCAAGTAGGAAATTCTGCAGATGCAATTCAAAAGGAATAGACCCCCAACCAAAATCCTAATCCTGGGACCCAGCTTGCTAAATTCTGGCTAGAAAGAAATTTGCCAGGCACCTGTTAAAGACATTTTGAGCCCCCAGAGAAAAGCATTCACATTATTAAGCACACAACCTAGATTTACAAGACAGACTTGATTTCGGAGATTCTATTCTCTTGTTGTCATGAGAACACACTTATTTTGTCAGATCATATGTCCTGATTTTCAGCTCAGGAAAATGTGGTTACCATAGATACCTGTTTTTAAAATGGGATGGGGATTGAATGAAAAGGAAAATCCCATGGATGCTACACCAGCACACCAATAGAGAGAAAGAGGTGATTATAAAACAACCCTTAGTAGATAAATCTTTCTGTCTCTGTTCCACATCTCCCAGCTCTGTAGGTTCAAGGCTGGGAGGTATGGTGTGCAGAGGTAGATCAGACTAAACTGGAAAAACCCAAATAGATCAACAGAATCTAATGGGAACTGTGGGCTCCAGGCTCCCAGACAAGGATTTTTCCAGTGGGTGCTAAATAATGCAGCTAGTTCCTCCGTTCTGATTACCCTGGGATTGAAAATGTCCCCTCTCTTTTTCCTTTCCCAATCCACAGTGAGGATTTCCTGAGAGCCATCTCAGGCTTAGACCTGATTTTCTGTTTAAGTAATTCATATTTACCCAAGTGAGACAGGGATTTAATATCCACCCCACACACACACCCATATTCCTTCCCTCTCCCCATCAAACTTTACATTTTAAAAAGAAGGCATTAAATCAGGGCTTCCCTGGTGGCGCAGTGGTTGGAAGTCCGCCTGCCGATGCAGGGGGCGCGGGTTCGTGCCCCGGTCCGGGAAGATCGCACATGCCGCGGAGCGGCTGGGCCCGTGAGCCATGGCCGCTATGCCTGCGCGTCCGGAGCCTGTGCTCCGCAACGGGAGAGGCCACAGCAGTGAGAGGCCCGCGTACCGCAAAAAAAAAAGAAGGCATTAAATCAAATGACTCTCTAATTGGTGCAGCCTATAGAAAGATGAGGAGAAAGAGGCTTTCCTTCAATCCCTGTGTACTCTGAAGCCATCATTTCTCCCCTGCCCCCACTCCCACCACTCCAGGAAGACAATATCCCGGCAAAGTCAGGCTCTACATCGCTTGAATAAATAGAAGAGGGAGGTTTGCACAAATACACAAGGAACCTATGGGGCAGGCTCCCAAGTGCAGAAGCCTTTCTTCATGTGAAAAACTGCCTCATGGTGTTTCTTCAGACTTTAAAATCACTCTTCTATCTCCTATAAGAGGTCTTTATATCTGACAAGTAGAAATACAGAGGTGTAATTCCAGAGTAATTTCAGGAAGAAAATGAGTTGATTTTTAAGTACTGGATTTTTAAATGTGGGATTTGTAACTTTTTTTATACTTAAGGTAAACCTGATAAATATTCCCAACTTAAACTTTAGAATAGTATAATATTGCGCACTATCTTTTTAGATACCTAATATCTAATCTCTCTTAAGACGAAAGATATCAAAATTAGATATGGAGATTGTGAAGGAGGTGAAGAAAATTCAAGAATAGCAAGCAAGGACATTCCAAAATGAAATCCTTTCTTGCTGACTCCCTGTGTAACCTTATCAAGATGTAGACAGTAAGTCACTGGCTTAACCTTCCTCCTCAGGTTCAGGTAATCTAAAATAATCTTATACTATTCAAATCATATTTCACATCTGGTGAGATGATGCAGGCATGTACAATAAAATTTTGCTTTGCTGCATTCTTTTTTCATCTCTATAGCATCCTCAAAGGCCAAGTATCTGCTGTTCGTCCAATAAAAGGATAATCAAATCAAGCCTTATAATTCACATGCCTGTAAACATACAGGGTTAGTTGTTGGAAGATTTCGTTAGCTGAAAAACACCTGCCTTTTCTCCCCATACCTACATTTCAGGGAAATACAATAAAACCTAAATATATCCAAATTTGTGATGAGTCCAGTTATTCCAGCCTAGACTGGAAGTTATCTTTGCTTTAATAAATCATGTTTAATATGGAAGGCACATTAACAGTGAAACATGGTTAGAAAGCAACAAGGCTAAAATAATTAAGAGAACAGACATGCAAACAAAGAAGTCTCATATCAATCCATCTTATCTAGTCATTCAAGCAGAACATTTATGCAGGTAAAAATCTGTATTGAAGACGAATGAACTTTTATTACCTACACCTAGTTGTTTAACATAATTGAAAGTAAGACAAAACTGTGAAATGATAATCCTGAAAAAATACCCTACGGAGTAGATGTATCAATTCTTCAGATGGTCTAAATCAACGAGGTGCCCCTTCCTGGTATCATTTGCTCTTTCCTCCCATCCCCCACCCACCCTCCTTAGTTCTAGCACAAACTTTTTTTTACTTTTTTCTTTATATGTCTTCTCCCTTCTTCAAATAATAATAGCCAATATTTATTGAGTGTTTATTATGTGCCAGGAGCTTTTTAAGCATCTTCACATGTGTTAAGTCATATGATTGTCATAACAACCCTATGGGTTTGGTACCCTTCTTAACGCCTTTTTACAACTGCAGAAACTGAGGCACTGGGAGGTTAGATGCCAAGCCCAAGGTGACATATCTTATGCTTCGACACTGAGGGCAGGGACTGCATCTTGGTGGCCTTCTTACGCACGGGCCCAGCACATCGTGGGCCCAGTCATGTTTGTTAGGGAGGAAGAAGTAGGTCTTACTGCCCTGCTGGTGATGAGCTTGGCCTTGCCTGTTCCAGGTTTCATGACCTACATCGTGGAGCCCCTCTTCCGTGAATGGGCCCGTTTCACGGGACACAGCGCCCTGTCTGAGAGCATGCTAAGCCACCTGGCGCACAACAAAGCCCAGTGGAAGAGGCTGTTGCCCAACCAGCGCAGAAGCAGCAGCGGTGGCGGTGGCAGCGGCGGCCCAGACCACACCGGCCCAGGGACCGAGGCTGAGGGGCAGACCGTGACCGAAGGCGACGCCCCGTAGTGCCAGCCAGGCCTGCCCCCTGCTCTGCACACTGAGAGTGCCAGCCTCCTCACGCAGAGGCCTCTGGGAGGGCAGATGCTCTGAGGGGCTCCTGCCGGTAAACCCAGCCCCTCTCTGGGTGTCGTCCTGGGGCTCTTTGGAACGCCACCCTCCTCCCGCTCACCTGCCTCCCTTTTTCCAAGTGTACAGAAGCCATCCGTCACCTCAGCATTAGCTGCCGAGATAAGCAGCTCCATTCCGCCATGAGGGAGCTGATTCCAGGGGCCGGCTTGGCCCTCGAGGTGAAGACTGGGGAGTAAGAAAGAGGTGCTCCTGCCGTGGGCCCCTCGGGTCCTGGGTCACACTGAGACAGGCGGCACTTCCTAAGTCCAGAGCATTTTTAGCGTTGGCCCTCGGACTGCTGATCTGCATGACAAAAACACCAGCATATTTGGAACTCCAAGGATATTGGTTTCAGGTGCAAGAGCACAAATGAGAGCGTGAGAGAAAGTACCTTCTATTTTAATAATAATTATTATTATAAAAATAATAATAAATCTTTTTAACTTTTCTATTTTATGCACTAGACAATGGATCTAAGACTATGGGCAAACATTACTCAATGTACCCAAACTCGAACAGGGGGTTCACTGTTTTCTTACGGACTTTATGCCACTTTGGGTCAGAGATTTGGCATCTTCTCAATTAAGAAACCACGTTTCCTATCCGATCCAAGGGGAAGGTGCTGTACAGTTCATTCCTCTGCACCATTTGCCAATCTGTCTTTTATCGATAACTCAGATTCAGTGACATGTTTATATTCACACCTGTACATTCTCTGTAAATATCAAGCGCTACTGATTCCCATGCCAAAATACATGAGTATTATGGGATTGCTACCTGTATAAACAATGGCACTGTGAACAGAATACTGTTAGTTTTAATACAAGAGAATGCATTTGTAAATATGGTATAGAGTTTATTAATATACTATTGTTTGCAGATAAAGGCCTTAACTTTAAACATCTTTCATCTTCTGTAAGCTGCCCAACTTAAATCCTCACAGATGTCCTTCTGAACTGCCTTCCCATGTCCATCTTTATGCTTTCCAGCTAAGGTCACAAAGCAAAACTGAATAAAGTCTTTGAGGAAATATTTTGGAAACTTCACATGCATTCCGCTTGAGACCATAGTGTTTAATCTGTGGCACCAAGCACTGTTTCCTCAGATGAACAAGACCCTTCAGCAAGCCTGAAGTCACTTTCAACACAGCGATGTTGCACTCTGTTTTAACAAGCCAGCTGATAAGCTTGTGTTTATACGACTCTTGTCATGGACATGGCAGTGTGTCAGCCTCGCGGGACACATAGCAGGTCTCACAAACCTTCCGTGACCCCATCATCTATCCATCAGGGACTTCCCTGCTCCCCTAGCACGCTGTCGTCTGTTCTGGCTACAGTACCAAAGCATCTCTGGTTTATGGTTGGCGTGCATTTCTTTGGTGTCAATAGTAACTGGATTTTCCTTTTTCCTTCATTTCATGTGAACAACTACGCAACTGTTTAGCAGACGTTAACATAACTTAAGGAAAGAAAATATTTCAGTTGTCTGATAGAATTTACCTTCCTGGGTAGGTTTTTGTTGCCATTTTTTCTGCATATACTTGGCCGGAAAATCAATTTATTACAGCATTCTTCTCTAGTCTGCTAAACTCTGTGCATTGAACATTTTCTTTATAAGTTCTAGCATAACTAATGTTAGATGAAAATTGGCAATGCCCCCTTTCTTTTTACCTTAAACAATGTGGTAGTGGGAGAATGATACTATGATTGTTTCTGCCACTATCAACGTGTTTCGCAAGCTGATAGAATGTCAGCTAACTCTCATTTCCTAAGTGCAACTCTTTTTTTTTTTCTTTCCTCCTAACGTACAAATGAAATGTTAGAAACTTGACTGGATTGTATTAAGTTCCTGCAGAAAGACTGAGGCTTGCAGAATAAAGGTTTAGAGGAAATTTGGAAAGTTAGTCGTACTTTCATTAAAGCAGAAGAGATTGTCAGATGGTACTAAAGAAAGTGTGAAAACTTCATGAAATGGGTGGATGATAAGTTGAAATTATTGATATGGGTAAGAAAGGAAGTTGTGAAAACGTAACACTAACTTTGGGTTTTTTCCTGTAATAACTATGAACTGACACATGATTTTTTATTGCTTTAATACTCTGAAGCTCTCAGCTTGGTGAAGCCCCGAAAGAGAATGTATTGAATGTATTTCTGCTTCCAAACCTCTCTTATTTTGGTTTGGGTTGGGCTTTTGAGTAGTCTATTTTTAATGTACATGAGATCAAATCAAGGAAAGCAATTACTGGGGAAGATACAGTAGAGATAAGAAAGAAGATGCTATTTTAGCTAATGGAGCCTCTACTTTGAGTTTAGGAAATGGACTTTGTTTAAACTATATTTATATAATAATTTAAATAAATAAGACTGGACGTGGTTTTAGTAGTTCCAAATTTATAGGACAAAAGTGTATTAGGTCTTGAAGAAGAGCTCACAGAGAAAACTACCAAATATCTAACAGTTGAGCCTATGAAGCAGCTACTAGTACAATACAAATTTGAAGCAAAATGAGATGTGATGCATAAACTAGATACATTTGTCTCCTTCTTTCAACCATCTGGAGATTTCTTGAGTTTCTCATTTTTTGACCAAAAAAAAAAAAGAAAAAGAATATGAAAACTCTTTTTTTTCCTGCCTACTGGTGGCTCTCTAGCAATATTTCAATAGAAGGTGTCCAGTGTCCAATTACTAGTTAAGACACAGCTGTTGGATTATCCGTGGGCTTTATCTTCACATTCTTTTTCTCTTAGTCCCTGGACCATCACAAGCTGACTTTCCGAGTTTAATTCCTTCAATGCTTGAGAAGAAAGGAATCAAAAAGCTATTTTTAGTAAGTGAAAGCTAAAGTTAAAATCAAATTAAGAGAGAGAGAATAGATATCACTGCCAGGCCTGATAGGCAAAGCCTTTTTCTTTTTACAGCACCTGTGAACAGTCAGAACCTTGTTCCTGGAACGCTGACCTCCCCATAACTCCCTGCTAGGCTGAGTGAAAATCCTGCTCTGTTTCTACCTGCCTAAGGCTTCCCGCAATGGGATGTGGAGCGTGTCCTGCAAAGCTGTCACCAGGTAGTGCTTCCTACAAGCCACAGACTTGTTTTGTAAACTTTTCTCATGTTGAATCAGATCTGCTCACTGATTTGAACATTGGTTATGAGCTTGTATCTCACTGTATTTCTTATGCTTTGTTCTTTTACGCAAACCCTTACAATTGTGTTGTTTTGTGTACACACGTGAGGTTTGGAAAAAAAAAAAAACACACCTTGTGAATTTTTGCTCAAAATGTGGCCGAAATATCCATTGGCATGTCTAGATAAACAATTAAAAATAAAGATAATTTCTTAAAAATATTGCAATATGAAAATATTCTGATTCTCACCAGGTAACATGTTACCAGCCAACCAATCAGATTCAAGGTCAAGGTCAAGAGCACAGATGCAGCCATGATCCACGGGACTCATTCCACCAGGGGCTGCAGAAACAGCCATGTCCATGAAGCCATCATTTGCCAATTAGTACCAAGATAGGGATAAAGGGCCACCATTCAGCTCTGCATTTCCCCTGAGTTCTGATATTTTTCTGATCCACATTTGTCAAATTCATATATGAATGAGAATGAGGTACAATGTTTTAGGTTGTGGAAACATAGTGGACTTACTTGTGAAAACTATGGTCTTGCATTTCAGGATTGAAAGCCAGCAAGAACAATAGAACAGTTCAGGCAGGACAACTGAGTGTCTAAATCTATCTGGAAATAGAGGAGGAAAAAAAAAAACCCACCACCCATGGTTCCCAGGAACAGTCTTATATCTTTACATAGTCTCCTCACGTTCATTTTGTTAAGATTTGTATTCAGAATCTCACTGATACCCTAATGCTTCTCCATGTCTGAATGCAAAGTCACTTTTTTCATTTGTCCATACTCCGTATCATCCAATCAAAATCAAAAGTGGGACCCCAGGGCTTCCCTGGTGGCGCAGTGGTTGAGTCCGCCTGCCGATGCGGGAGACACGGGTTCGTGCCCCGGTCCGGGAGGATCCCACATGCCCGCGGAGCGGCTGGGCCCGTGAGCCATGGCCACTGAACCTGCGCGTCCGGAGCCCGTGCTCCGCAACGGGAGAAGCCACAGCAGTGAGAGGCCCGCGTACCGCAAAAAAAAAAAAAAAAAAGTGGGACCCCCAGTGGTTTCCCAAGTAAAGGTCAGACATGACTTTCAAATGTACCCAGGAACCTAGCAGACACATCGTCAAATAGGCCAAGCCTATGTAAGCAATTGAATTTAAATCAATTTTTTTTAAAGAAAAATCTTTTATTGCAATAAATATAGTATATGCTGTTTCATACCAAAGAGGCAAAATAGAGCTATTTATTCGTATTTATATTTAAAGTATATTTTTAAAGAATAGTTCAATTGGCAAATTTTTATTATCCAAATATTAATATTAAAAATGACAGAAAATGTCTTAAGTGTGAAAATCTACGTGGTGCCAATAAGCAAAATATTTTGTAGTGTCCTTTAATCTGTTTTGTGTGTATGTATGTGTGTGTGTGTGTGAATTTCCATAATACAGAAAAACACTGGCATTCGTTCTTCTCTTTGGTAATGTATGTTCATTTGTGTAAAACTATAAATTTCAACAAACAATATTTGTTGCTCTAAGTCTCTCACAAAATATCTTTTTATTTACATGTAGAAATGTAAGCAAGTAAGTGTATTTGTACAAGCTGTTTTGCTATGTCACACAGTCAAAAATTTGGAAAACAGAATTCACTAAAAAGAAATTTCCGTTTGACAATTGTTAACTCCTGTAGAACTTATGAGACCATGGTCTTTCAAGTCAAGAGTCTATATTCCTTTCAGCTTACTGCAACATTGCTTGATTTAAACTTCGTCATGATTGCAATATTGGTCACTGCCATAAAGTAGGAAATTCAAGGGAAAAAAGAATCTATTTATTGTGTAAAAGGTGTTGACCTAGGATTGTAACACACACATGAACTATACAGGGATAAGTAAAAGTAAATGCCATCTGGGCAGTCAGAGTGATTCCATAACTGTGTAGCCTTACCCCAATGAAAACAGGATTGGAAAAATTAGGACTATCACAACCAAAGTCAGTAACCTTGTGAGATCAGCAAGCCACAATTGCCTTTTCCTCATTGGAAATTGGAATAATGTAAATCAACAAATACTGATTGAGGATCTACTATGTGCCAGAGGTTGGGCTAGATACTTGGGATATAAAAAGACCCAATCCCTCCAGAGCGTTCAGACTTGTGTCAGAGATTGGCACTACCAGTGAACTCTTCTTAGAGATTTCATGAGGACATCTGTGAGGGCTTACCTCCTGGAGAACAATGTAATATAGTGCAGATAAGATGTGGAGACAAAAGTGGTCCCAGTCTTGGTTCTGTCACTAACATATTCTGTGACTTCAGGCAAGTTACTGAACCTCTACAAAATTATTTCTAGACAATAATGGTTTTGTTATGGTTTTGGTGTTGTTTCTGGTTTTGTTACGGCAATTAAAAGAGATTGCATACAAAAAGCACCTAGCACTCTGTCTGGTACGTGGTAGGCTTTTCAGAGACGCAAGTTCCCTCCTCTTAAATTATAAGATGCTTTACAAATAGCCATTCACACGTGGTAAGAATGTGGAGAATATATGGAGAATAATGCAGTAAAGAGATGCTAGTGATCTTACACTGGGAAGACAAACTCATTTCTATATATTTTTTTAAAACAGATTGATTAGTTTATGTACTCATTTATTGCAAGATTGGGTAAAAAGATTACTCAATGAAAACTCTTGCCTCAACTACAGCCTACTTTTCTGTTTAGTCCTCTATATTCTAGAGTAGAAGATAGTGTATCTTTTGTTACCAGTTTTGTCAGAAATTTCTGTGAAGGAAACAGCTCCTAAGAACAAAATATGAGGCATTTATCTCCCTTTCATCTATGCCACCAAAGCCCCAAATCCAGCTGGTGATAGCTCTGGTCCTCTGCGTCAGTCCCCAAAAAGTTTGCTAGGCTTTCACAGGCTCTGCAGGAGCAGGCATGGGCTGGTGCTTCCAGGATACACTTGGTTCACTCATTCACACATCTCCAAATGTGTTCTCAGCTAAAGTTTACTGCCTGCCCTAGAGCAGGGCGCGGAATGCAGAGGCATTTCCTAACAACCTGTCGGAGGAGGGAGAAGATTCCGTCCTGCCTCCGTGGGAATGTAATAGACAAACATTTGAATAATGACTAAATGAGGAGCTTTTAGCTGTGAAACAGTCCATGATTTTTTTTTAAGTAAACCAGAGAGATTATTAGACAAATTTTAAGTTTTAGCTGATATGGTTTGCAGATGCATGATTGCCTTGCTTAGTTAGTCATCTAAGCAAGTGTATTTTTGATTCAATTGCCTGAAATACTTTAAATTCTAGTATTGCAAGTGCTGATTTAATCTCCAATAATTTTTTCCTTTTAAGGAAGTGGTACGGTGGAGTTTCAAAAGTGAAGGCTTTGGAGTCAGACAGACCAGAATTCAAATCCCTCATTATCACATGCTGTTTAACCCCAGGCAGTCAGTTTAACTTCTCTGTGCCTCCATTTCCAAATGTATAAATCGAGAGGAACACCTACCTCCCAGGGCAGTGTGAGGTCAAAATTAGAGGACATAGATAAACATATAGCATGGTTTCTAGCAGAAAGAGGGTACTCAGCAAATATAAATTCTTACATCATTTAAAGAACAAAAATCTACAAAGTGGGAGTTGGGATATGACTTTTGCTCTCTCTAGGTTGTACTTTTTTGTGCAAAAGAAAACACAAGACCCATTACTAGACATTGAGCATGATTGTATATACAGATGACCAGTTTGACTATAAAACAATCCTTATAATATGGACAAAATATTGTAAAAAATGATTATAGAGGAAGACAGTGTCCCTAGGGTACTAAGGATACACTAATAAGACCAGGGACAAACAAGGAACTGTCTTTTCTGACTGTAAAGTAAGTACTCCTCAGCCCAACCAGAGAGAACCAGTCTGTCAAGGCTTTCCTAGAGGTAATGATAATACAACCCGGTTATTTAGTTAACAAACAAAACTTGATACACTGTCAAGTTTTTCATGAATTCCATTTATATCCTATAAATTCTATCCATAGAAATTTCCAGTGGCCCTTCCTCTTGTAATATTAGATTCTGGCCACTGACAGCAGAGGTGGAGAATCCAGGAGAGTCTCTGTAAATAGATGATCCTAAAAGAGATTCTCTTCTCCCAAACTATGCTTGATAATGCATATGCTAAAAGATGCTAAGTATTCCTTGAAAAAAAATGGCTTCATAGCCAAAGATATTTAAGAAACAATGGATTAAACACCCAGGCTCCTCTCCTGCATGCTTCTGTGAACCTCCCATATGCTAATGCACAGTTCCAAGAAGACAATATAAATGATATTGTTTGGATCTAATTTCGGTTTCATATCATGAAGGATTCCTTGACCACAACCCACAATGATCTCCCTGTTTATCATTTGCTTTAGTTTTGTCAGTGATTATTAATTATTTATTATTGATATGTGTGTGTATTTTCTGCCCAACTTGAGATTTAATATAACATTGTGGTTAACTTGCTTGAGTTTGTGGCTTGAATTTACCACTTACTAGGTGTCTGACCTTGGGCAAGCTTCCAAACTTTTTGTGCCTCAGTTTCTTTATCAGTAAAATGATGATAAAAAATAATACCTATTTCATAGAGTTTCTGAAGATTGAAAGATTTCATGCATATAAAGCACTTGGAACAGTGCCTGGCACACAGAAAGCACTCAATTAAGTATTAGCAAAACCCAACATCTCCCTCGCCCCCTGATCTACAGGTTCCTTGATAACAGGAATAATTATCCTTTTTAATATATTCTCCACAGTGTAGTACAGAAAGTACAAAACAAATGTTTCTTAAATGAAAAAACACATTTTTGACTGATAAATTGAAAATCATATCAGAAAAATATGTTAACATTTAAATCCAAACAAACAAGTTCCTATTGGAACAATAAATGTCCCGATAATTTGAATGCAGATGTTGTTTTTTGATTTTGCTGATTTCTATCCAGTAGACTTGCTTTGTTTCTAGGAAGATGATTTAGGAAGACAACAGGTTTTCTCCTCCCAGTTTATGAGCCTACTCTTCTGAGTGGTGAGGGCAAAGATAATTCCCCTGAAAAAACTTGATGCCCAAAGATTTCTAGTTTTTTCCCATCCAAATAGAAAAAAACCTACAGAAGGACCACTAAATTACTTCCTTTGCAGAGCTAATAAGCTTTGCAGAGCTAATAAAAGTAATACACAATCCAAGAAAAGACAGAGATAAATCCCAACCCTCATCTTTACAAAGGAACATGAGAGCAGCAGATGAATCTCCTATTTTATCTTTGTTTCAAGCACTTGCAATCACATATAACTGACTCCTGCTTTTTTTTTCCCAGGAAGCAACTACATGTGCATTTTTTAAGTTGTCAGCAAAGTATGCCTAAGGGATCAAAATGAAGGGTCAGTTCTTGGGGTTATTTATCCCTTTCCACTTCCCACTGTTACATTTTTGTTTGGACCTTTCTAACCAGAGAGTCAGACTTAACATATCAATGGACTTTCATCCACACTTGAAGAAAAATAACTTATAAATGCAAACAAAATACCAACGGTATCACATACTAGCATAAGTGAGAAATACATTCTAGAATTACAGAGGAATTTTCAAGTGTTAACCTGACTGACTTGGGGAAGAACAAAAAGTTCTGATAGATCTTTCAATTCTCAGGTTATGTAACATGATGTGAAATAGTTCTTAGATGCTTCTACTGACGTTAGTTACTAAAAATGTATCAATCATCCCACTAAAAGTTTACCAAAAAATAACTTTTTGCAACTGAAGCTTTCTTGATCTTAAACTCTAATGGGAAGGCTGAGATATTTTTTTCACTCTGATCAACTTTCACTTTAACAGCAGGTTTCCAGTTCTTAGCATGATTGAGGGAACATTTAACTCTACCAACCACCTACATAAGAGCCAGGCAGACAGCCAAAGGCCATTGCCCTGATGATGATCGCAGTCTCTACACAGTGAATCCCGGAGGCCCCAGTACCAGCCTCTGAGCAAGATGAGAAGAGAAGAGCCTCCAATGGGGGAAGCAGCCCACAGAGCAAGGGCTGTGTACGCTTCAGTCTGCGGAGAGTTTGGGTCTGTGCGAGTGTCATGGAAAATTGCCTTGGGATTAAGGGGGAAGGGGAGGACACCTGACTTGAATATGTTAATAAAGTTTTATTGGGGCCAGAAAACAAAGCACGGAGCAAGCAATGACTGGACATAGTCCTTGTTTTCTCCTTGTTATATTTAGAGCTGTTTTAGAGACACAAATTTTTTACACATGGTTGGCAAAGGCTCTGACCAGATGGCAAGTATATCATTCAACTTTGTCCATATAAAACAAATCACTTGTAAAAAGTGATCTTTGAGGCTTAATTTTGCTTCAGGAACAATAATAATAGAGCCTATTTTGCAGCTTTGGAGTGAGAATTAGAGCTAATGTACTCGGAGTGCTTTGCACACTATTTTGTATACTATTGCCACTTAGTAGCTTTTATCAACTAAAAACACTGGTGGAGCTATGCTCCATTTGCTGCAAGAGGTTATTCAATTCTTCTAACTCAAATGAGGCTGTCGATGGAGACAGGAGGCAAGGAGGAGAAATGGCAAGGTGAGTGAGCTTGTATTGATTGTTCTTTAACATGTGAAGGAAAATAAGCATTTAAGGAAGAATAACCAAGCAGAAACAAAATTACTACTCCCCTGCTGTATCAGTGTCCTAGGGCTGCTGTAGCAAATTACCACAAGCCGGGTGGCTTAATACAACAGAAATGTATTCTCTCACAGATCTGGAGGCCGAAGCCTGAAACCAAGGTGTTGTCGGAGCCTGCGTGCTCTAAAGGCTCCAGACAAGAATCCTTTCTTGTCTCTTCTAGCTTCTGGTGGTTTCCAGGTGTTCCTTGGGAAACCAGTCATGGGATCAGGATCCACCCTAATCTAGTCTGACCTCATCTTAACCAATTACATCTACAAGACCTTATTTCCAAGGAAGGTCACATTCTGAGGTTCTAGGTGGACATGAATGTTGTGGGGAAGGGGGCTGCTGCTCAGCCTTGACACTCCTCACCCATCCACCCTGTGCTTTACCTCCCATGGCATCGTCCCCAACACACATACACACACACACACACACACACACACACACACACACACAGCACCTACACGTCTTCCAGATTTCCCCTGAGTGAGGCTACTGGGACAGATTGCTTCAGGTTTGAGATATGGTTGTTTTTGCATATTTGGGGGGAAAGTCTGGAGAAGTCTTACAGGAAGGAGGATCGAAAGCACATCTTTGTTTCTTTCTCCTATATTCTTCCCTTACTAATTCAGATCTGTCTTAGAAAAAAAAAAAAGTCTTGAAAATCCCTCTAGCGTCTGCCATCTGGAGATGACAATGTGATTCTTATTCCACATTTCAGCTTTTCACTCTCATCATCATTAATGTTCCAGATACTCCAGTCTATTTATTCATTTATTCTTTTGGAAGCAAAGCAATTAGATGTAAGGACAGATCCAGGAGCATTGGCCACAGGAGTGGGTAGCTTCAGGACATGGAGGAGAAAGTTAATGTAGATAAGAAAAAAAAGGACCTGGTGGCAGATGAGTTATCGACTTGGTAATAAAATCGTGACACACAGGATGGCAGGACTTGGGGTGAGAAGCCTGGGACCTCTCCAGTAACTGAAATAGAGAATATGGAACATCAGTGATGGCAGAGACAAGGGGGTGGTACTGCTACATGTCAAGAACCCCAGGAGGAAGAGTTTTAGAGTTTTTGATCCCTTAATGAGGGTAGAGAACTAATGGTCAAGAAGTGGCAGTAAGATGTAAGGGGGCACTGATCCTATTTCCCAACACTGACATGAAGGACAGTTGGCAACGAATGGCCTCCATTTGAGAGGCATCTTGAAAGCAGAGTCTTGGGGGTGGGACAGTTTTTCTATTGAAGCATAAAGGATAAAGGAACGTCAGGTGCAGAGATAGAGTGCATAATTGTGTGTTTATCCTATTCTGGGAGCTCCAGAGAACATAATATAAGGGTCAGGAAGGAGGACTCTGGTAAAAGAAGGTTAGATCAGAATAACATGGGGTATGAGGCAATGCAAGAAAATAATGAATGGCGGAAGCATTATTCTTAGGTGGTAAAACAGGTGGGGGAGGGTGGGTTAAGCTGGACATTCAACTGCCCAGAGAACTGGTCCGAACATTCCCTCTGTGGCTGAAAGGAGACCCTCAGGGATTTACAGAGTCCTCCTAGATCCACTTCCAAGCCTTAGGGGAAAGGGGTGCCCGGAGCTCTTGGACGAGGTGACTTATGGTCTGGATTGACTGTGATGGTCCCAGGGAGGTTCTGGGCATCAGCAATTTACATGCAGTTACCCAGAGAGTGGTTAGGGGCTCCAAACCCAGAGAACCTAGGCTAGGAAGGGGTGGTGGGATCAGGCTCTTTAAGAAACAGCAATGACCTGGAGATCTTGGCATACAACCAGCTCTGCTTCTTCTCTGGGGACTCTAAGCCCAGCAATGCTACTGTTATAGATTCTGTGTGTAGTCTGGAGGCAGAGATAGGGTCTGTAGCTAACACTTTTTAAGTCTCCTTTGTACTGTGTCTCCAGAGATCAACTGTGAGCCCAGGCAGCTTGCTGTAATAGGAAGGGTCATCAAACCTGCCAGTTTTCTGGATAAAATGGAAAGGTAGAGTAAGTCTGAAAAATTGAAAGAAATTTACCCCTGACCAAGCAAGTGGGCCACTCTTTAATGATGGAGAACATCATGTAGCAGCAAAGACTAAAAGAGGATACTAATAAGTAAATGATTTTTGATAAATACTTACATTGGAAATGCATGTAATCCCTTTGTAAAGTATAAATCAAGCAACATCCATATTTTAATCTAAGTTCAGGGTCCTGTGCCCGGCCACATTCAGTTCAGGGAGAAAAAGAGCCCCAGATAATAGCTGGGAAAAAATGGCTCCACTCAAGCCCTCTTACGTTTAATCAGAGTTGGCTCTCAAAAAGCAATGGAGAACATGAAGAGAAAGAGATTGCTTAGACAGCAACCCCGTGTACAGTGATTTCTTATTAACATTTAATTTAAGAAAGAGGCCATTCTTGAAATTTGAGAACTCGCTAGAAAATATCTCTTTTTCCCTGGAAGTGATCTTGCTGCCCAGAAGCCTTCAAGCCTTCCTGGAATTTTTATTTAGAATCCCAGAGAGTTCAGTCAAGATTTTCCAATGCAACCATATCTTCTGCTAACATTATGTGCAGAGGCCCTCTTCCTCCTAGAATCACAGGGTCTATAATCCAATATTCTCTAGAAATGAAAAGGTTATATGGTAATTCTACTACCAACAACAAGCACCAATTTCAACTACAGTGTAATTTCCAAATCAAGACCCAAGTCGGTAATCATTACACTGAAATACAATGTATTGAAGTTATATTAGGACGTTGGATTAGTCCAAAAAAGCATTGGTAGAAAAATAGAGGATGGCTTTAGATGGCTACTACCGTTTCTCACGCACCCAAAGAATGCAACATTTGAGATGTAACTCTTCCCTTCCCCCATCCCCCCATGATTAATGATTAATGAGCAGTTGTGTACCACTCCAGTGATTTCTAGTGGTGATCAGTGGAGACGCAGCATAGAGGAGGGGTTACAGGCAGATTGCCTGAACTGGAATTCTGGCTCAGCCACTTACTAGCTGTTTACCCCTTGAAGGGTTTCTTAATCCCTCTGTGTCCCTGTTACATCAATGGGGTAATAACAGTACCGCACATGGGTTTGTTACAAGGATCAAGGGAGTGTGGATCACATACCAGCAGCTTAACAAGTTTTTTCATTGTTAAATGGTCATATGAACAGGAAACATGAAAACATGCTCTCCTGACCTTCTCACCTTGCTCAGAGCTTAAGGAAGGAGGGTTACTGTATGCAATATTTTCAATATATATTTCAGTTTTTGCTTCCATAGTAGATGTTGCAAGATTACTGTCTTAACTTTGGGGTCGATGCTTCCAGATACCTGTCTTCCCTGAAACTGTCTGATTCATCTCCTCAAACCCAGAATAGATCAAAATGTCTAGCAGATAATAGGTCCTCCAAGAATGATTGTTCAGCCAAATGGAACCTCAGACAAAATAGTCATAGAAGACTTAAGGCTATCAAAAGGAGAAAGAGTGCAAAAAAAAAAAAAAAAAAAAAGGAAATATCCAGGAGCGGCCAACCAAGGACTGGGCAGAGCAACCTGTAAACCAACACCTGGGAGCAGAATTGTAACTCCAGCTCCTGTTTCAAGTATCTCCTACCCGATCATGTTCCCTTCATCATCGTTTGCCCATGCTGGTAAAGCATAATCACTAAGCTGCTTAGAACAGAGCCATACAAGTTACTAGGAATAAATGAGGCAAAATTCCAACGTCTTGGTGAGATGGGAGCAAAAGCACAACATTTGGAAGAGTCCCAAACAAGACACAGACAGCAACTGCCAAGGAGAATGGAGCCCTGTGTGTCCTAGTGAGGACTCTATGCTTCCAGTGGCAGAGGTACTCTTCACAAAGCTCCAAGCAGAATTCCTTCATCTCTTTTCCAGTTCTCACCTCATACTCTTCTCTGATTTTTCCTCCATTTCCTAAAACTTTTGGTTGTGGTCATATTTCAGATTTGTTTTTAATTGAAGTATAGTCGATTTAAATGTTGTGTTAGTTTCAGGCATATCCTAAGATGTTTAAAGGCCTTTTTTTTTCATCTTAAGAACTCTAATATCTCAATACTGCAAGTATTCATTTTCCAGTCATGTAGGAAACATGTAAAGGAAAAATAAGCATCAGAGGCTTGCACAATTTATGGAAAGGAGAATGAGAAAGGACAACTTCCTAAACCAGATTCAATGGGATTCAAGGGCCAGGTCGTCCACGGTCTTGGCTCAAATAAAATATGTTCACTTAGGGAATCATAAGAGCTTATCAAAACATAACCAGATATAATTTAGGCATAGAAAAGTAGAAAACTTACCTTTCCCTCACCCAGGAACCTGAGATCATTTTCACTTCTTGTGTACATCCTACAATAGTTGGCACAGAATAACCAAGATTGCAAAAAGACTAGAATCTTGTTATTTAAAAAGCTCTGCAAAAGATCCTATAGCTCTGCCTGCACTTCTCATGAACTCTTATCTTCTATCTTAAAAGTACCCATTTCCAATAAAAATTTAAAAAATAAAATAAAAATACCTACATCTCAACCAAAAGGAAACCAACCTTATTTTTAAGTGGGAAAAGAACTTTAAGAGAACTTTCTCTAAACATGTACAAATGGCAAGCAAGAGCATGAAAAAAGTGATCATCACTCTTCATTACAGAAATGCAAATAAAAACCACAGCAAGATACCACTTGCCAGGCATTCAGATAACTAATATGAAAAAAAAAAAGACAAGTGTTGATGAGGATGTGAAGAAATTGGAACCTGATGCATTGTTGGTGGGAACATAACATGGTGGAGCCACTTTGGAAAATATTGTGGCAGTTCCTCAAGAATTAAATATAGAATTACCATATAATTCAGCAAGTCTATTTCTGAGTGTATATCAAAAGGATTAAAAACAGGGACTTGAAATAATATTTGTAAACCCATGATTGTAGCAGCAATATTCACAATAACCAACAGATCAAAGCAACCCTCGTTTCCATTGGAAGATGAATGGATAAATGAAGTGTCGTACAAACATACAATGGAATATTATTCAGCTTTAAAAATGAAGAAAAATTTTTCCAAGTCCTACTGTATAGCACAGAGAGCTATTATATTCAATATCCTGTGATAAAACATAATGGAAGAGAATATGAAAAAGAATATATATATCATAACTGAGTCACTTTGCTATACAGCAGAAATTAAACACAACATTGTAAATCAATTATACTTCAATAAATTTTTTAAAAAAGAAAAAAGTGCTCCTGAAACTTCTCATCTTTCCAAATTCAGAGGGCGTTTCTATGCTTACCTGACATGCTCCCTGCATTGTCATTTGGGGCCCACTCTTTCTTCCTTTGAACACTCTTGTTCACATCATATTCTCCAGATTGTTCTCCCTACATTTTCTAGCCATTCCTTTCTGGGGCGACCATCCCAGTTCGTCTGAGACCATCTCAGTTTGAGCACTGAAAATGCCTCATCCCGAAAAACCCCTTACTCCAGAGCAAGGTGGGGCAGTTGGTCACCCTAGTCTTAAGTCTCCTTTGAGGTCTCTGTGTCTTCCACTCACTACTAAAATGTCAGTGCCCCAAGGGTACCATCCTTGGCCCTCTGACCCTTTCACCCTATAAAGTCTCGTTGGTGACCTCATTCAACTCAAGACTTTAAAAACTATTGATATATTTGGACGATGGTTACCAATCTACATCTTCTCCAAACCCAAACTGCCAATATAGCCTAATGTATCAAAACAGAACACACCTCCTCCACAAAAGAAGCTTCTTATTTTCTATCTTGGTGAATGATCAAGGTGTCCATCCACCTAGTCAGCCAAACCAAAACAAATCTGGAAGTCTTTTATAATTCCTCCTTCTCTCTCACCCTATTGATTCTATCTTTTAGATATTCATCCCTCGCCCCTCTCCATTTCACACATACAGCTTTTGTTCAGGCTTCATAATTCCCCATCTGAAATATATCACAGTCATTCTGCCAATCCAGTAGTCTTTCTAGAATGCTAAGCTAATTAACCTTTCTGCAACCATTTAATGGTCCCCCCTGTGGCTTTTCATGGAAAAATTCAACTCTTTGGAACACTAAGGTCCATACTCTGAATGCTTGCCAATCTCTATAGCCTTCTCGCAATCACTATCCCACCCACCCTCCCTCTTGCCTCCCCAGCTCCCCCCAGTCTTAAGTCCAGTCAACGCTTGCTGACTTCTGAAGCTCCCGTGTTATTTCCCATCTATGAGCCCTCCCACCTGCATTTTTCTCCAATGGGAATGCTCATTCTTCAACTCACCCTTTCTGGACCAATTCAAACAATTCTGTTTGATTTGGCGGCCCTCCATTGGACAGCTATAGCACCCTTTACCATAGCACTTACTATTCAGTATTCTCACCATTGGTTATGTGTATGTCTCACTGACTGGACTTTGAGCAATTTGAGAATATAATCTGTGTACTATTTGCTGTTAGAAACCCAACACCTAAAACAACAGTGCTCAAGAAAAGTTTGTCAAAATGAAAAAATGAATGAATGAGCACATGATTTAATACCTGGAAACCAGAGTGGCTGGCTGTAAGTGGCTTCAGGAGCTTTATTCCTTTAATTTGATGCTTCCATACTTTTCCACATTTCAGAAGTCAAAAAAGATTCTGGAGTTGTAAGAATGAAAGCAAGTTTCCCACTGACGAGAAAAGATATGTGCGTGAACTTAGTTACAAGTATCTATGAATTTATAAATGGGTTGTGAGAAGGATTTTTACAAGAACTTGTTCAGTAAATAGTAAAACAACAAAGCAATCATTGTACAACTGTAGGGCCAGCGAAAAAGCCACAACAGGCCCAGCTTGAAGGTGTAACCATGGTCAAAGGAAAAAGGTCCTGCTGGAGTGCTCAGGACGTGGGGGAAATGGTGTTGACTAAGTGATTAGCCCCCAAGATAAAGCATGAAAGATAAAGCAGAGAGAGAGAAATCAAGATATTTTTGTTTCCTTAGGAACATAAGAACTGACGGGGAATTTGGAATGCTTCATCTTCTAGGAGCCCTCATTGGCTGGGAGCTCTCAGAAGTTGGTGGAAGGAAGGTGGCCATGGGATGAGGTATCGCCAAGCTACAAATCTGAGAATTCAAAACAGAGAGCAGCGGGCCAGAGGATGGGACAGCAGAGCAGAGGAAATCTAAATTCTCTGTGAAGGAAATCTGTATTTACGGAACACATTTTGTAAAAGAGATAATGCATTATCATATAATCAAGAAAATTAGGCCCAGTTAGTAATAATAATAAGACTATAGAAACTACAGAAGTTTCCAGGTAGTAGTAAAGGGGGACTTTGATAATCTACCAAGACAAATGTAGAGCTGAGCTTTCCAAATAGAACAAATGACTGCTTCACGGTCACTTCTGGAACTAACAGACAACTAGTCACTGGGGCAAGGGTATCTGGCAAACGGGAAAGGCCTGAAGGTAAAAAGGCAAATCCACAGAGAGAGACGAGACTAGAAAGCTTAGTCAGGTGCCCTAAGTTTAATCACGCAGAAATTTTATTCCAAAGTGCAAAATGAGCAAGTTTGTATTTCTTCATGTTTGCTTTCACATACATTATTTCAGCAGAATCTCAAAAGGGCCCTGTCGTGTAGATAGAGTAGGACTTATGATCCCCATTTTGTAACCAAGTAAACTGGGACTTGACATTAATAAGTTACTTGCCCAAGGTCCCACAGAGAGTAAAATGTGGAGCTGGGACTAGATGTCTGGTTTTGAGTTCAGCTCCCTTTCTCCTATAATGGGGGCCCTCTCTGATTTAAGCCCTGCCCTAGAAAAATAGAAAATAAGAGTTGGTGAGGGGATGGGAGGCAGGCCTGGCAGGGACCCCCATATGAGAAGGTAGGGTCAGTAAGGGGCAGTGTGATGAATGGAGAGCCCTGAAAGAAGAGCAGCAACCTCATTCACAGGTGTGTGTTGGGGTGACAGAGAGTGGCAGGGTGACCAATACCTCTGCTTTGTCCAGGTCTGTCTCCATTTTAAAATGGAAAGGCCCACATCCTGGGAACCCCCTAAGTCTCAGGCAAACCCAGTGATTAGTAGCCCTCAATAGAGCAGAAGCTCTGGCATCAGAAACAAGGCCTGGGGTTCGGACTAGGTTCTGTCACTTAGCTTGCATGGCCACCTTTTCTGTTTAGTAGAGTCTTTTAAAATTGCCCTTTTTTTGGAGGGGGTCAAAAAGGGTCACAGATAATTATTATGCTTCTACCTCATACTTCATAGCACAGTTTGGAGGACAAATAAGATTGCGTCCATGAGAGTACTCAGTAGACAGTAGAGAGTTTACAAATAGAATCATCATCATTATTATAAATGACCCTTTATTGTCAATAGCAAAGTGGACACAGGGCTGGAGTGAACAAAGGCCTCGCTCAATGTGGAACCCTGATTTTGTAATATTTTGACAACTTCCAAGAAAATGACGACTCCTTTCAATTTTCTCATGTAAAATCCTGCCCAGGATTAACAGTCATTCTGACATCTACCAGAGAATCGAACAGCAAACCAACAAAACCAAAGGGCTTTGACATCTGGTTTGCTCTTTAAAACAAGAACTGTTTCTAAAATTGCATTTTACGTATGATCACAATGAAAATAAATAAACACATTCACAAAAAGACTAGTGAAACCAGAAGCAAGCCACAGAAATGACCCTGCTGAGATCACTGGGAAATATTTGGGGGACATAGAAAGAAATGAGACCATATTAACTTTGCGCCCACCCAGAAATACTTGTGTAATTAATTGGGTGGGAAATGTAATGACACAGCTTCAGTCCCATACACATCTTATAGACAGGCAGAAACAAAGGAGACAGAGCCACATTCCTTAAAAGAAGAAGAAAAAAGGAAGGAGTAAAAAATGAAGGCTCTACAGAAAGGGCACAATCTGTCTTCAGCGCCAGACATGAATGAGCTCAGACGGCGAGAGCAATTTAGAGCTATTGAAACAGGCCCCTTTGGCCAAAGGCAGCTCTGTGAACCTTCGTGGAACGCTCACAGGCAATCTGTAACAAGTACATAGCCTCTAGGAAACCTGAGTGCTTCAAACACCCGCATTGATTTTGCAAAAATGACATAAACAAAAACTACCAACAGAAGCCCCAGGCCCCGAGTGGGTACTGCCAGCCACACCATAATGAAAAGGCAACTCACACACCCACCATCTCCATGCGGAGAAGAGGACTGACCATACTCCCATGCCTTGTTTCTGCTATTTGAATTATATCTACACGTACTGATGTACGTGTAAATATAGTTTGCAAATATTGCCTTTGTTCCCTTTGCAACACTGAAAATTGTCATCGCCTTTAGGAAAAGCAATTTTTCAACCTCTGATGGAGCACAAGCTGTTTTATACACATGCAGCATTCAGCTAACTTTGGCAGTTGGTACTACTGCCGAAACCCTTTCGGAACATGGAAATATGAGGTCAAGAGCCAGGCCAATTAGTCAGTTAGTGGGGACACCTGCTCCTCCTTGCCCATCGCTTGTTTGCCTGTGGCAGTACACTGGCAAGGTCCCTGCAACTGGATCTTGGCTAGGGACAGTCCAGAGAACGAGGCCGACAACTGCAATCACCCCATGCCCCAACCTCACGTGTGCACTCACGCACGCACACACTCACACACACTGCTGGAACTATGCACACTGCTGCGGTCTTACTAAGAGGCAGAGAAGAACTCCACCCTGGAGAGAGGACACAGCATAAGCCCAAGAGAGTCTCAAATTTTGACAGCTAACCCAGTGGCAAGTTATACAGGGAATCAGAGGGAGAACTCGTCACAAATGTCGACCCTAACTGAAATCCAGTGACCTGAGATGCTACTCAAATCAAAAGGACCTAAAATGTGAAAGCGTCGCAGGCCTCACTGAGGTTCTCAGAGAGCCTGCCCAGAATTCCAGGAATAGGCCGACGATCACGATAATGATAACGGTTAACATTTATTAAGCACTTTTCAACGTATTGTTTTAAGAGCTTTGAATGAATTAACTCACAACAGCCCTGTGAAGCTGGTCCTCTGGTTTCTTCTAGTGTGAGAAAACTGAGGACCAAAGGGTTAAATCACTGCCTGCGGCACTGAGACCAGGCCACCTGGCTCCAGAGCCTGACAGGGTTGGACGGCCCTTCAGACTCTCCCTGAAGAGTGCCCTTGCTTGAAGTCTCCGAAGCAGGCAAGTCTTTACATCACCAGCCAGCGCTGGTCATGAACTTCCTCAGTGTGAACTGGGGTACCGTCACATATGCCTTTTTTGTCAGCAACTGCACTTCCAAGAATTTAATCCACAAATATGCATGTAGACATTTTTTGGTACAAGGTTGTAGTTTGTACAGGAAATAACCCAAATTTCCATCAGGAGCTAACTAGTTAAATACAGGATTAGCCACCCAGGGCTCTAGTCTCTAAAGCTGACTCCTCTGCTCCGCCCCTTTGCCCCCTGCAGACACGCGGCTCAGAGAATGGATAGCGTCTGGTGGAAGTAAACCATGCTCTATTTTCTAAGTGGAAGCAGCCTCAGGGCAGGGTCCTTGCACAAACCACACATTGCACGCAGCAGCCCTATAGCCTCATAGCAGTAAAACAGAAAGAGGCGCACATACGTCCACGAATAGAGTGCCTAGACTGCTTCTGGAAGGAGCTGATGACCATAGTTGCCTCTGAAGAGGGGACCTGGAGAGCTGGGGGCTGGGGAATGTGTTTTGATTTGTAAATCTTTAGGTCATGTTTACATTTTTACATATATGTGTGAACCAAGCATACCTTAAAAAAACTAAAATTTAAAATGTTTAAAAAAGTAACCCAATGAAAATAAAATATTCATTATTGATCAATCGGAAACAAAAGAAAAGAAAAAAGCAATCTAAGTGTCTAACAATTGGGGGAATGGATAAGTACATAAGAGGATACGTCTTCAGTGGAATACTGTACAATCACTAAAAGTTGGGGAGGTAGAAGCTGGGTAGAGAAAGGGGAAAATGTTTAGATGATAATGTTAATGAAAGAGCAAAATACTGTATGTGCAGTGTGATTGCAATTGCAGTAACATAAACAAAAATTGTCTTCTCAGCAGCTGGCATGAGCATTTCTTCTGAAGGTGGGATTGGGGACCTACCTTGGCTGGGAAGTGGTTCAATAAGCCCTTTGGGGCAGAAGCTGAACCTACCGGGCTTCTCCTCCAAATTCTCAGGGAAAATGTCAGTAATTTCTACTTTACTCCCAATGACTAAATTGAATGGATTCTTTTCACAAAGACGGCATAGAAAGACAAGAAGCAACCAAGCCTAGGTTTTCCCACAATGTACAAAAGAAGGAAAGGGGGCCGAAATAAATTACGGTAAATTGTTAAGTAGTCATATTAGCAAGGGATTCCTCAAATTTGCTTTATTTCCTGATTTGGGATAATATGATTTTATTACCTCTATACTTCTAAAACAAAATCAGTGTTTAGCTGTATAAAGAAGCAACTCTGTTCCAGCTGCAGAAGGCAGTGGGAGGTACCGCAGAAGAGATTCATAGGAAGGCTTAGTAATGAACCCTCCATCTTTCTCAGATCCTCAGGGGTTTTGGTTCTTTCTGCCCTCGTGTTTGGAAGAAAGTCTGAGCTGCGGGAGTAGAAGGAAAGGTTGGGGAGCAGGAGAGGGAAAGAGCACCTCAGACGCAGAAACAACTGATATTTTTCCCTACGTTTTTGAAAACATCTAACCCCGGGAAGGCATCTCAGATGGATAACCAACACTCATAGAGAAAATAAGATTCAGTCCAGGGGAAACGAGGATTTCCCGGTTATATCTGTTCAATAGCACATACAACTACATAGTCTTGAGGCTGATGTCCCTAACAAGCTCCGCCTTGGCAACCACAAGTCTGTTCTCTATATCTGTGAGTCTGTTTCTGTTGCGTAGATAAGTTCGTGTCATATTTTAGATTCCACATATAAATGATATCATATAGTATTTAAGACTTAGCTAATATTATTTGATACATCTGAGTCACTGCAATGACTAGTTCCCCAGTCTCCCAATGTCCAGTCTGTGGTCTTTCAATTTATCACAACTGCCCCCGTCACATCAGGACAGAGGAAAAGGAGACGAACCACTGTAACAGAATGCACAGGAGCCCATTTTAATATGCTTTCCTAAAACTCTAGTTCTGAAATTATGTGGAAAAAGGCTAAAGCTGGAATTCTTACAAAATAAAGTTTGCACTAAAAACTATGAACCTGGGAATTCCCTGGTGGTCCAGTGATTAGGACTCCACGCTTCCACTGCAGGGGGCCCGGGTTCAATCCCTGGTCAGGGAATGAAAATCCCACAAGCTGCGAGCCAAAACAAATTCAAAAATAAAAACTATGAAACTAATACTTAACACAGCACGTAGTAGGTGAAATGTACAAAGACTGGTAGAATTCAAGAAAATAGTTTTTTTCACGTTCAATTGATTATCACCAGTGTCAACAATTTATGAGTTTAGGGATTCCTGACCACAGGCAGATTTCATTAAAGGAAAAGAAATCAACATCTGTGATGTTTTACCTTCCATCTACTTTCTTAATGACTAAATTTGGTCAGAATATTCAGTTCAAGTAGAAAATAACAGATAGGTATGAAAGTCCCACATATATCTTTAAAAACATAGGAAAACAAGGACTTCCCTGGTGGCGCAGTGGTTAAGAATTCGCCTGCCAATGCAGAGGACGTGAGTTCGAGCCCTGGTCCGGGAAGATCCCACATGCCGTGCAGCAACTAAGCTCGCGTGCCACAACTACTGAGCCTGCACTCTAGAGCCCGCGAGGCACAACTACTGAGCCCACGTGCCACAACTACTGAAGCTCTCATGCCTAGAGCCCGTACCCCACAACAAGAGAAGCCAATGCAATGAGAAGCCCGCGCACCACAACGAAGAGTAGCCCCCACTCGCCGCAACTAGAGAAAGCCCGCGCGCAGCAACGAAGACCCAACGCAGCCATAAATAAATAAATAAATTTATAAAAAATATATATATATATATATAGGAAAACAGATGTATTTATGACATAATACTTCAGTAGCTTTTATCAAAACTAACCTGCTTTAGACCTAAGTAGACAAGAATATTTTATCTTCATCCAAAATTTTACTCTATCATCTGTTAAAACTAACATTTTAAATCTCGGACCAAACACCTATCCAAGCAATACCAATCACAGAACACGGATGATTTTAAAGTCCTATGACTGATGCACTGACACTTCTATCAGAAATTCTATATTTAAAATATTTTAAATGAGTATTTTGCTTCCAAAAGTCATCCCGGATAATGTACCCAATGTAGCCATTGCTCAAAAATATTTTTGGAACCAGCCTTCAGGAAATGCCTTCAGGGCCAGATTACAACAGTCCTTGCAAGAAAAATCACTTGAATTACTTGCAAGTCGTAGGTCACTTGTGACCAGTCATGACATCATCCAGCTTGATCATCCACTCATTCATCAGATTTGGCACTTGTCTATTTCCAGAAATCAAATTCATCCTCAGAGGAGAAAAAGATACTCTTGCCGAAGTAGTTTTCCAAAGACTCTGAGGCAATTCTTGAGCAGGCTCTCCTGTTATACATCCTGGGACACAGACCTAGCAGAAAGTGGGAGGGAATCTAAGCGGGGCAGACCTGCTCACCAGGGTCTACGCATGGTCAGGGGTGTTAACCAGGGGCCCAAGGCTGCTGGTCCTGTGTGGGCCGAAGGCCTCACCATCCCGTGGGTGGTTCAGGCAGTCAGTGGTTCCAGCTTGACCTACCGGCCAAGAAAGCCTGGCCTGAGCAAGCTCTTTCCCTCCAGACACGTGCCACAAAGACTGAGGGCAACAGCCCTGGCCTCAGCAGCCCTGGTTTAAACCCCAGCTCTGAAATCTTCTGGCTTCTTGAATTTGAGCAATTAACTTGCATTATTTTTTATACTTTTGGATAAAGTCTGTTACTAAATAACAGATGCAGTTTTAACTAAATACGTTTAGATCAAGTCATTTTCTATCACATTTGTCAACAAAAGACGCAGAGTCCAATAGTACATGCACAGGCTCTGAGGTCAGACAAACCTGGGTTCAAGCCCAGCTCTTCCAGTTGGTAGCAGTTCTCTGAGCTCCATTCTTGTCTGTAAAATGAGGATAAAAAATATCTCTCTTGAAGAGTAGTGATTAAATGAGATACCTTATATCCTAAGCATCGTTCTTAACACATCGAAGTGCTCACTAATTGCCGCTATGATTGCACTTGGATGTAGAAGGAAATGAGATGAGTAAGACCCAGTTTCTACCTTCAAGTTGTTCAAGAGCACCCGGTGGAGTTGGGACAAGCCAGACCCAGAAGCAATTAGAGAGAAGAGCCCGGTTGATGGTAAGTGGTAACATCTGCTGGAGGGTTTAGAGGAGAGGGAGAGTCAGAAAAGGCTTCCAAGAGGACTTCCCTGGTGGTCCCGTGGTTGACTCCGCACTTCCACTGCAGGGGCATGGATTCGATCCCTGGTCAGGGAACTAAGATCCCACATGCATGGCCAAAAAAAAGGCTTCTGAGAAAAATGCTGTCTAAACTGGGTTTTAAATGAGTAGGAATCCTCATACTGCACAAACAGCAAATGCCATAGCAGAGTTAGGCTAGCATGGCACTTCGGGGACAGATATTACTTGTTGCCTTTGGAGGTTAGATGAGGTAGTCGTTGGTATCTGTTGAAAGGGGCTGGTTTATCACGCAAGAACTCAGACTCTGCAACCCAGAGTTTGAACCCTAGCTTAGCGGCTTACTAGTAAAATGAATGTGGGTAAAGTACTTAACCTCTTTGCTCTTCAGTTTCCTCATCTGTAAAAAAGGGAATATGACTTACCAAGTTAATACTTGTAAAGTGTCTAGTGCAGAGACCAGCACAAATTACATTTTCAATGAATTTAGCTACCATGACTGATTATCATCTTCACTGACCATAGGCAGCAGAACCATGGAGGGCAGAAGACTTGGTCTGGTTTCCACAGAAGAAGGGCTGGCTAGAGCAGACACAATACAGGCTCCCTGGCTACCAGCTGTTTAGGGCAAGGCTGAAAACCTGACCGTGAGGGGGGAACTCAAGTGTCCTTAGTTGGGGGAACTAGGCAGAGACCTAGTCAAAGTCTGAAACCACATGGGACAGAGTGCCATCCCACTCAGGGGACCCTCCGGTACCACACCATTCTTCCATGCCCCAGCAGGTGGATCTGAAATCACTGATATCCCTCTCCGGATTAGCTTTTGACAAGGCTTATCTCAACTGCAGGAAGATGCCGGGCTAACACAGAAGTGGGGGAGGAATGAAGGGAGGGTGATCTTCTAAACAATTATAATGTCTTTGCAACACATATTTGCAAGTGTAAGTTATGGTATACCTAATAAAAATTCCACCACTTTAATGTACTAATTATTACTGGAATAAAAGCAAAAACTATAATCCTATTGTTCATAATAAGCCTTGTGCTTTTCTCTAGTGAAATAATAGCTGTACTCATACTGAAGAACTTAGGAGAATCTCACTGCAGTCTTTAAGTTTAGCAATTAAGTAATGCTATCTCCTGCTTTTATCTTTGAATTATAGAATATTTATTTTTAGTTGGGAAAAGAGCTGAATTACAAAAACATACATGCACCTCAATGTTCATCTCAGCACTATTTACAACAGCCAAGATGTGGAAGTAACCTAAATGTCCATCAACAGATGAATGGATAAAGAAGATGTGGTAAATATATACACTGGAATATTACTCAGCCATAAAAAAAGATTGAAATAATGCCATTTGCAGCAACATGGATGGACCTAGAGATTATCATTCTAAGTGAAGTAAGTCAAAGACATATGTGATATCACTTATATGTGGAATCTTTAAAACATGATAAAAATAAACTTATTTACAAAACAGAAATAGAAAACAAACTTGTGGTTACCAAAGGAGAAAGGAGAGGGGGAAGGGATAAATTGGGTATTTGGGATTAACAGATACACACTACTGCATATAAACAATATGAACCTGCTGTATAACACAGAGAACTAAGTTCAATATCTTATAATGACATACAATGTAAAAGAATCTGAAAAAGAATCTGATTCTGTTATGTACAACTGAATCACCTTGCTGCACACCTGAAATTTTTTAGATGAACTATACTTCGATTTTTTAAAAAGTTGAATTAGCTTGATAACATATGTAATCTCAGATTGATAAAGGCCATGGTCATTTGTAATTCATTATTATGCCTTAAAATAAGATGCTTTTGCACGTTATACTAAATCCAACCCCATTTTGTCTATAACTTCTAAAAATTTGACATTCAAATGTTATAACTAGTTAGTAGCTTTAACATCAGCCTAGGTGCTCTCTAATGCTATACTTCCCTCTTGTGGCAAATACAGAAAACTGCAGTATATAGGTTTTTTCCCTTTCAGTTTATTTTGCCAGGTTTTATCCTGCCTTAAATACTTTCAAGAAAAAGGCAAACTCTAAACACCCAAGTAAACAAATTTACAAGATGGGCAGTGTTTCCCAGGGGTTAAATATATGTGTTTGAAAATATATGCGCGTGTGTGTGTGTTTGAAAACCCATCTGCCTGTGTTCAAATCCCACCTCGGCCACGTACCAGCTGTGGAAATCTGGGGGAGTTCCTCCGGCTCCCCACTTCTAAATCCTCATCTGTGAAATGAGAATAGCAATAGTACCTTGTCTTGTTATGAGGATTAAATGAGTCAATATATGTTAAGCACTAAGAGAACAGGAGCTGACACATCAGTGCCATTCAAAATGACAGCTATTTGCTATCACCTGAAACGTAAATTACAGCCCACTCCGAAGTAACAGAAGTTTTCAGGGACGCACAGACAATTTCCCCGCAGTGTCCAGCCCAAGACCACATCTCCTTGGTAAGAATATTTGGCACAGAGTACAGAAACTGAAATGGCAACCATTTCTTTTTCTTTTTTTTAAAATATCTTTATTGGAGTATAATTGCTCTACAATGTTGTGTTAGTTTCTGCTGTATAACAAAGTGAATCAGGTATATGTATACATATATCCCCATATCCCCTCCCTCTTGTGTCTCCCTCCCACCCTCCCTGTCCCACCCCTCTAGGTGGTCACAAAGCACCAAGCTGATCTCCCTGTGCTATGCAGGTGCTTCCCACTAGCTATCTATTTTACCTACATTGGGTAGAGTATATATGTCTATGCCACTCTCTCACTTCGTCCTAGCTTACCCTCCCCCAGCCCCGTGTCCTCAAGTCCATTCTCTGTGTCTGCATCTTTATTCCTGTCCTGCCCTTTTTTTTTTTAGATTCCACATATATGTGTCAGCATACGGTATTTGTTTATCTTTTTCTGACTTACTTCACTCTGTATGACAGACTCTAGGTCCATCTACCTCACTACAAATAACTCAATTTCATTTCTTTTCATGGCTGAGTAATATTCCATTGTATATATGTGCCACATCTTCTTTATCCATTCATCTGTCGATGGACACCTCGGTTGCTTCCATCTCCTGGCTATTGTAAACAGAGCTGCAGTGAACATTGTGGTACATGACTCTTTTTGAATTATGGTTTTCTCAGGGTATGTGCCCAGTAGTGGGATTGCTGGGTCGTATGGTAGTTCTATTTTTAGTTCTTTAAGGAACCTCCATACTGTTCTCCATAGTGGCTGTATCAATTTACATTCCCACCAACAGTGCAAGAGGGTTCCCTTTTCTCCACACCCTCTCCAGCATTTATTGTTTGTAGATTTTTTGATGATGGCCACTCTGACTGGTGTGAGGTGATACCTCACTGTAGTTTTGATTTGCATTTCTCTAATGATTAGTGATGTTGAGCATTCTTTCATGTGTTTGTTGGCAAACTGTATATTTTCTTTGGAGAAATATCTATTTAGGTTTTCTGCCCATTTTTGGATTGGGTTGTTTGTTTTTTTGATATTGAGCTGCATGAGCTGCTTGTATATTTTGGAGATTAATCCTTTGTCAGTTGCTTCATTTGCAACTATTTTCTCCCATTCTGAGGGTTGTCTTTTCATCTTGTTTATGGTTTTCTTTGCTGTGCAAAAGCTTTTAAGTTTCATTAGGTCCCATTTGTTTCTTTTTGTTTGTATTTCCATTTCTCTAGGAGATGGGTCATAAAGGATCTTGCTGTGATTTATGTCATAGAGTGTTCTGCCTATGTTTTCCTCTAAGAGTTTGAGAGTGTCTGGCCTTACATTGAGGTCTTTAATCCATTTTGAGTTTATTTTTGTGTATGGTGTTAGGGAGTGTTCTAATTTCATTCTTTTATATGTAGCTGTCCAGTTTTCCCAGCACCACTTATTGAAGAGGCTGTCTTTTCTCCATTGTATATTCTTGCCTCCTTTATCAAAAATAAGGTGACCATATGTGTGTGGGTTTATCTCTGGGCTTTCTATCCTGTTCCATTGATCTATATTTCTGTTTTTCTGCCAGTACCATACTGTCTTGATTACTGTAGCTTTGTATTATAGTCTGAAGTCCGAGAGCCTGATTCCTCCAGCTCCATTTTTCTTCCTCAAGATTGCTTTGGCAATCCAGGGTCTTTTGTGTTTCCATACAAATTGTGAAGCTTTTTGTTCTAGTTCTGTGAAAACTGCCATTGGTAGTTTGATAGGGATTGCATTGAATCTGTAGATTGCTTTGGGTAGTAGAGTCATTTTCACAATGTTGATTCTTCCAATCCAAGAACATGGTATATCTTTCCATCTGTTTGCATCATCTTTAATTTCTTTCATCAGTGTCTTATAGTTTTCTGCATACAGGTCTTTTGTCTCCTTAGGTAGGTTTATTCCCAGGTATTTTATTCTTTTTGTTGCAATGGTAAATGGGAGTGTTTCCTTAATTTCTCTTTCAGATTTCTCATCATTAGTGTATAGGAATGCAAGAGATTTCTGTGCATTAATTTTGTACCCTGCTACTTTACCAAATTCGTTGATTAGCTCTAGTAGTTTTCTACTAGCATCTTTCTGATTCTCTATGTATAGCATCATGTCATCTGCAAACAGTGACAGCTTTACTTCTTCTTTTCCGATTTGGATTCCTTTTATTTCTTTTTCTTCTCTGATTCTGTGGCTAAACCTTCCAAAACTATGTTGAAGAAGAGTGGTGAGAGTGGGCAACCTAGTCTTGTTCCTGATCTTAGAGGAAATGGTTTCAGTTTTTCACCACTGAGAAGGATGTTGGCTGTGGGTTTGTCATATATGGCCTTTATTATGTTGAGGTAAGTTCCCTCTGTGCCTAATTTCTGGAGAGTTTTTATCATAAATGGGTGTTGAATTTTGTCAAAAGCTTTTTCTGCACCTATTGAGATGATCATATTGTTTTTATTCTTCAGTTTGTTAATATGGTTTATCACATTGATTGATTTGCATATATTAAAGAATCCTTGCATTCCTGGGATAAACTCCACTTGATCATGGTGTATGATCCTTTTAATGTTCTGTTGGATTCTATTTGCTAGTATTTTGTTGAGGATTTTTGCATCTGTGTTCATCAGTGATATTGGCCTGTAGTTTTCTTTCTTTGTGACATCTTTGGTTTTGGTATCAGGGTGATGGTGGCCTCACAGAATTAGTTTGGGAGTGTTCCTCCCTCTGCTATATTTTGGAAGAGTTTGAGAAGGATAGGTGTTAGCTCTTCTCTAAATGTTTGATAGAATTTGCCTGTGAAGCCATCTGGTCCCGGGCTTTTTCTTTCTTGGAAGATTTTTAATCACAGTCTCAATTTCAGTGTTTACGATTGGTCTGTTTATATTTTCTATTTCTTCCTGGTTCAGTCTCAGAAGGTTGTCCTTTTCTAAGAATTTGTCCATTTCTTCCAGGTTGTCCATTTTATTGGCATATAGTTGCTTGTAGTAATCTCTCATGATCCTTTGTATTTCTGCAGTGTCATTTGTTACTTCTCCTTACTTCATTTCTAATTCTATTGATTTGAGTCTTCTCCCTTTTTTTCTTGATGAGTCTGGCTAATGATTTATCAATTTTGTTTATCTTCTCGAACCAGGTTTTAGGGGGTTTTTTTCTTTTTTCTTTAAATAAATTTATTTATTTTTGGCTGCGTTGGGTCTTCATTGCTGCGCGCAGGCTTTCTCTAGTTGAGGCGAGCGGGGGCTACTCTTCGTTGCGGTGCACAGGCTTGTCATTGCGGTGGCTTCTCTTGTTGTGGAGCACGGGCTCTAGGCAGGTGGGCTTCAGTAGTTGTGGCTCACGGGTTCTAGAGCACAGGCTCAGTAGTTGTGGCGCACGGGCTTAGTTGCTCCGCGGCATGTGGGATCTTCCCGGACCTGGGCTCGAACCTGTGTCCCCTGCATTGGCAGCCAGATTCTTAACCACTATGCCACCAGGGAAGTCCCCAGCTTTTAGTTTTATTGATCTTTGCTATTGTTTCCTTCATTTCTTTTTCATTTATTTCTTATCTGATCTTTATGAGTTCTTCCCTTCTGCTAACTTTGGTTTTTTTTTTTTTCTTCTTTCTCTAATTGCTTTAAGTGTAAGGTTAGGTTGTTTATGTGAGATGTTTCTTGTTTCTTGAGGTAGGATTGTATTGCTATAAACTTCCCTCTTAGAACTGCTTTTGCTACATCCCATAGGTTTTGGGTCATTGTGTTCTCATTGCCATTTTTTTCTAGGTAGTTCTTGATTTCCTCTTTGATTTCTTCAGTGATCTCTTGGTTATTTAGTAGTGTATTGTTTAGCCTCCATGTGTTTGTATTTTTTACAGATTTTTTTCTTGTAATTGATATCTAGTTCATAGCATTGTGGTTGGAAAACATACTTGATACAATTTCAATTTTCTTAAATTTACCAAGGCTTGATTTGTGACCCAAGATATGATCTATCCTGGAGAATGTTCCATGAGCGCTTGAGAAAAAAGTGTATTCTGTTGTTTTTGGATGGAATGTCCTATAAATATCAATTAAGTCCATCTTGTTTAATGTATCATTTAAAGCTTGTGTTTCCTTATTTATTTTCATTTTGGATGATCTGTCCATTGGTGAAAGTGGGGTGTTAAAGTCCCCTGCAATGACTGTGTTACTGTCAATTTCACCTTTTATGGCTGTTAGCATTTGCCTTATGTATTGAGAAGCTCCTATGTTGGGTGCATAAATATTTACAATTGTTATATCTTCTTCTTGGATTGATCCCTTGATCATTAGGTAGTGTCCTTCTTTGTCTCTTATAATAGTTTTTATTTTAAAGTCTATTTTGTCTGATATGAAAATTGCTACTCCAGCTTTCTTTTGATTTCCATTTGCATGGAATATCTTTTTCCATCCCCTCATTTTCAATCTGTATGTGTCCCTAGGTCTGAAGTGGGTCTCTTGTAGACAGCATATATACGGGTCTTGTTTTTGTATCCATTCAACCAGTCTATGTCTTTTAATTGGAGCATTTAATCCATTTACATTTAAGGTAATTGTCGATATGTATGTTCCTATTACCATTTTCTTAATTGTTTTGGGTTTGTTATTGTAGGTCTTTTCCTATTCTTTGGTTTCCTGCCTAGAGAAGTTCCTTTAGCATTTGTTGTAAAGCTGGTTTGGTGGTGCTGAATTCTCTTAGCTCTTGTTTGTATGTAATGGTTTTAATTTCTCTGTCAAATCTGAATGAGATCCTTGCTGGGTAGAGTAATCTTGTTTGTAGGTTTTTCCCTTTCATCACTTTAAATATGTCCTGCCTCTCCCTTCTGGCTTGCAGAGCTTCTGCTGAAAGTTCAGCTGTTAACCTTATGGGGATTCCCTTGTGTGTTTGTTATTTGTTGTTTTTCCCTTGCTGCTTTTAATATTTTTTCTTTGTATTTAATTTTTGATAGCTTGATTAATATGTGTCTTGTCATGTTTCTCCTTGGATTTATCCTGTATGGGACTCTCTGCACTTCTTGGACTTGACTATTTCCTTTCCCATATTAGGTAAGCTTTCAACTCTAATCTCTTCAAATATTTTCTCAGTCCCTTTCTTTTTCTCTTCTTCCTCTGGGACCCCTATAATTCAAATGTTGGTGCATTTAATGTTGTCCCAGAGGTCTCTGAGACTGTCCTCAATTCTTTTCATTCTTTTTTCTTTATTCTGCTCTGCAGTAGTTATTTCCACTATTTTATCTTCCAGGTCACTTATCCGTTCTTCCGCCTCAGTTATTCTGCTATTGATTCCTTCTAGAGAATGTTAAATTTCATTTATTGTGCTGTTCAACATTGTTTGTTTGCTCTTTAGTTCTTCTAGGTCCTTGTTAAACGTTTCTTGTATTTTCTCCACTCTGTTTCCAAGATTTCAGATCATCTTTATCATTACTCTGAATCCTTTTTCAGGTAGACTGCCTATTTCCTCTTCATTTGTTTGGTCTGGTGGGTTTTTGCCTTGCTCCTTCTTCTGTTGTGTGTTTTTCTGTCTTCTCATTTTGCTTAACTTACTGTGTTTGGGGTCTCCTTTTCGCAGGCTGCAGGTTCATAGTTCCCGTTGTTTTTGGTGTCTGCCCCCAGTGGCTAAGGTTGGTTCAGTGGGTTGTGTAGGCTTCCTGGTGGAAGCGACTAGTGCCCGTGTTCTGGTGGATGAGGCTGGATCTTGTCTTTCTGGCAGGCAGGACTGCCTCCGGTGGTGTGCTTTGGGGTGTCTGTGACCTTATTATGATTTTAGGCAGCCTCTCTGCTAATGGGTGGGGTTGTGTTCCTGTCTTGCTAGTTGTTTGGCAAAGGGTGTCCAGCACTGTAACTTGCTGGTCATTGAGCGGAGCTGGGTCTTAGCATTGAGATGGAGATCTCTGGGAGAGCTTTCGCCATTTGATATTGTGTAGCCATTTAATATTACGTGGAGCCAGGAGGTCTCTGGTGGACCAATGTCCTGAACTCGGCTCTCCCACATCAGAGGCAGAGGCCTGACACCCGGCCGAAGCACCAAAACCCTATCAGCCACACACAACGTGTTCTTTTAAGAGCACGCTTAAGTAACATCCTGACTGTGTGCGGTACAACTTTACTTTCAAACTGAGAGCTGCGGTGGATGGGATTTTTGCCTTCCCCAGATGGTTGAAAGTTACAATTTTTGTTTTTGGAAACCCCACCACTTCCTTATTTCTATTATTATTTTTGCAAGAAAAGTATAAAGAGAGTTGGAATGGAGGTGAGATTTGTGATCAGGAAAGCCCTGGATGCCCTCCTTCTCCATCTTCTGCCTCTCTCTCTGATTAGTTCCTATCCAGCAGTAGATTGAAGCAGGAGATGATTCTCCATTTCAATTGAGCTATGATTATGTCTCTTTTTACCCAAGCAAGTAAGTCATAGAATGTTAATATCACACACTGGACCCCAGGGCACACCCTGCTTGGCCTCTTCATTTTACAGTTGAGGAGCTTGGGGTCCAAAGAAGTAATAACTCAGTCCTCCCGGCACATTTCCAGCACTTCTTCCATTGGTTCCCAATGCCACACAATGAGATAACTGTTTAATGCTTCTGAGTCCTTGGAAACATTAGTAATTTCCATGAAGAGAAAAGGACAAAGCTGTGAAAGACCAACCATAGGTTACCCACACAGAAACCCTGGGGTGGGGGGTTTTGAAGGGGGATATTTGGAGACAGAAAGGCATTCTCACCTCTTTCGTCCCCAATTTTTAAACTGCAAAAATTTTAAAGAAAATAAGTATAAGAACTAGCCTGCGAGAAGGATGACAGGGTAATGGGTTCTGGTAATTCTGGACAGTCAATACTACTGAAGGCTAATGGCAGTGGAAGGCAGGCTGGGCCCTGCAACATTTTTGGAACCCATGTCTTCTGTGGATGGCTAATCTTCTAATGGACTGTGATGCACCACTATGATAAACCTCTTGTGGAAATGCCCTTAGCTGAAGGATGCCTTGCTCAAGGTCATGCCCCACTCCTCAATGTTTGGTCAATGTAAAGACATAAAGACCCAGCACCCTCAGAGCAATGGGAGACTACTATGAGGGCTATCCCAGCTTCAGAGCACCCTCCAGGGTGTGCTGAGGCCCTTGCCGAGGCTGCATTACAGCCCAACTTCTCCCTCACCCAATCCTGCTTCCTTCCCTTGCAGGGGTGTGATCCTGAGAACACACCCAGATAGACTTCCTCACATTAATCGCCATCTCACAGTCCACCTCCCAGAGGACCCAACCTGCAGTAGCCCTTTTCTGACATAAAAATTTCACAGCTCATTCCCACTGACCCGTTTTTCATTTTGGTTTATTGATTTTCAATTTATAAGAAACGCAATTGCATATGTAACCTCTCTAGTCTAAGGAGAGTCTGTGCTTAATATCCAGCAAAACACATTTAAAAGTCTTCTTTCCCCATTGCTCTCATCTAAATCATCCTCCAAGTAATTCTCTCCCAATCCAATTTTTATGTAAATTTCATAATTAAAGCACAAATGCATTCTCATTGTAAAAGCAAAGTCTTTTGATACTCCATCCCCATAACAGTCCCATGCTAATATTTTCAATTTACGGGTGCCCTCCAGATGCTGCTACATCCTCCTAGGAAGTCCCATCTCCCCTCCCTGCCTTGACAATCACTGCTATCATCTGCACATCTCAACCAGTCAAGATTTTAAACAGCTTTAACTTCCTGTGGTCTATATTACAAAACCAGTATTTTTTCCAATATAAAATAGTGTTAGGATGTTTTGTCAAATGCCCTGATTCTTTTCTAGGGATTAACTAGCAGCCAATCAAGAAAGAGAATGCAAGTTAGTTTAAGGCATCCAAGGAAAAGGGAGGAGAGAGGAGGGACTCTTCTAGGGCAAGTGGGAGGATTAATGCTTTAGAGTCAGGAAAAGAAGTTGGCGTTTATATACCTTGCAAGAACAGAAAGTGTCAGCACTCACTATATGTTCAGACAAGTTTAAAATAGAGTAAAATGTTATAAATAACACTTAGGTATTAGATAATTTACAGATAGATTCATAATGAAAGCCTAAACCCTCACGAACTCTACAGTCAACATTAAGTCACCAGGAGCCCAAGTGTAGGCTATTCAGAAGGCCTCCTGAAGGGGAATTTCAGGGCATGGTCTCGTGTCCCCCAGGACATCGGAAGTGAGACTTCTAAATTGAGGTGAATCTAAAGTCAACTCAATCTTGATGCATCGTGGTGCTGACATGTGCTTTGGGCAAGCAGGAAATTCATTCTGAAGTAGAACAGAAAAGCCCCCCAAAAAACTAACTTGAGGTTTCTTAAGAAATAGATTTCACTCAGCAGAAAATGGTATCTTCCAAAGGTTTCTGCTGGCTGTTGGGGAGGGGTTGTTCCTTAAACATTTCTAAATAAGGAAACGATAAAACTGAAAATGCAAGACTACCCCGGGGGATAAAAAGCAGTTATTTCAGAGGAAGAGGACTCTAATTACAAGGACAAGAGAGAAGAAAAGGCAAGGTGGGGGCAATGTCTAGGAGGGGCAGGAACAACAGCAAGAACAAACTACTGACACAGGATAAGAAGTATCAGAAAACTACACAGAAGGAGTAACAGGCAGGTATGGAAGTCACACTGCTGTACTTGCTGTATCATCATGAATGCTTCTGGCTGCAAGTAACAGAAAACCCACAATGCATATTTTTTTATTTCTCTTTCTCATGTAACAAGAAGTGTGGAGATGGCTCTTGCTGGTGTTAGTTCAGCAGCTCAGTGATGTCAAGGTTTACATCTCTGTGATTCAAGCCCGTTCCTCATGGCTATAAGATGGATGCTGCACAGCCACCCCTAACTGGAAGGTGCCAGGAGAAAGGGGTCGGAAATAGGGGTTACCAGGCAGCCAACTCTCTACCACAATAACATGAAACCTGTGAGCAAACTGGGCTCTTCCAAAAGGGGAGAGCCTGTAAAATGGGTGGGTGCTGAGTTCCTCCAAATGGAACCTAAGCTCCATTTCTAGGGAAACATGTAAATTCCCACACCACATTAGTATTGGCAGAAGGACAAAACACCTATTCCAAACTTTTGTGTGTTTCATTGCATTGACCAAGAAACTAACTACAGAACCCTCTTTCCAAAAAAAGTTCAGACGTTCTAAATGTAGTGAGGAGAGAACGTGAATTGGAACTGCTATAAAACACAAACAAGTTCAAAAAATCGTATTTATTTACAAAGGAACAGAGGAAATAAAGTGGTAAGCGTACATATTTACATAGCAAGTGTAGGCAAAACTTATCAAGAAGATTCTTTAAATACTTCTACAATCTAGCATTTAACGGTCAAAATCAGCTTCTAATTCTTTTATCACCTCAGGAAGATTTTTCAGGAGGTTCAATCTATGATTCAAAGTATGACTATCTTAATGAACAAATTACAATTTTATATTCTTTGAAAATCTCCAAGTTGCTGGAGGCCAAGTAAACCAGATCACTACCAATTTTTTTTTTTTTTTTTTTTGCGGTACGCGGGCCTCTCACTGCTGTGGCCTCTCCCACTGCGGAGCACAGGCTCCGGACGCGCAGGCCCAGCAGCCACGGCCCACGGGCCCGGCAGCTCCGCAGCATGTGGGATCCTCCCAGACTGGGGCACAAACCCGCATCCCCTGCATCGGCAGACAGACTTCCAACCACTGCGCCACCAGGGGAGCCCCAGTCACTACCAATTTTTAAAAGATTCAAAGGCTCTTAAGTTAGAAAGTCATAACTGCTTTAAGAAATTGTTTTTAAAAATCCAAATGTACTATCATCTGTTGAGTAGTACAATACAGACTTAGTTTACATTTTCTTAATCCATTAAATGGCATCTGTCACCTTATAATGAGACCTTACTGTTCTCTAATGAGAAACATTAAATTATTTACTATTTAGCTCTTAGGAGAATCACTCAAAGTATACATTCAGCTTTTAATAACATTAACATACATGGGAAAAAAAAAAAGATCCATTTCCCTAACTACCATCAGTAGCCAGTTAACTGCTGGATCTTCTAAAACCAGAGACAGGTATTCTTAAGAGTCAAGATCCTTCAGACCTTTGCACTAATATACCTCAGTGTATAGACTACATTTAACTTCCTTAACAGGAGGTGAGATCCTTTCACATGTAGGGATAAGTATGCTGGCATACTTCTGCAATCCTGCCTTGTAGGTGCAGACACAAGCCCTGTAGCTCGTGGCTTGGGCTATACCTGCTGTGTTTGTCAGTTCTTCCTTTAGTTCAATGTCCTTCTGACTGTGAAATATGGTGTCCAAACTGAAATGAAGCAAATATTTAACACAGAAACTATTCTGATGTAAAAAAAAGAATGGCAACACAAACACCAAATAACCCTTTGAGGCTTAACTCATTCAACAGTAGGTAATTGTTTAAGAGTGGGTTACATGTCAGGCACTGTGCTCAGTCAGGGCTGAGGACATGAAAGTGAGCAGGACAGTCACAGCTGCACAGACTGAGCTCTCCATAGACTACAATTTGAGTCTCTATGTGCCCATCCCTAAGCAAGGTGCTATAAAATTTACAAAAAGAGATGGCTCTTTCTCTAAGATGCTTGTAGTTGGCTGGAAAGAAAATGTGAAAAGAACAGTGAACAGTGTAAGACAAACCAGTAATACCTCCTTGATCCACTATCACTGGGAAACTATGTGTTCCACCTAAGTGAATTTCTGAGATAACTGAAGGTTTTCAAATATCCTAGAATTTTAATAAACCAAGTTCTATTCACTGCTCTGCCACTTAGATGTCAGATGTCAGATCACTTAACCACTTTCATGCTCATTTTCCTCATGTGTAAAAGAGGGAATATTGGCAACCCAAGGACCATCAACGGATCATTGGATTGACAAGATGTGGTACACACACACACACACACACACACACACACACACACAGGAATATTACTCAGCCATAAAAAAGAATGAGATATTGCCATTTGCAGCAACATGGATGGACCTATAGCATATTATGCCTAGCAAAATAAGCCAGACAGAGAAACACAAATACTGTACGATATCACTTATATGTGGAATCTAAAAACAAAACAAAACAAAAAGAATGTATATGCAAGACAGAAACAGACTCACAGATATAGAAAACAAACTTGTGGTTACCAAAGGAGAGAGGGAAGTGGGGAGGGACAAATAGGGGTATGGGATTAACAAACTATTATATATAAAATAGATAAGCAACAAGGATATACTGTATAGCACAGGGAATTACAGCCACTATCTTGTAATAACCTATAATAGAGTATAAACTGCAAAAATACTGCATCACTATAGTGTACACCTGAAACTAATATAATACTGTAAATCAGCTATACTTCGATAGAAAAAAATATTGCTGCAAAGGTCAAATGAGATGAGTAAAAAGAGTACTTTGCCAGTTACAAATTTCTACGCAAATGTTGAACACTTAGACACATTTGTAATTTTAATTGTAACAGTTCTAAAGTAAACTATATACTTTTTTGCCTTCTTAGAGTTAAGAATATAATCTTCTGAGTCAACATGATAAGCATCAGCTATTGTACAGGCACAACGGTAACTTAGAAACCACACATGCGCTGAAACTGAGTAGAACGATTTTCCCCTGCTCTGTTGTGCTCTTTGAGTTGCCATCTGCTTTTTAGTTTTTCCATCTCCTTTGCTGTCTGACTGATGTTCGCCACTCTAAAGCCACCCACTGGACTGTATATACTGTCCATCTTTCACTCTCCTCTCATTCCTAAGGCTTATTCTTATTTACTACCTCAACTAGTTTATGAGATGGAAAACCACCCCCCAAATTTGGATTGTATCTAAACCAAAGAAAAGACACTTCAAGAAAGAAGCAATCGTAAGGGTCAAGGGTTGAAATATATTATGAGTTTTTTTAAGTGTCCAATGAGCGTGGTCATTGAAGTAATTATGACCTCATCTGCTTTGTTAAAAGCACAGTTAATGTCCTATTTATCTAAATAATCCAATCTTCATATTTGACCGGAAAAAATATTGGGAATATTCACATTTAAATATGGTTAGGTTGAATCTATCACACCATTTTTCTCTGGTCCTCTCGAAGTTTCAGACACCCAGTTCATACTGCAGACAGCAATGTCAAGTTAGTACGTGCCCAGGATAAACCATTATAAACTTATGCACAAGTATTTTTCAAATCAAGTGTCTCACCTCAAAAAAACTTCATAGTATGCTAAAAGCTAAAAAATGAACGTGAAAGCCAACACAAACAACAGAAACATTAGCAGCACACAGCATCAACAATTTTAAGCCCATTCTGCATAATTAATTCCTTCAAGGAACTTGAAGGCAAAGATACATCATGAACAATACGCATTAGAAAAACTGAAGATTTAAACTTATAATCTCACCCTTGAAGTTTCTGGACTAGAAAATGGAGAACACTCCCAGGAATTATTTTCTTTCTCAAAGGAATCTTCTTCTTGGAATGCAAATTTCTGCTTAAGTGCATGGGATATTAAAGACACTGGATCCCAAGGTGAGTCTTGTCTTTTCCTTTTATGAATGGGTCTGCCCCCAGGGGACCTTTAAAAAAAAATGGAATAATTTAAAACTTTGTGTAATTTAAGTTCCTTATTGACAAACACAGCAGAAATATAAGCATAATATATTACAATCTTCAAGAGATTGGAATGTTTTGCCTTGTAAAAAAAAACAAATCTGGAAGGCACAATGGATTAGTAATCAGAAAGCTGAGAGCCCATGTGAGGCTCTACCACAATCCGTTGTAACCTGGGATTTATCAAATATCATCTTTATTCTTTATTTTCTAATTTTCCAGTCGGTAGAAAAATTTAAAGAAATATTTAAGAACTTTTAAAAGGACTATGGAGTTCAAGAAAAGAAAAACATCAGGCTAACTGTTCATTCATTCATTCAATCTTAATGCCCCCTATTTTACCAGGCTCTATGTTACGCTTCAGGGGTAGAGCAGTATCCTACTTCCACAGAACACTCTGGTGGCAGGACAGTGTTACACCAAAACAAGTAAGCAAGAACATTTTGGACAGCAATTATCCAGTGCTGTGGATAAAATAAAAGAGGGAAATGTGATAGTGGCTAGGCTGAAAGCACTTTCAATGAGATGATGAGGAAAAGCCTCTTAAAGGAGGTGCCATTCTCTTTAAGGAAATGACAAGCAGTCAATTTTAGTGTAAACATCCAGTGGATGCATCGCAAGGAGGTTGGCACCTGTGAGAAAAGAAAAAAGAAAATCAGGTACAGCTGGAGTGCAGCTAAGTAAGATGGGAAGTAGGACGTGAGGTCAGAGAGATAAGGGCTGAATCCTAGAGAGACTTCCAAGCCACAGCAAGGTGTCAAGATTTCATTCTAAGCGCAATGGAAAACCACCAAAGGATTTTAAGCAGCGGAATGGTATGATCTCACTTCAATTTTTAAAGATCACTCTGGTTACTATATGAAGAACAGATAAGGAGGCAAGAATAAAAAGAGAGACCAGGTTGGAGGCAACTGCAAAAGTCCAAGCTATATAAGATAGTGGCAAGAGGCTTCCCTGGTGGCACGGTGGTTGAGAGTCCGCCTGCTGATGCAGGGGACAAGGGTTCGTGCCCCGGTCCAGGAGGATCCCACATGCCGCAGAGCGGCTGCGTCTGTGAGCCATGGCCACTGAGCCTGCACATCCAGAGTCTGTGCTCCGCAACGGGAGAGGCCACAACAGTGAGAGGCCCACGTACCGCAAAAAAAAGATAGTGGCAGGACTTCCCTGGTGGTCCAGTGGTTAAGACTTCGCCTTCCAATGCAGGGGGTGTGGGTTCAGTCCCTGGTCGCGGACCTAAAATCCCACATGCCTCCTGGCCAATACACCAAAATATAAAACAGAAGCAATATTGTAACAAATTCAATAAAGACTTAAAAAAAAAAAGGTCCACATCAAAAAAAAAAAAAAATACGGTGGCTTAGATTGAAAGGTGGCAGTGAGGACCACTGAGGGTACATAAATTTGAGCTGTATGCTGACGGAAAGGATGTGGGATAGAAAGGAAATGAAAAAACAGGATGATTTCCAGATGTCTGGACTGAGGGTGATATTGTTGCCATTTGCTGAGAAGCAAAAGACTTGGGGGAAGAACAAGTTTTCAAGGTAGAGGACGGAACAGGTAGGAAGGAAGAGTTCTGTTTTGGACATGTGAAGCATGAGGTACCTGTGAGACAGGCAAATGAAGATGTGAAGTAGGCATGGGGCTCAGAGAAGAGGTCAGGGCTAGAAAAATAAATGTGGGCATCATTAGCATTTAGCTGGTATCTAAAGCCTAGGACTAGATGAGATCACCCAAGGAAACAATGTGGGTGGAGAGAAGAAGGGGGCTGAGGGCTGAGCCTTGAACATGCCAACATTCAGAGACCAGGCCCAGAAGAAAGAATCAGCAAAGAAATAAGAGGTGGACAATGAGGTAAGAGGAAAACCAAGCATGATTTCCTCAAGGCCAAGTGAAGAAAGTGTTCCAAGGAGGTGGGAACTGAGGACTGTATCAAACACTGCTGAGAGGTCAAGTAAGAAGAGCAATGAGAATTGACCACTGGATTTAGCAACATGGAGTCACTGGAGACCTTGAAAGAACAGCTTTCAGTGGAGTGATGGGAACAGACACCATATTACAGTGACTAGAAGGCAGTGAGAAATGGAAACAAACTATAAACAACACCAAGAATTTATACCAGACAGGGAACAGAGAAACTATAATAGCTGAGGGTATACATGTTTTGAAGATGGGAAATGCTCAAGTGTGAAGAGAAGAATAAAGATGGAAAATTTGATGGTGCAGAAGACAGAAGAGAGAATTTTAAGTGAAATGCTTAGAGAGAAGGGGAACCAGCGACCAAGGGGAGAGCATGGACATGATCAAGGATGCTTCATTTGCAATAACAAAATGGAAGGCAGAGAACATGGGGAGTAAATTTGTAAATGTAAAGATGTGGGAAGTCTCGTCGGATTTAGCAGTAATGTATGAAACAAGATCAGTTGTTAGAAAAATGAGAGAATAGAGGGGTGGAGGGTGGAGTCTACTGGCGTTTCAGTCATTTCTCCAGTGATGGTAACAGCCACAGAGTCATCATTTTACACTGACTGTGCCCGACGATACCAGTAAGAGATCTAGTTGGGATTAAACGGGTACCTACAACCGTAAGATTTTTCTCTGTACTAGCTGCCTCATACAAGGATCAATCGTAACCTCATTGATAATGAAATGACTTATCTGTCCTAACACTATTACATAGAAAATACATTTATTTTCTCAGCAAAACTTCATTGAGGAATTTCCAGGTGAACATGGCAGATCTCTGTGAAAGCCTACTAAAATGACAGCAAAGAAATGAAAAAGATGTACACCCACAAAGACAAAGAGATTGCGAGAGGAAAGAGTAGATAAGAATTGCAACAAAATGTTGAAAGCTGGAAAGCTGATGACAGTGAAGAGAATGGGAGGTAAGCTGCCTTCCTGAAAACAGACGGATTGAGGAAAAGTCCACATATGGAATGATATGCTCCTCCCTTGCCCTTTCCCCACTCAACTCTCAAACTACCTAGCTTGCACCACCTGTGAAATCCCCAACTCTTCTGACCAAGGAGAATGAAGAACTTTCTAGAAAAACTCATCCCAAAGAAAAGACATACAGCTACTGAAATATGGGATCTGGCTAACAAAATGGCAAGGTCCTCTCCTCAGTCACTAAATTGTGAAGCCCACCAGCTGGCAATCCCACCTCACATAAAGAAACTTCAATCAGCTTTTCCGTACCTCACTTTTAAATATAAATGCATAGCTGTAAATCACCAGATACTTAAATAAGGCTCCAAAACTATAAATGGAGACCAAAATCAATAAAAGGAAAAGGAACTCAGGAAAAATGAACATAATTCAAGAGCAGAAGAAAACTAAGAATAAAACTGTAGTTAATATTTTCAGTAGCATAAGACACACAAAGGCAAGAAGACATAAAAAAGGAGCACTCAAAGAAAAAGAAATGGGTCTCACAAATTAAAAATATGATGATGGGGGAAATTCCCTGGCAGTTCAGTGGTTAGAACTCCACACTTTCACTGTCGAGGGCTTGGTTCAATCCCTGGTCAGGGAACTAGAATCTCACAAGCTGCACAGTTCCCCACACCCCACCCCACACCCCCAAAAAACAAGTGATGACAGGAAAAACAATAGAAGAGTTAGAATTTTCTCAAAAAGTACAACAAAAAAAAGCAAACAGAAGAAAACAATAAAGGAAAGATATGAAGATAAGGCAAATAATTCTGGCATTCAAACTTCTAATAGGCTTTCCAAGAAAAGAGAACAGAAGGAAAGAATAGGAGAAAATTATCAGAGAAATGTCATAAGAAATTTCCAAAAATAAAGGACATAAAACTCTAAACTGATTGAGTTCAATCAATAAGTGAACTCAGCATAAGGAACTTAAAAAGAAGTAAATGCTCAGCACAAGAAACTTAAAAAGAAATCTCCAGGGCACATCACCATGAAATTTAAGAACACCAGGACCAAAGAAAAGATCTTAAATGCTTCAAGAATGAAGAAACAGGGGCTTCCCTGGTGGCACAGTGGTCAAGAGTCCGCCTGCTGATGCAGGGGACACGGGTTCGTGCCCCAGTCTGGGAATATCCCACACGCTGCGGAGCAGCTGGGCCCATAAGCCATGGCCACTGAGCCTGTGCGTCCAGAGTCTGTGCTCCGCAATGGGAGAGGCCACAACAGTGAGAGGCCTGCATACCGCAAGAAAAAAAAAAAAAATGAAGAAACAGGTTTCATACATGGCATCAGGAATCAAAACGACATTAACCTCTCAACAAGAACACTAGAAACCGATGGAAAAATGTCTTCAAAATTCTGAGGAAAAATGATTTTCTGTCAATTATATACCCAGCCAAACTAGCAATTAAGTGTGAGAATAAAAGAAAAAGAAATTCAGATATACAAGGTCTTAAATCTACCTTTCATGCACTCCTCAGGAAGCTGCAGGAAGAAGATATGACACCCAGGAAATGGGTGATGTGACACAGGACAAAGAGAATGCCCATGATGACGAAGGAAATTCTTAGGATGACAATGTAGGAAGTTTAGAGCAACAGGTGAGATTAGAACAGGACAGAGGGCTCCGTGAGGGGATTTCCAGGGTGGGGGGGATTCAAGGAGGCAATTATTAACTTCAATAAAAAATAAAATTAGTAACAAACAAAATGCAGTCATAGTATATGAAATGGCTTACCTGTGAATGTTTACTGTTATAGTAAGGATATAAATTCTGAACACGGATTTAAGGAAAGACTGTGACTTAACCATATCGGGAAGATGTAATAAGAAGTGTGTGTGCATGTGTGTTAGGGGGTAGAATGTCTAAGAGAACGTATTCCAGATTTTTAACAATTGCAAGTAAATATAACTAAAATATCAAGAAATAGCAAAAATAGTACGTTGTTTCAAAAATATGGAGATAGGACACTAGAACAAAGAGTCACAAAAAACTGAAAATGATTCTCGAGGGGTATTTGGGGTAAAGAGGAATCAGAGAAGACTTATATATGTTTACTTTGATAAATATAATAATTTCTTTAAACACCATTGATAAAATTTGGGTTCATTTCTCAAATTATGACAACATACCTTTCAATAGCACGTAGCTTAACCTTATTCACATCCTTCAGAACATCCAACATGTTTGGAACATCTTTATGGTTTTTTGAATGATGACTAAAATTGGTTTTCCTAGTATCTGGGTGCTGTTTTTTCACTTCAGTTGCTGAATTATCTGATGCACAAATATTATTAGAGGCTGTTTGCACGAGAGGAGAACATGGAGGCCGTAGAGAAGAAACCTGAGGAGGCGGTGGTGGAGGAGGAGGAGAGGGAAACACTGAACTTGAAAACGAATCTGGTTCGACACTCAGTTGAGTAGTCCCTGATGATGGCATGTGTCCCAAACCACTAGGCCTGTCGTTCTTCAAGTCCAAGGAGCCTAAAGAAAATGTGGTCTGTTGAAAAACCATGCAAAATTTTCTCCAATATAACACGTAACACTAATTAGAATCAAAACAGGAACAATTCTGTAATGCTACTAAAATAATGATACTGTGGCCAGGAAGGTGAAGCAATCCCATCTGCTTAGTAATTTCTGAAAGAGTCAAGCAAACAGTAAATTCATTTTTAATCCAATTAGGATTCTCTGTGTAGGGGAAGGGGGAGAATGCATTTTAAAGAGAAAATTAAAAGTGCTTTTTTTCACATACAATCTGAATTTCATCCTCTATTTACAAAAGCTAAAACACGATCAACAACTTGTGGCTAGAAACATGCAAACTGATATATTCACTCTAATGATGACATTGTAGAAACACCCAGGCATATATTTTCTAGGCAGGAACCTACGACGGGTACCAAATACTTAACTTTTTCACAACAGATTTGCTCCTAAAATCATGTGTAACACGACTGCTTTAAAAAAAGTGTATATATCATACCTCATTTATTACCCAGTAGTATATATAATATTTAATATAAATTATAAATATACAATACTATATAAGTATTATGTTATACACAAATTATATATGTGTTTATATGGATGTTTTTATATACATACAGATAGTGTGTGTGTATGTATATTATTTAAAGCAAGTCACATCTCTAAAAATTTTAAAAAGAATCATCTGGAAAACAGTATTCACCTAGATTTGGTGGAAGTATAGCAGCAATAACTTCAAACTACAAATATATATATATGAAGCCTCAAATCTATACTCTTGTCTCAAATTAATGCATCCCTCCGCTTAAATGTCCAACACTTTTCTACGGAGTTAGAAAAGCTTACAGTCAGCCCTCCATATCCTCAGGCTCTACATATGCAGATTCAACCAACCGCAGATCAAAAATATGAATTAAAAAAAAAAAAAAACTCCAGAAAAGTTCCAAAAAGCAAAACTTGATCCTCCATGCACTGACAACCATTTACAAAGCATTTCCATTATATTTATAACTACTTGCATTTTATTAGGTATTATAAGTAATCTAGAGATGATTTAAAGTATATGGGAGGATGGACGATGTGTATAGGTTATATGTAAATATGCCATTTTATATAAGGGACTTAAGCATCCTAAGATTTTGGTGTCCACAGGGGTCCTAGAACCAACACCCCACGGATGCCAAGGGACAACTGTACTTAGAAAACAGGCTTTTAAATACAAAACTACAATCTTCGGCAGCATAGCTAGCTCTTCTTTAAACCAAAGCCATCCCTGTCACTACAAATGCATCTTAATTTATTCTCAATAAACATCAGAGGTAACACATATATACACCCAACATCGTTTCATATTTAATGTCATTCATAAGATACATTAGCAGCAAACATTCTTTTCTTACTCAGAACCACACTGACTGAAATACTAAATGAGTATCATCCAACTGAAATAAAAATCCAGCGTTACTCACCAGAATTTGTACTGTTTCTCAGTTCTTGCCTTCCCACAATTGCAGCAATCTGAGAGCGAAGAAAAGCTAGCTCATCTTCAAGGGCAGCTATTTTTTTAATTGCAGCTTCACTTTCAGGCCAATCACTTTTTGTTGGTTTGTTATGCCTTAGAGCAGGTGTCAATGGATCTTCAACTAGTTGCAAAGGATGGAAAGAAGCAGTTTTCTCCCCTTCTTCATTTTTCCATATACTATTTCTGTAGGTGGAAGGAAAAAATGGAAAGAGAGAGAGAAGGAGGAAGAAAAATTTTCTAGAAATAAATTCTTTCAGTTAAAGAATAAAGATACCAAAACAAAACCAGAATAGCTCTCTTTACCCTATAATGGTCTCTAGACTCACTGAGGACAAACAACATCTTATGTAACTTTATATTCTCAGTACCCAGAACAAATGCTGACTTTAATAGGTGACCAATAAGCGGTCAGTGAATGAAGGAACACATCTTGCTTTCAGACTGTAAACCAAAAATAATGATCCTATTAACTTCAAACACAGTACAAATTGATTTATTTAGAAATAAAGTTAATTTATTTAGAAATTCTACATATTCGGAATATAAGGTCCTACAGGATTCCTTGTTATGTTGGGGTAAGTTTACCGTATTCTAATTTTTTGAAAATTTATAAACCAATTTGATATAGAATAAATTTAGCCAGTTTTTCTGAATAACTGACCGTTTTGTACTTCAGCCTGTATCTGAATACACTAACAGCTAAGTTAGTATTACCAAGCAGTAAAACATCCAAATGTTGAAATATATTTAACATCATTGCCTGGTAAACAGTAAACACTATATAAGTTTTGGCTAAATATATAAAATAAATATAGTATTTAGTATAGGAAAGAGCTTTCTCCAAAAATGAACATGGTGATTTTTATATCCTTTTAATATCATTCCTTCCTAGGCCTGGGGTGAGGATTAAATGTGCATTAAGAAAGACTAGCTAGGGGCTTCCCTGGCGGCACAGTGGTTAAGAATCTGCCTGCCAGTGCAGGGGACGTGGGTTTGAACACTGGTCTGAGAAGATCCCACATGCCGCGGAGCAACTAAGCCCGTGCGCCACAACTACCAAGTCTGCACTCTAGAGCCCATGAGCCACAACTACTGAGCCCACACACCACATCTACTGAAGCCCACATACTCTAGAGCCCGTGCTCCACAACAAGAGAAGCCACTGCAATGAGAAGCCCTCACACCACAACGAAGAGTAGTCCCAGCTCATCGCAACTAGAGAAATCCCGCACACAGCAACGAAGACCCAACACAGCCAAAAATAATAAATAAAAATAAAATACATTAAAAAAAAAGAAAAAACTGGCTAAAAATGAGAAAACACCAGTCATCCCTATTAGGAAGACATTAGCAGGACACAGCGCAGTACAGAGGTAGACAAATAAAAAGGCTCAATCAGTCTGAACATACTTCACCATGTGGAAGAATTCAGATTATAGCCCACACCCCACTTTCCAAGATAAGTAGAAAAATTACCGAAATCTGAGATAACTGGCTTCTTCATCATTCGTCACATACAAAACGTCAGCAAAAGATGGAACTACAGATCCACAGTTAGCTGGGTCCACAGAGTTCAAGAGTGGGATCAGCTAAAGGAAAAAAGAAAGTCAGGGAGTCGGGGAAAGACACATGCCCGTGGAAACTATTTGTGTAAATTAAAAATCCACAAGAGTGAAAAGGAAAAAGGATATGCAATAGAAAAACATACACCTATTAGCGAGAAAAAAAACTGAGGAAAGTAATTATTCTAAAGTCTACACATGTGGCAATATTCTCTCCCTTAGTGAATGTCATCCAACATAAAACACAAACTAGAAGAATAAAATAAGCTACTCAGGGGTTGCTTCGCATCTGCCAATCTTTGGATATAATTACTTAAAAAAATAAAGACAAAGACACACGTGAAATGACTTGTTTCCAGGATAAACTAAAGGTTTTTTGGCTTGCAGGAAACATTTCTTCTTTTGTTCTACCCTATGTCCCTAGGAGTACCTGGGATAATTTTACACATGGTACTTAAACAATGCATGTTGACTGACTTACCTCAAAATTAGGCCTGGGACAAGGTTCTAAAGGAAGAATTTTCCCAATAATACGAACAATACTCCGAGCTGATCCATAGTCTTTATTTTCCCAAATCTGCAAAACCTATTTAAACATAAAGCATTGTTTAAAAAGTAGTACCCTATTGAGCATGTTTATATTGATATTATTTATGGAAAAAATGTAAAATATGCAATAACATTTATTTTTAAAAAGAAAATATAGAATGGCATACTTCTAAAGTATTTTCTTCAAAGAATTAAACTTTATTCATATCTGTCTTTAAAAACGTGGGAAGCAGGGGGATGGGAGTTAACATATACAGATTCCAGGAAGAAAGATCTTTTGAGAAAGCACCACAAATTCATTCTGTTTTATTTCTGATAATGGCCAAATATCTTGGGGAACTTTATTCAGAAAAATTGTCTCCCCTCCTCCCAGCTAAAAATTCCATCTTTGGGCCCAATGAAAAATGGACAATTTCAATTTTTCAAGCAGTGAAGTAATACAGAGTATATTCATGTAATTTCCTTTAAAGGAGGAATAAAAAGGGGAATAAATGAAGCAGGCCCTAAACAGTTTAAGGATGCTTTACTTACTGTTGTACTGGCACAAAGAGACATATAGATCAATGGAGCACAACAGAGAGCCCAGAAACAAACCCACGCATGTGCAGTCAATTAATCTACGACAAAGGAGGCAAGAATACACGATGGAGAAAAGCAAGTGGTGTTGGGAAAGCTGCACAGTTACATGAAAATCAATGAAGTTAGAACACTCCCTCACACCATACGCAAAAATAAACTCAAAATGGTTTGAAGACCTAAATGTAAGACATGACACCATAAAACTAGAAGAGAACATAGGCAAAACATTCTCAGACATAAATTGTAGCAATATTTCCTTAAATCAGTCTCCTAAGGCAAAAGAAATAAAAGCAAATATAAACAAATGGGACCTAATTAAACTTAAACGCTTTTGCACAGCAAAGGAAACCATCAATAAAATGAAAAAACCTACAGAATAGGAGAGAGTATCTGCAAACTACGCAACTGACAAATGGATAATCTCCAAAATATACAAACAGCTCATACAACTCAATATCAAAATAACAAACAATCCAATCAAAAAATGGGCAGAAGACCTAAATAGACATTTCTGCAAAGACATACAGATGGCCACCAGGTACAAGAAAAGATGCTCAACAGCCCTAACTATTAGGGAAATGCAAATCAAAACAACGAGGTATCACCTCATGTGGGTCAGAATGACTATCATCAAAAAGTCCACAAATAATAAATACTGAAGAGGGTGTGGGGAAAAGGGAACCCTCCTACACTGATGGTGGGAATGTAAATTGGTGCAGCCACTATGGAGTGGCTGCACTCCACAAGTGCAGTTATCATATGATCCAGCAATATCCCACTCCTGGGGAAAACTCTAATTCAAAAAGATACATGCACCCCCAATGCCCACAGCAGCACTATTTACAATAGTCAAGACATGGAAACAACCCAAGTGCCCATCAACAGATGACTGGTTGAAGATGATGTGGCAGATATAGATATAGATGTAGATATACATACATACATACACACAATGGAATATTACTCAGCCATAAAAAAGAATAAAATATTGCCATTTGCAGCAACATGGATGGACCTAGAGAATATCATACTATGTGAAATAAGTCAGACAGAGAAAGACAAATATTATCACTTATATGGGGACTCTAAATAATACTACAAATGAATCTATAAACAAAACAGAGAAACAGACTCACAGACGTAGAAAACAAACTTATGGCTGCCAAAGGGGAAAGGGAAGGGGAGGTTATATTAGGAGTATGAGACTAACAGATACAAACTACTGTGTGTAAGATAGAAAAGCAACAAGAATCTACTGCATAGCACAGGGAACTATATCAGTATCTTGTAATAACCTATAATGGACAATAATCTGAAATATTATATAACTGATCACTTTGCTGTACAGCTAAAACTACACAATAGTGTAAATCAGCTATATTTCAATTTTTAAAAAGAGAAAAAAAAGAATGCTTTACTTACAGTGGAATACATTTTCTAGTAGTCAGTTCTTAAGATAACAGAAATGAAATGTGCTTCTATAACTCAAATAATAACTTTGTTCTTTAGCTTGGAGTTTCCCCTATTAGTGTAAACTATTCCCACAGGAAACCTCCCCCTAAATATGACATAACGTTTGTTCTTTTGGAAGTGATTTCAACACAAAGGAGGCATTTTCTCTCTTCAAAAAGCATTAAAAATTGGACTTTTCATTTTTCCTGAGATCCCATAAGGAAAACGAAGTTTATTATAAGCCACAGATACAGAGGTAGCATCCTATCAGCATCCTCATGGAAACATCCAGTAAGCAGATGGATACACAGTTCTAGAACTTAGGAGACAATCTGCATTAGAAAGATGGATTTGGGAATCATCAGCATACAGAATACATGACAGGTAAAAATCGAAGCCATAGGACTAGTTGAGAAAAACTGGGGCTAGAGAGAATGATTTGAAAGTCATCAGCTCATAGAATCTTCTGCACAAAGTCATGCCATTCCTCTGCTTTTAAATGGCAAGGGTTCTGAATTTATCTGATCATATCCAAGCACCCGGCTCTAACCATTAAATACTGATTCCATCAGGCAGCCTCACAACCTTCCATCAATTCTGCCAGCTCAGTTGCCATAACATACTCCATGAATTGCGTATTCATTCTCCAATCACTCTCAAAGGTCCTCTGCCACTTGGCCCTATTCTATCTATCCAACTTAATTTCCCACTATCCATTAACAAGAACACATGCTCTTTTGGGTTAAGCAGTTTTCCTTCAGATTGATGGCCTCTCTCAATTTCTTTTCACAAACTTTTCAAAAGAAGGATGCTGATGCCACTTCCCTTCCTCAATCATTCTTCAAACTACTACAGTTCAGCTGCCACTCTCCACCTACAGAAATCCCTAAAGGCATCAATAATCTACTGATAAGCAAATCTTCAACAATCACTCAGTCTTTGTTGTCTTTAAATCTCTCCAATTCTGAAATTCAAAATGCTTCAATAACATCCAGTGACATCCTCCATTACATGTCATCAAAGTCAAATATCAAAAGAATGTCGATCACTCCAAATCTGAATCTCTTTTCTTTCCTACATTCCAGAACCATATACCCAATTATCTGCAGGACCTTTGTATTTATATATTCCAACAGCACATATGACTTATCTCCCTACTCAAAGTAGTTTCACGTATGGAATTGTCCATTTATATTAATGGCTCCATCATTTTTCAACTTTTGTTTAAAACATTTTAATTATCCTTGTCTATTCTAATTCACAACACCAAACAGCAACAATTTGCCCATTTTCTGTAAGCCCCCCTATTATTTTTGTGTCTCTCTTATATTCAGTCCTGTATTACAGTTATCTCTATATGTTTCTTATATCTCATATTATATTTTAAGCATCATGAATACAAGAACCATGTACTGCTACTCTGCATCACCTACAGAAACAAGCATATTGTGTTAGATGTCATAGCTACTCAGTAAGTAGACAAAATTTGATTTGCTTATGCTTCTCGCACCTAAGCCAACCTCTCTCCTTAATATTTATTCTGAATTTGCTGAGCTATAACTTGCCATTCTATATCCAAGTATCAAACTTAAATTACCTTAAATAAAGCCACTAGATATTTTTAAAATATTTTATCTATGAAGGTCATGTCTATCTTTTGCTTCGGTTGTATCTTTCGTTGGCATTTGACCTATCAAATAAATGGGTTCCTGATAATCTTATCCCTTTTTTAACTCAAACTATCAAAGCTATACTAAAGGAAACTCGCCTTTGTTACACCTATAGAGAAGTAACAATTTTGCCTTGAGTGTTGACATATAAATCATTTCTAAAATAAGACCTCAAACAAATACAACAGGTTCATTCAAATCCATTAAAAGATATTTACCTGGTTTACAGGAACACCAAAATATTCCAGCATCTCTCTTAAGATACTCAATATGAATGACATTGATGAGGCAAATACAGAAGCAAATTTAAGGAAACATTGTTTCTTGATACCTTAAGGGAAAAAAAATTAGAAAACATTATTCTTGATAAATAACTGCCGCACAAAATTGTATTAAATAATTGGAAAACTCCTTTGGTTACACATTACACCATCAACTAATCTCTCTGGCCAGCATTATTTTAATGAGAGGAGAGAAAAAGAGGAACGGGGGAATGGGGAAGGGTTGGTAAAAGAAACTTCAATTTATCAGTTAAGTTGCATTAAAAATTCATAGGATTTTTTTGAGCCTCTGAAGGGACCTGGTTAATAAATATCAATCAGCGAAATTGGAAACTTAGCAGGGAAGCCTTCAAGTTAGTTGCAACAGCGATGCGCCCTCTCTCCGAATGCTTTGGGCTGAGACTCTTGGAAGGGATGAGTTCAACCCATCCTTGAAAGCAGTCAGGGGGCCGACTCAAGGCTTTGGCAAAAGGAACGGTAGCTCTTCCTCACTAACGTATCGGAGTACCACCCATCTCCTTGCTTATTTTCAAGAACATGAACCCCAGATAGGCGACGTGACTTAGTCACCTAACTACTAAATAACAGGCCGAGACTAGCGCCCAGTCACATCACTCGCTTTGGCCCCAAGCTCCCTCGGCGTCTCTCCTAACCCAGCATGGTCGCCTGGCTTACCTTCCTCCGAAGCCCAGCCTCTCGGCAATCACGGGAACTTCAAGCAGTCGTTAAGGAACCTTGCCGCGGAATCCGCAGAGGACTAGGCCCGGCGTGCACTCGTCCTGGTCCAGGAGCGCTCAGACGTCCACACGTGTCCGCCCGTGCGCCTCGGCTTGCCTGCCACGGGCGGTGACGACGCCTCCACTGGCCCAGGGCTTGGCCTTGTAGCCCCTCTCTCGGCCGGGGTAACTCAGCTGGAAGCGCGGCCCTCCGCCCGTGCGCCACCGAACCTGTCCCTTGCCTCCACAATGGGCTCACCATTTCCGGGTCCCGCGACTAAACTTAAACTCCGCGGGCCATGACCCGTGCCCGACCTCATTGGACAAGGCTGAAGATCGTTGCTTGTGACTGGTTACGTAATGACGTCAGGTTATTTACGGTTATTTAGACTGGCTACTGAGTGTCTTCCTCCTTCAAGAGGGCGGGCCTTCAGCGAGGCAGCCAATAGAAGCCTAGAGGCACAGGTGGGCGGGGCAGGCAGCGCAGGGACGATGACGCATGCTCAAGACTCGCCTTTGGGTTTCCCGGGTGCTCCCATAATGCCGGTGTCTACAGCCCAGAGTATGGAGCCATTATGGCCCTTGGATCAGGCCCACGGTCCGGAGTTCGTGCCCCACACAGATCTTCGCAGGGAAAGTGTGTCATCCTCTACATACAGACCCGAAGTGGGGCCGCTCTCCCAAGTCCGCTTGCCGTGGAATGTCGCGATTTGTTTAATAATTCATTCGTCTATTCAGCAAACATCTATTTTATGCTTATGCGACTAGCAGATGCTAAACGCTGTCATCGAGGAATCTGCAGCATTGCAGTACTTACAATGTTCGTTCATGAAACGCTCCAGGTTATCCAGGCTGCCAATGCTGATCTGGCCTAGCCTACGATGGTAAAGTGACCACCAAGTCCTCCAGGTGATATCCCAATTTTCAATTCTGATCTGAGGTTACTGGCTTCATAAGAAACAACAGCTACTGGGCTTCCGTGGTGGCGCAGTGGTTAAGAATCCGCCTGCCAACACAGGAGACACGGGTTCGGTCCCACATGCCGCAGAGCAGCTAAGCCCGTATGCCACAACTACTGAGCCCACGTGCCACAACTACTGAAGCCTATGCGCCTAGAGCCTATGCTCTGCAACAAGCCACAGCAATAAGCCCACGCACCACAACGAAGAGTAGCCCCCACTAGCCGCAACTAGAGAAAATCCCACGTGCAGCAACGAAAACCCAATGCAGCCAAGAATAAATAATTTTTAAAAAAAAGCAGCTACTGCTTCTAGCATTTCAGTGAGAAATGCATTGGAGTGACATATAATTTAGGATCAACTGTGTCTGCTGCTGAGCAACACTGTCAAAAACTGGGAGAATTGGGGCTTCCCTGGTGGCGCAGTGGCTGAGAGTCCGCCTGCCGATGCAGGGGACACGGGTTCGTGCCCCGGTCTGGAAAGATCCCACATGCCTTGGAGCGGCTGGGCCCCTGAGCCATGTCCGCGGAGCCTGTGCTCCGCACCGGGAGAGGCCACAACAGTGAGAGGCCTGCGTACAGCAAAAAAAAAAAAAAAAAAAAAAAGGGAGAATTTTTCAACTGATTTCTGTGTGTCCATAACATTTATTCATTAAACTAACATTGAATGTACTATGTCCCAGGCATCATTCTAAAGCACAGGGAATGTAATGAGCAAGGCAGCTGAGGTCCTTGCCCTCCTGGAGCTTACATTCTAGTAGAAACCTCAGAGACGATTCCTCTGAGCAATATATATAAAGAGCATCTCTCTCCACGATTTATTTTTCCTTATAGCACTTATACCGTGTATATTTATGCTCCACCTACTGCCAAACAAAACTCCAGAATAGGAAATTTGTTTTGACCCATGCTGTATCTCCAGCGCTTTAGAAGACTGCCTGGTATATTTGATGGGCGTTCAATAAAATGGTTGGATAAATTATTTCAGTATTTGTTGAATAAAATAATTGGATATGGGATGAGAGAAAACAGACACCAAGAATGACTTGAAACGAAGAAACCAGCAGAACAACAGTGATTATAGTGACAGGCCCAGTAGTCTAGGCTAGATAAGGATTAAAGGAGCAGGAGAGGGGTGCTGGACAAATGTAAAAGAATGCAAATGGATCAGCGACCCTACATAGCATTTTCTCAAGTTCCTTGTCCTTCCCTTTTGCCTTCATAAATAATGATCTTATAACCTCCTCCCTTTCCAATCCGATATCAAACAGCACACAATAGGTGCAAAAGGAGAATATCCCTTGAGAGCATGAGAAGGGAAACCAGTGGTACTAAAGCCTCCTTCAGGGTGCATTATTATTATTATTAGTGTGTGTGTGTGTGTGTGCCCGTGTGTGGTATGCGGGCCTCTCACTGTTGTGGCCTCTCCCGTTGCGGAGCACAGGCTCCGGACGCGCAGGCTCAGCGGCCATGGCCCACGGGCCCAGCCGTTCCTGGACCGGGGCACGAACCCGTGTCCCCTGCATCAGCAGGCGGATTCTCAACCACTGCGCCACCAGGGAAGCCCCAGGGTGCATTATTAATAGAGCTCAATATTCAACTTTGATTTAGGTAACAACACGGTGGGCCCAGGTCAAATGCTACATCTCCATGAATGCTTTGCTGACAATTTCCCTCTAAAATTAATTCTCCAGTGATCCTTCCTCCATTTTGTTTACTAAAGCATTCATACATACCACATCTTGACAACCTTTTACGAGATTTGACATTAATATTTTTCTATTACTTTTAAGTGAAATTACTTTCGTGAACTTTTAGAATGATGCAGAATTTCAGTAAATCTTTTCTACCTTTTCTGTCATTTTTGAGTAGTGTTCAAATATTTGATGGCATGCTTTCTAAGATTTTCCTGGCTGTGTTCCCCTCCCACAGTTGAATCTAGGCCCTCTCAATCCACCGTGTCTACCCTGCGAATTAGGATTCCACTTTCAGTTCTTTCTCCTCAGTGTGGGGTCCCGTCCTTAAAAGGAGTCTTGCCTTGACAGGTCCATTTTGAGAGTTCACTGAGGTAAAGTATTCCAGTCTCTCTAATCCTTACTGTGGGTACCTTGTGCTCACTATTGGAGAGGAAAAACTCTGTTTTAGTAGGCTCACTTGAGATTCTCCTTTTCAAGCCTGTCAGATGCTACCCCAATTCTTAACTTCTACTCACGTAGAAATCAGTACCAGGCAGGTTGGTGTTTTGTCCCCATCCCGATATTTGTGGGTTCGTGGGAAAAGCTTGTAACCTAGTTTAATTGTAAATGCTGTCCAAAAATAACTGGTTTTGTTATCTAGATGTATTGTTTCCATTTTCCCAGAACCGTTAATAATACATTATAGTTAATCATCACACTATGTACTGGATCCCCGAGACCAATAATTTATTCAACTTTACAGCCAATGCTAGGCATACTTTCCCAGTGAACAAATGGAGGCTGAGGGCTGGCTTGAACAGAGGCTAGAAAGATGTGTACTCAATCTTGCCAACTGCCAGTTGAAACCCCATTAGCCTCTGACACAAGGCTAAGTTTTAGGTGATTAGGAGTACTCGAATTACTATAATTATCTTAATGGGGCAGGATACAATGTAACATTCTAACAAGTAGGCAATAGCCTCTCCAACCTTAACCATAGGATGTCATGAAAAGGTGATATCCAGATTGGGATGCACATGCCCAGCCCAGAAAGTTCACTTAGTTTTACATTTCAAAAAAAATACTTAGGGCCTTTTTCCTTCTGTTCTGCTACCTATGCTTGAAACCTCTCAGGGGCAGTAGTAATGCAGTACACTTAAACCAACCAGCACTATTTAAAAAATTACATACTTCTTAAAGGTTCATTAAAACTTTACAATTGTTTATTCAAAACTTTTAAGTATTAGTTGACATTAATTAGGACCAAGATTTTCCTTGATATTAAAATCATGTTTCAAACTAAACTGTCCTGAAAATCTCTACTTTTTGTATTGACAATAAAAATGACTAAGTAACGTAAAACACAGTTGAGAACTACTACCTATGTATCTATACCTACTATATATCTATAAATTGCTATTTACTTGTGATATATTAAAATTACAAAATCTAAGTTAAATAAGTCTAAATGCAGGAATTATTTTATTTGAACCTTTAAATAACATATAAAAGCCTAGGTTATTGCAGTGTTTGAATCCAAAGGTCTTATGTGTTTATTGGCTACTTATACTATTTTTGAACAAAAATATTTAGACCTCTCTAAAAGCATAAAGGTGAATGGCAGCTTGATTTTTCTGGTTCCATTAGTTTTAGAAAATCCATATGACTTAACAGATTCTATACTGTTTTCTGATACAATCGTATGTCCACAAAGAGATATGCCTTGACTTTCTCAAACACTTAAAAAGAGTTGATTAAAACCTAGAACACAGAAAACATAGTTAAAGGATGTCCTGGTTTTACTCTGCTTCTGGATCATCCAGACAGTCCAGTTAAACATCTTTACTCCTAATACTTCCATTTAGTCCTTTTCATTTTTTAGCAATAATCAACTCATAATTTTCAAAACTCTCATGGTCTGAGTAACAGGAAAAAAAAAAACTCTACTTCATAAAAATTCCGAATAACTTATATTGTCTTACAGTAGCAAATAATTTGCTACTGTAAGACAGTCATCAAAAAATTTAGCATATTTCAAAAAAGAATATGGCGTAAGTCTTAAATATTGAAGTTCATTCCTATCACATTGAAAACTGTAGCAATAATACAGCATTTCTTTTTAATTATCACAGGTAATTTCAGTTGATAACACACAGTTTAATAAAGCAAGCACCTGAGAGTAAAATGTAGTTAAGTAGTTCAGATAGCTAGAAAAAAGTTCAGCTTCAGGTAGCCCAGTATTCCTGCTAGGGAGATATCCAGATTCTCCATACTTCTATAAGCAGAAAACTATGATATTCACAAGCTGCCTACTCCTTTAATTTTACTTTTGATTGAAGTATAGTTGACTTACAATGTTGTATTTATTTCAGGTATACAGAAAAATAATTTATATTCTTTTCCCTTATAGGTTATTATAAAATATTGAGCATACTTCCCTGTGCTACAGTTAGGTCCTTGTTGGTTATCTATTTTGTATAATGTGTATCTGCTAATCTCAAACTCCTAATTTATCCCTCCCCCACCCTTTCCCCTTTGGTAACCATAAATTTGTTTTCTATGTCTGTGGGTCTATTTGTGTATTTAAGTTCATTTGTATTTTTTTTTAAGATTCTACATATAAGCAATATCATATGATTCCTAGGTCCATCCATGTTGCTGCAAATGGCATTATTTCATTTTTTTTATGGCTGAAATATTCCATTGTGCATATATATCACATCTTCTTTATCCATACCTCTGTCGATGGACATTTAGGTTGCTTCCATGTCTTGGCTATTGTAAACAGTGATGCTATGAACACTGGGGTGCTTGTATCTTTCAGAATGGTTTGCTCCATATATATGCCCAGGAGTGGGAGTGCAGGATCACATGGTAAGTCTATTTTTAGTTTTTCAAGGAGCCTCCATATTGTTCTCCGCAGTAGCTGCACCAATTTACATTTACATTCCCACCGTGTAAATGCGTTACTTCTTCTCCACACCCTCTCCAGCATTTATTATTACTAGACTTCTTGATAACAACCATTCTGACCCACATGAAGTGGTAACTCGTAGTTTTGATTTGCATTTCTCTAATAATCAGCCATGTTGAGCATCTTTCCATGTGCCTTTTGGCCATCAACATTTAGGTCTTCTGCCCATTTTTCCTTTGGGTTGTTTTTTTGATATTGAGCTGTATGAGCTGCTTGTATATTTTGGAGATTATTGTTAATTGGCTTATACCAATCAAATCTCTTGTTGGTCGCATTGTCTGCAAATATTTTCTCCCATTCTGTAGGGGTTTTGTTTTGTTTGTGGTTTCCTTGCTGTGCAAAAGCTTTTAAGTTTAATTAGGTCCCACTTGTTTATTTTTATTTCTATTACTATAGGAGATGGATCCAAAAAGATATTGCTGTGATTTATGTCAATGCCTACTCTTTTTAAATATCTGGTTATCAAAATTAATTCACTGAGTCAACAAAAGTCTATATATCTATTATTTTAATCCACTGGCTCTGGTTCTGCCCTCCAAATATGGAACATGTTAAAATGATGAGGCTAGGCAAAGTGATATCAAACGCTCTTCCTGGTCCTATGTGATCCGAATTTTACTCTATTTCCTCTTCTAAGAGACAGCCCTTTAAGTACTTGAAGACTGCTATCAAGGACTCATCCAGGTCATCACTTTTCTATAGTAAATGTACCTTTTCCAATTATTCATATGACCATATTTCAGACCTCAAGCTTCTGGCTCTCCTTCCTTTAAATATACTAAATGTTCTCCCTTAAAATCACAGTACTCCAAAACAACACACAAGAGGTAACTTGAGCCGTGTATAAAAAGATTAAGGTTCCAACTCTTCTATTCATAGCAATCTGAACTCTCTCCAGTTCAGCTCATTTTTAAGGTGGCTTACATTGACTTAAGTTTTAGCAGGAGCCGTTAACTGACTCATACCAATCAAATTTCTATATATCCACACGCAGTTAACATGCTTTCTTTTATACACTCAAGGAGCATTTATTGCATACCTATGGTATGTATGTCTTACACAATACACAATGCTAAGTACTAAACATTTATTCTAGCAAAGCATGACACATACACAGAATGAGTTGCCAGCCTAAAGGAATGAGGACAAAAGAGGAACTTTTAGGATTTTTGGTAGGGTGTAAGATTTTAGGATAGGTAAGTGAACAAGGAGTGGGATAAGGTAAAAGGAAAAAAAAAAAGCTGCTCACAGGAAATTCCTATAGTTCATCCTAAGATTTAGGCAACGAGAAGTCATCGAAGAATTTTTAGCTTAAAAAAGACAACTTCCAGTTGAAAAACATCCCACAGATGGCAATTAAAAGGTCAAGGTGTCCAAATCAGAAGACTATACTGCAGCAACTGGGACAAATGATGAGCATCTTTACCACAGTTATCACAGGGGTGAAAAACAGCCAACACGTTGATTTTGAAAGTTGAGTATCACCAAATGAAGGCATAAAAAAATAACGGTATACTGACATTAACCAGTTAAATTCTGTATTGTAAGTATCTTTTTATGTCTACATTTGGTGATACTCAATCTTTCAAAAATATTCCAAGTGTATTTAACATTACCCTCATGGCAGGCTTAGAAGTACCCTGGAAACTTAAAGTTTCTAGGGAATTCCCTGGCGGTCCAGTGGATATAGGATTTGGCGCTTTCACTGCCGGGGACCGGTTTCAACCCCTGGTCAGGGAACTGAGATCCCACAAGCTGCGTGGCGCGGCCAAAAAACAAAAGGCTTCTAGTTTTCCCCTTCCAGTACAAGACAGAAAAAATTACGACCTCCCATACTCAAGGAACTAGATTGGGTGAGAGTGGTATTCTTAATTTTAAGTGGTGCTTTACAAGCCATGGAATTTGTGCTCGCTTCGGCAGCACATATACAAGCCATGGAATTTGCAACTATTATGACAATACCAAGAAGTTATCATTGCCAAATACAGAGTTCATGCTGTGAAAGTACATCCTTTCGTCACCTAACTGTACGGTGTACTTAACTATCATCTACTTTTATTTTGCTCTTCCTAATTTATTTTGGGGGGTAGTTTTTTTGGGGGGGGTTGTTTTGTTTTTATTTTATATTGGACTACAGTTGATTTACAATGTTGTGTTAGTTGCAGGTGTACAGCCAAGCAACTCAGTTATACATACACAACTATCTATTCTTTTTCAACTTCTTCTCCCATTTAGGTTATTACAGAATATTGAGCAGAGTTCCCTGTACAAATACAGTAGGACTTTGTTGGTTATCTATTTTAAATATATGTCATCTACTTTCATTAAAAGGAGGACTCATTACTGAATCAGGAAGTTGGGCAACCCTAAGAGATTACTAAGAAAAATCTGATCCCAATTCTTAGGAGAATACCATTAAAACCACTTACCCAACCCTTTTCTACTTGCAAGAATCAAGATTATTGTCTGCACTTTAAGAGCACTGTAAATCGGCTCACTGTTGTGAAATGCCTAAAACATCCTTGGGAAAAAATCTTTATGTACAGATCATTATAATTAAGACACACTGTTTGGAATTTTTCTCCTAGTAGTGGTGGTAAGTGGCATCCTAATGCCTGTTCTTTTTTAACCAGTGGGATCCATTTTTAAAAGCTAAAGTACTAGAAGGTAATACAACAATATAAAGAAAGCTAGCACACTTAATGTACAACTTTGGCTTCACGTGCGTACCTGACACACTAATCACTACTGAATGCTTCTAAAACATGAGTCCAGCTCATAAATTTACACCTCTACTAAAGCTCTCAAGTCAGACAATGGAATACAATAACTAATTTCAATATATTCCTGAATTCGAAGAAACTAATAACTTTTTCACTTAAAACTTCATTAACATAGACTCCAAATTTTTAACATCTACCTCAATAAACCGAACAATTAGACCCTTGACATTCAGATTTAAGAATAATGGCTTCAACTATTTGAGAACCCTAAATGTATGTAACAGATAATATTCTAAAATTTTGTTAAAGGATGTATCACAATCTACTACTCACAGACTGAGTCTAGTCAAATACAATCCCATGAAGGTGAAGTTTATTTCTCCATGTCCCTTCCCTATTCAGCAACTTCATAAACTTAGGTCTCTGTACTTCTCTTTCTGAAAGTGAAAGAAATACCGTTCCATATGGAACAAAGTATTTCCCAAAGGGATTCCAGTTGAAAGCCAAAGCCACTGGCAGTCCAGTGGTTAGGGCGCTGCACTTCCACTGCAGGGGGCAAGGACTGGATCCCTGGTCAGGGAACTAAGATGCCACATGCCGTGCCCAGAAAGAAAAAAGGAAGAAAAAAAAAAAAAAAAGCCAAAGAGAAAAAGAAAAAAGCAACTAACTCTCTTTAAAAATAAATGTCCCTAATAAATAAAATAGCACATTTTTATGTAGGTAACTGGTACATAGTGTTAAAATTACCCAGTATAGTTCAGCATACATGTACAGAGTTCTTACTTCTTTAACAAAGTTTTGAAGGAATAACTTGTCATTTGTATTAGTCAAAATGTATGTCTTAGCACACAAATTTCTGTGAAAATGCGAGAGGCATGGTAAGAATCACACCAGATCTAAATCAAAGTGAACAAAGACTAAGTTAAAAAACCAAAAAAAAACCACTTTTTAGTTATTAACTGACTACTATTTTTAGAAAGAAAGAGAAGTAATGCTGATTTCTCCATCATAATATTATGGCTGACAAGTTCCTGTATGAACACAGGAACAGGAAGGCTAGACTAGAAGTCTGAAATTCCTGTATTAACAATGGCTTAGAATTACCCACTGTAAAATTTCCCATTTTCCCAGGAGAAAAAATAAAAAATAAATGGGGATTTGAGCAGTTTTATAAAGTATTTATCAACCCTCAAAAAGCCACATCATCCCTGTTAGTAATTTTACTAACAGATAAGCTGGTATTCTAAAATGAGACATAAGCCATTGCCATTGGTTGTACAGAACACACACAGAAACAGTCTCAAAATCAGGTAAACAAACAACAGCTATTACCACTTATGACATTTTATTGGCATATGACAATTTACAAGGGTCCCTGTTGCATTATACATCACACTGAGTAAGAATCAGTTAGCCATCTACATTCATTCTTACTGGATATATTTTTACTCAAATTATAACTGAATTCCCAACACTGATTTTAACTGTGACAAAAGGGGAAAAACAGTAATTCCTTAAAGTAGGCTACAACTGGAAAAACAAATTTTGCTTTTTTAATTAAAATTCCTACAATGTTGAAAGGTGTACACACCTAAGGACTGAGTCATGGCCTTCTTAAAACAGCTTTCTTAATCCTTTCTGGAAATATCCTTTGGTTCATTTTTATTTTCCTTCTCTAAGCAAAAGGAAGTATGTTAATGCAGGTTATCAAGGAGTTACTATTTTCTAGCACTTGTAAACAAATATCCTTACCAAGAGGAACCATTCAGCTTTTATAACATGTCATGAAGTAGGGTGTTAAACTGTGGTTTAAAAAAATTCACACAGGCTTCTTATATGCTTGGCTCTAAAAAAAAGATAACATCCACAATGGCATTCTATTGCAGTGTTTTCACAATCACCCTTCCTACTATATTCTAATAGGATATTCCTTCCTCAATTTTATTTAATAAAAGTAACCAAATCATTAACATATTTGGGTTAAAGCAACGCATTTGCACTTAAAATATAACCTGCTGGTAGGACTTGGGTAGCTTTATTCCTACTCCCTATTAAGTAATTTCTCAGTAGGTTCCCCTTTCCTGTTGTCTTATATGGAAAAGCAAAACTGCACATTTATAGACATGCATAGAGATTCAGTATCTAACCAAATAATAACTGTTAAAATAAAAGCTAAATTTATTTGTACAAAATAAAATGGTCGTGAAAATTCTCCTGTGTCAGAGATCAAATCCATGTTGCTTTAGCATGTAATTAATTATTATTCTGACTAGGAGAATATTAGTTATGCCCTGATTAATGCAACACATAGTTGCTTTGACAGTATTTCCTCTGCTCAATTTCAGAAAGACAAAATAAAAATAACGATGCAATCCTTAAGGATCTTAGGGCCATGAACATCACATATACTGAGTTTTGTTTTCATGTTTTTCCCTCATACAGCTCTTAGCTAATGCCTCTGACTGCAGTTAAGGTGCTAGAAGAGCACCTGTAAACAAACCATCAGTGAGGATGAAAGAGCCATACACTTAAGATGTTTAAAAGTTTACACTAACAGAATAAGCATTATCTCCTTTTAATGCAAACATAAAAACTAATTCAGTTGCTGAATTAACAAGTGAAATTTGACTACTTTTATATATGCTCTAAGAGCAGACAGACTTAAACACTAAAATTTACTATTTTGGATTTTCATTCCTTCTAAGAGATATCATCATAAACATAAAGGCAATTCACATTTGAAAGATTATCTTCCTGAACAATAGAACACTTGGGAAGAAAAAGAAAACCCATTTTACAAACTGCAACTGAAATATGGAAAAAAAATAAAAAACAAGTTAGATCAATGCTGTGACAAACTTCCTGTCAGATCTTTTTATTGGTGACATATGAAAAACAAGTTACTTAAAATACCACTAATGAGCAGTATATTCTGTTCGCCTATTATTCCTTATGGTTAGACTACAAACTAATGATTTGGCTGTCCAAAAGCTCAAATAAATATGTAAGGTATGACATCAGGTACACGTCTTTTTAATGTATCAAGTTACTCTGCAGAATAATCCTCTTCCATACCAATGCCAGGATTACAGGTTTTGTTCTGTTTTTTTTTTTTTTAAAGTCTAAGACGTTCAGTAGGAAGGGAGTTTTTATTTGTACTATTGCAAACCAGTTTCCTCTCTCAAACAATAGCTGATATCTAAGACCATGACTCAAACTTTCAGGGAAGAATAGAAAGAGAATATTGAATTTTGAACTCGAAGAGTAAAGGCTCCTAAGAATGGTTTGTATATAGGCCACTGCTTGCTTTCAGTTAAAAAAAAGAAAAAAGAAAAATATTCTCATACTTTTCAATCTAACTTTTAACAGCTTGTACTTTTTTCACGATTGGCAAAGTTTCTTTTTCCTTCTTAAACATTTGCTGAGGTGTTAAACTAGCTTAGTTTACCAAAATAACAACTTTTTCCATGGTACACTTCAAAAATTAGTCACCCTACAATGTAGTGTGTTTGAATTAAGGAGAATGTTAAACAGATGGATACAGTTAAAATAGTTAGTGTGGTTTCTATAAACAACTGCTATTCAGGGATTTGTATGTAGAGCTAACGTTTACTTCAGAATAAACATTAACAAACAGGGAGGGAAGAGAATCATAACTTTCACAGAGCTGTACTTGACCATATCTTATAGACAAAGCAGAATTACAATGCATGTAACAAAAACAGTAAAAGTATTTTTTTTAAAAGTTGATAGTTACAAATATGGTACGTAACAATTTTCTAATTTCAGTACAATTTCCAACATACAGTCTACTATTTTTCAGGATATTTGAAGACTTAAAACAAAATTTCTCTAGACTACTACTTGCAAACAGTAAAATTTAAGTAAAATGCTTACATTCTTATTTGAAAACAAAAATCATGTAAAAAAATGGTGGGTGCAAGTTCTGTTCTCTGTTGCAATCTCACTTCAGATTTACTATTCCTAAAAAAAAAAAAAGAGAGAGAGAGAGAAAGATTAGCAAAGATATGAAGAGTGAAAATGATCCAAAATAATCATCGTTCCTAAAAATTAATTAACTAACTGGCCCACCAAACCCATAACATAAGAAAATATAAGAATCACTAACAAGTTGGAAATTTCTACCTTTTCTTCTTTGCGTCTGTCCTTCTTTTCTTCATTATTTTCCATGGTCTCTTCTTCATCTTCAACAATCCCGTCCCCTTGGTATTTGTCATGAGTCCATTTTGGACTGCTACCTGATTTTTTGAAGTTAAAGCGCCCTCTGCCACGTTGAAAAGTACCACGACCTCTTCCTCTTTTGGCCCAATAATCCACACCATCATCTCTGTCATCATGCTACAGAAAGGTTAAAAGCAATCATCAATGAAACGTCTTTCTTGTAAGGAAGATGATTATACCCCCAATCATAAGTCATGGTATAAATTGTCTGAAGATTGGGTAAATGAGATTGGTACTGTTCCAAAACACAAACAAAACCAATAAAACTGAATTTTTCAACAAAAACATACTCCATCATGAAAGCAAACAGTTACATCATTGCTTCGTAACCCAAGCATTTGAGAGCTGTCCAATTTTTTTGGAGAATCTCAACTGCTAAATTACTGCCAATTTTCAAAATTTTTATTTTTGCTTTCCGTTTTTATTTCAGTCTAAGTCCACTTATTATTAATAAGTATATTATACTGTGTATAAATGATAAAATAACCGATATTTTTCCCCAAAAAATTACCTCAGTCATAAATATGCAACAAAGCATAAAAATATCATTACATTATCAGTAACATTTACTAATAAAACAGGTGATAAGAATTATAGTTTACATATAGCAACAGATTTTAAAAATCCTGAGATTTAAATCTAAATCAATGTGTATTACACATCAGTCTTCTTGGCAAGGAAATTTCACAAGCCAAATCATGATGGCGTGGTCCCTAGAGTAATATCTCAACTTCTTTCTTCTTCACTAACCTAAAATACTGCAGTTATTACAGCCCAACCTTAATTTTTCATTAGCTGCATCCAAAAACAGATGTTCCCCAAGTTACAAATTGTTCCTTTAATCAAAACATCTGCAAAACTGAAAAGTACTTGACTTTGTCGACAAGCAGAAGAGTATTACATCCCAAAGTACAAAACAAAAAGCCAAAGTTCTCCTGTAATGTAATTTAACTGCTGCCCACCTCAAACTTACTTTTAAGTTCATACCCACAAAAATGGGAGTGACACCCCTTTATGAGACAACAGGCATAATGCAAACAATGTTGCATACTGTACACAAGTACAATCTACATACATTAAGTACAACTTATGGAGTACTGATATTGATCAACTGTCCAAAAGTCACTAAAACTTTTCAAATACATAATATGAACACATTTTCAAAACATGCAATGTGCCTTTGTGCATATTCATGTAATACAGATCACCCTCCTGAATCACTTGAAAAGTTCACACATGTAATTAACAGACTATATGAAAGAGTCCTTACCCACTTCTAATAATCTAGCTTTATCAAACCAATAAAAGATGACTAGGCAGAGGGGTGCATGACTCAAAGAATGAACTTAGGAACTATCAAAAGTGTAAATTTCAGTATTTCAGAAAGTTCAATTGTAAACCCAAAATAAACTATTTTAAAATAGTCTGCCACTCAAAATAATATGCACACACAATTACATAATTTCAGGCTCCCTTTTGGTATTAACACAACTAACTCTATATAGCCTTTATGCTTCTTTCTTGTTTGTGGTGTTTACACAGTATTCCATGGAGTTGTAGGAAGAAGCAAACAACCATTGAAGCCAGAGGCATGGGTTTAAATCTTAACAGAAACTGTGTGACTTTACTTCCTCATTTAAAAAAACCAGAGATAGCCTTGAAGGAACATAAACGATCTGTTAAGAAGTGCCCAGCCCAGTGCCTGACAAGCAAGCAATCAACGGTGGTGATAATGTTTATATGGTGCTTATTACTCATCTAATTCTCACAACAACCCTGTAAAATACTGTTACTAACCCTATTTTAGATATAAAGAAATTGAGGCACAGAGAAATTGAGTAACTTGCCCAAGGCCACAGAGACAATCTTTTCCACTGCCCCTTATGCCCATCATCCACAGAATACGTTTTCTAGGTATCTTGGTGACAGTAAATAGTTACCGTATGAGGTAGCTAAGAGCTGAAACAGAAAAAGCAGTGGCAAAGCCAGACACTACAGTTAAACTAGCAATTACTTTTAAACATACAATCATCTGAAATTAAAGAAAACAAAACTCCAAGATCACACTGTGTTTTTCAGAGGGTATCCTGGCAGATACCTAAGTGACATTTTGATGCTAAGCACACTAACTTTTTAATTTTTCTTTTCGCCGCGCCAAGAGGCATGCGAGATCTTAGTTCCCTGACCAGGGATTGAACCCATGCTCCCTGCAATAAAACCACGGAGTCCTAACCACTGGACTGCCAGAAAAGTCCCTAAGCATACTAACTCTTAATCCTCAAATTCTGACATCCAAGATTTTAGTCCTGTTACAGACTAATTAAAATTAATTACTTCATAGATGACAAAGAGGATGTTAGATAGTTATAATACACAGCCAACAATATGTTAACAGAGGAGGCCGTATTAGAACCAAGACCTTCTGAATCCTCTGAACTCTTCTGTATAGAATGATCAAGTTTCAAAGAGTGAATTTATTAAAGCGCCAACCCAAACGTCCTTCCCCACAGGGATTTTCTCTTCCTCAGATGACTTCAACTCAACATGGAGAACTTGCCCATTTTAGTACTTTTCCACTTGCTCCAACTCTTCACGTACTCTCACCTCTCCAGAGAATTTCAGGTTCTAAAGACTATTATCTTTCCTGGAATACTTATTATTGAAAACATTACCTTATCTTTGCATAAATCAAACTTCTGAGAAGGAAAATTTCAGATTAAGAATGCAACAAATGTTACTATTACTCAGTACTGGAGGAAAAATGATACGAGCTGTAAGAACCTTTTGGAGCCCAAGGCATGGGTTCAAATCCTGACCCCACTCCTACTGGCCATGTACCTTTGGTCAAGCTGCTCAATCTCTGTACCTCTGCGTTTTTCATCTATACAAGTGGAATAATGGCCCTACCTCAAAAGGACTTCATAAGCATGAAAATAAATTCATATATGTGAAACACTTAGAATAGTGCCTACCATAATATATGCTCAATAAATGCTATCCATTATTTTTACTAAGTATTAAATGTTTCATTACTCTGGACAAAATTTCCATGTTTGTCAAAACCTAGGGGAATCTATAATTTTCAACTTCATTTAGTCTCAAATTTTTTTTAATATTTCTATTCTCAACACTAGCTGTCTGAAAAGTCAGACCTATTCAGACTACGCAAAATATTTTAACTTTAAATTCCCAGGTAAAAACCAGAGTTGTCATTCCAATAGCTCATTAATTAAGAACAAAGTAATTAATTTTGGAAACTGATTTATAAGAAAAAATGTGATGCGTTAAGTTTACTTCTAGTAAGCATTAGTCTGTGACAAATGCATGTGTATGCCTATATTTATATAGAAATGGAGGTTTTAAAACATAACCCAGAATAGCAACATATAAAATGTTAAATAACACTCTTCTTAATCACTATAACGCCTAGCTGTATGACAATAAAAAATAATTATGTCCCAATTTAAGACAAAAACTATGATACTGGAGACTAAAAGAACACCATAGAAAAATGAAGGTCTGGCCTAAATTAAATATTCGTAAAATGTTTAAGGGTGCTAAACAATTACTATCTACTTGTTCACCTCTCATTTCCCTCTTAACTTTTTGTCCTTTCACATTTGCTCTATTTGTCTGGCATTTTTACAATCACTCACTCCTCACCCCTCCTTTGCAAGGTTGGCCTTTTAATCTCTTCTGACTGGATGATCTTACTGTGGCTTTGTGACTGAATGATGGCTCCTAGACTTTTTTCTCTCTCGATCTGCATTAGCAACTGCCTACTGCACACTTCCACTTAATTTCTGCCTGGCACTTCAATAACAGAACTTACACTTCACCTCAAATTAGCTGCTTTCCCCTTTATTCCCTATCTTTGAGAGATTCCATCTTCTCACTACCAACACCCGACTAGCGGCTCCCTGAATAAGCCTTCATAAATGTTCCTTAAACTTTTCCCAAACCTATAGCCCCTTAGTTCAAACAATTATTTCCCAGATATGTTTGTCACAACCATGATTTTCCAAACTCTGCTTAACATCCAAATTTATTAAAGTATTATGGCCTTCTAAAATTTGGCTCCCGCTTTTTCTTAATTTTCCCAAACTTACACCAATCATCTAGCCATCTGAGTACTGGAGTTCTCTATTTAAGGATGTTTCACTCCTGCTTTCTTACAGTACACCTGCTCATCTTTTAAGCTCAAGATTCAATCCAATATCGTCTACAAAGTCTCTTCTAATCAGTATCTCCTTTGCAATAATCCACCATATGTATTTAGAATGTTCTCCATTACTAGGTCTCGTAAGCCAAGAATTGAAATCATATTTATCTTTCCATCTACAGCATAAACAGCAGTCTATTCATAAATTCTTAAATCGAAAAGGAGATAGGTCTTTTAAACTTTTCTGTAACTGAATAAAATGCCTTTCACTTTCCAGACTGTCAACTCAAGCATAAATTTTTCCTCACATGAGCATATGTTGTGCAAACATTATGCTTAATTTTTTCAGACTGTTGGTCATTAAAGTACCCCAAAAAGAGGCAAATGGAAATTAGTTTTTGAAACAGCTACAATGCCCATTCTTCAAACAAAATATAGATCTACTTCAGAATACAGCTCTATAACTCTAATTTAGCTGATGGCATGGACATTCAGGTTTATTCAAATATATTCATAAAAAGCCAAATGAAAGATACATTTCTATAAAATCCAGTACTATTTTCCTCCTTGCTTCGACAAAACAATTAGTCTTCAGAAATAGTCTCTAAAACATGACTTCCCTGAGAAGCTATGACAAAAATGAGTATTCTGGTAATAGTTTTGGTGTTTTCTCAAGTTTCTGTAATACAGGAAAAAACCCTCTTCTCCCATGCCAAAGTGCAGAAAATTTCCAACATTACCTAGAGAATCTTTCAGGACCCACCTCCTCTGGCTTCATCCCTTATAAAACTACTTCAGAGAGAAGAGCATCACAAGGAAGCACTAAATTAATGTGTATCTAGCAACTTTTCCATAATGTAATTTTTCATCTTCCTTTTACTCCAATAAAAGTTAACAGCCTCCTGAGAACCTTAATTACATGTACTGTGAAAGAATTCTTCTCCTTGTCTTTCAATTAAACAAATAGCTGCGATGATGAAAAGTAAATCTTAATTAGAAGCTTCTACAACTTTTACCGTCTTATAGACAGATACGAAACAAGTTACTGTTCTTCTCTGAATGTGGCTATCAAATCAGGTATATTTTTACTTTACCCTGATCAGCCCATAGGTGATATCAATAAAGTATAAACAGGACTAAAGGGACCCACATTTTCAAAACTTCAAAATCATCTGGGTAATGATTTATTTTAAAAGTTTCCTATATGATGGTGAAATCTTCTCATAGTAGTGGATACCTGTACTCAAATGTATTCACCCAGTATGCTTTGAAAATTAATGCAAATCAAATAAACAGAGATTTCTAACACCCACCAAGAAGTACTTCTTGCTCTTTGGGGTATATTCTGGATCCCATTCCTCTTCCTTCGGTCTCTTTTGAAAAGTAGTATTTGAGTTGTTTGGACCAGTATTTGTCCCAGCAAAAACTCCTCTGGCTCTTCCTCTGCCTCTAATTCGAAACTGATTAACATTAACAAAGTTGTTTAGTAGTGAAATCAAGAGGAATTAAGTTACATGCAAACTCTAATTTTACTGCAGTAACAAAAAACATTCCCTAATTTCTTTCCTAAATCTCAACTTCATGGCCACTGAGGCCAGTAAGGAGGCAAAAAATTCTGCCTACTGAAAGCTGAGTAGGTTAAGAAGAAATGCAGTCAACCTAATTAGTTAACAGTGCAGTCAGAATACTGCACTTTCAAGGCCTGAACTAAAATTTTTAAATAATCAAGTTGGTTTGTTTCCCTTCTACTAGCCAAAAGAGTTGTCTAATTTCCTAACACTAACATCCCAAGTGTTCAGCTACACCTATCACCATACAGGCAAAGCTCTTCTCTTTCCCAAATGATCTAATTAGTGAACCCCACTAATAACAAACTGGATACTTGCTCAAGGTAGGAATCTGAATCTAGAAATTAAAGAGTCAAGAAGATGCACTACTATGAAGTCATTAAATTAACAATTGTAACAAATTTATGGAAACATGGGAATAATGCATATGCTATGTAGAATAAAAAGAAAAGATATAATTTCTATGACTGATACACAGATAAACCAGAACTTGAAGATAATAGGCAAAAATGAAAATAGCTGTCAATACAGAGATGAACATATGGATTTTTTTGTTTGTTTCAAGACTTTTTTCAAGGACTAAGTGATTAAAGAAATGGATCTCAATCACTAACTTTGCTTGACTCTTGGGTCTCTAAGCACTATGTACAGTTACTAATTCCAATGTTAAGAAAAGTTATCTAGTTTATATAGATGCCTCTAAATCTCAAAATGGCATTTTATTCTTTTAAAATCAGGCAAAAACATTTATTTTTTACTTTATATACAAAGAAAGCATCATCCCAGCTCCAGCCCTTCCTCACTCCCCCTAAATGGCATTTCTTAATGACGATATATCAAATACCATTTTATTTTTCAAGCCTATACGAGTAATGACTCACACAACAGACAATGTCTAAAACATATATTTTACTTTCCTTATGCATAGTACTCTTAAGTAAAGTTCTACCAAATGATCAAAGATAATTTTATTACTTACAAAGGTTCCTCGTGGTCGGCTAACTCCTCCAAAGCCTGAGTATTCTTTCAGTTCATGGTGAGTTTTAAATTCTTCTTCTCTTTCCTTCTTACTCTCCTTTTCTTCTCGAGAACTGGGAGAAGAAGGTGATGCTGAAGAGGATGAAGATCGAGAATGATCTTGCTCTCTACTTTTATGTTTACTGCAAAATAAAGCAAACAAAAAATGTGTGCTATTTTTTAAAAAGATAAAAAGACCCCCTGTTGAATCTTATAATAAGAGGGATATTTTTCAAGTCAAAAAAACTATCCCCTATTAAAATTATTATGCAACTAAAATGATTGGGTGTTAAACTCTGACATAGTCTGTTTCCATTCTCCTTCAATATTTGTTTTACATGACTACTGAAAAACATGGTATGACATGCCAGTTAGAAACTAGCAGTCTGGCAACTTCAAGAATAAGGTTCAGTTCTTCAATATTTTAAACTTATTTTTATTTTAAGGAAAGGAAGAGAAGAGTAGGAAAAAGTAAGAATGGTCTTAAGGCCATGTTTCAAAATGAATGCAGTTTGTACACCCTGGGTGAGAACAGTTGATATCGTTTAGGCCATAACTCCGTTATTGAAATAAAAAGCATATGACATTACAAATACCAGTCATAAATTAAAAAACACAAGTAAAATCCACCATTTACCTAATGAATAGCAAGGAAAACAATTATCTATAATACTTCTTAGTATTCCTGTTATTTATTTGACTCTATGATGATCAATTTTACATGATTCTAATCCAACACCCGAAAAGGTCATACCTGCGGTAACTCTTACCACTTCTAACAGTATCCATGGAAACATTACTTTGAAAGACTAATACACATTGCTATTTCAAAAAAACTAGTCCTTCCTCCCCCCCATCTCTCCCATGTTAAACCACTAGACATCAGTTTAAAATTCTTGTACTCTGGGTGTTATGAGTTGAAAAAGTGCGGAATCAAGCATAACGAACCAAAGTTCTTACACAAACTGTTTCTAGAAATGCACTGCATTGAAGTCCAACCTCCTGATGTAGCCTGGATAATAGGACACATTAATTTGTCATTTTTTTTTTCAGTGTTAGCTTGCTATTCCAAAGTTTTTGTCCTCATCCACCATAAGCCGTGTAAAAGACAAATATATTTTTGCTGTAAAACAAATAATTTTAATTGTTTAAATTTAAACATTCGATTACACAGTCAAAATTGAAAGCAATTAAGCTGACAATTATTAAAGGCTAATTAGAAGCTAAAACCTAACTCAGACAGTTTTAACAGTTACCTGTCATCTTTGTAAGATTTGTATTCCTTGTAATCTTTTGGAGTTTTTTCCTGCTTTCTTGATCCACTGGATTCCCTGGAGCCCTTGGAATCCCCCCGTTCTTTACTTCTTTCTTTCCTCCGACGATCAATGTCATGCCGAAGATCAGCAGAATCACACCTTAATTTTTTATCTCCCTATAAAAGACAGATATAAAATACAGATTTCAGGGAAACTATAGGGACAAAAATACGTATATATGTGCGTGTATGTGTGTGTGTGTGTGTGTGTGTGTGTGTGTGTATACACACACACAAAACCAAATTTTATGCCAATTTCTAAGCTGGCATTTTAGTATCAGAAAAGAATGAGTAACATACTACTTCCATACTTAGTTTTTGTTTAAAAATGTACTTGACGTTTTCACTAAACATTTGTGTACGCAAGTATAATGGGACTGGGGAAATTATTAAAAGGTAAATAAATCATCTTGAAAATGTCATAGGTTTTTGTTCAAAGCAATCCATAATAAACTTTCATACAGTAAAATGATACAATTATTTTTGTACTCAGCACATCCTCATTTATCATCCTTCATTCTTCAAAACGGTTTTTTATATAGTTTAACAATGATAGAGGTTATACTCAGTTGTGGGTGTAGCCATCTGCCTATAAAGCTAAGGGATCCTAAAGTAATGGTTCTCATTATTTAAGCCTCGTTGTCATCAAGCTCTTCCCATATAAGTTGACCAACCCAATAAAAACCACTTCAAAAGTTAAGTATTCTGTAATTTCCATAACATGCAAGCGTAATATGATTAATGAAACCAACTGAGGTTGAACAAGGGTAGAAACAAAGCCAGAAAGATATTATTCCCAATCCTGTACTCAGTATCTGGGCCATATACTGCCCTTTCTCAATTCAGGTATTGCAACGGACATTAGTTTAACTGGGTCACAATTCACCTCCTTCTTGTTCCATTGCTTTTTCAAATACTATATAATTTAGGAAGATGGAAAGAGGCATCTAGGAATGAAGAAAAATTATACATCAGTAAGATGCTAAGCAATGTGGACATCCTTGCTACTATTCAACAATAAGAAGTACTTACTCTGGGAAGTCTAGCTATAATGTTCATAAACATTCGTATCTCCAAATGATACCAACTACTCACCCATTTGCTCCCACTGTAACAAGAAAAATCTAATCAAGAGCAAAAATCTTCCTATTCACCTAGTAATACATTATTACCAAGTCCACAAGTAACAATATAAGTGAAAGTATTTTGTAAAGGCCAAACTATGTATATATACACATATATATGCATACACGTATATATATACATATATATAAACTACATAGTACTAAATATACGTTAATTGTTCACTCAGATAGGAAGATAAAGGATAAAAAGCAATGTCATATCCTCTTGTCCTTCCATTAGTTATCACTATTTTCTCTCCTCTCGATCAAAATCGGTCTGAGTAACGGAGAGAAGGAAGATACTCACTCTGTCAGAGTACAAGAATAGACTAAATTGTGGGCAAAACAAAATTAACCAACATTGAACCCAAGGTATTGAAAGTAAAAGCCAAAATTAGCATTCACTTCTCAGAATCTGGTTTTCCAAGATTAATGTGCAAAGAAACCACTTTCTTCCTAAGCTCTAAATTTCTTATCTAATGAATTAATAGCATACCTAATTAAAATGGTTATATACTACAACCATTAATAACAGCTTCTAGTAATAAAAATGCCAATGTTTTCATAACAGCCCAATTATTCAACTCTGCAAGATAGATGTATTCTCACTCTTCCTATTAGAAAACCAATGTCCAAGAAGCTAATTACTTTCCTAATATCACAGAGACAGTACTTGGTGATGGCCAGAATTGGAACCAAGCAATACGCTTCCAGGTTCCCTAGCCTTTTCACTACAACAGACAGTTGCTCCCTTTTAACCTTGCTCCATATTTCAACTAGACTTTTATGGACTGTCATATAATCTACTTTGAAAATGTCAATTTCAAATTATCAATTAATCAGAGTCCCTTAACGACTGAATTCCATACTCAGAGTCCTCTGACCCCAACGCCAGTAATTCCAGTCATTCAGACTCCTTTCTCAAGTTTAAAAGCATTCTTCCCCCCAATCCACAAAAACTGTAACACAGTTTTTGTTCCAAATGTTCATTTGTAAACCAGTTCTTAGAATGCTTATTTCTTAGTCCAGATCAAAAATGCCCAGTAGCATGGAGATTACTTCTTGTTCTCTCTGTGAAGAACCTAGAGATATTAACTTAGGCACACATAAATCAAGGAATATTCTGGCTCATCCATTTCACCTCTAACAGAAACCCTAATATAATTTATATCTTTGCTTTCATAATTTTCCTTTGTCTACTCATTGATTCTTTGCCCTTTTCTTAGAACTAGTTTCTTCCTTTCAGTAGCATTTAAAAAAATTATTCTTGGTTTAACTTATATAGTACAAGTGTCAGCTTAATTTCTTCTAGGAAAATACTATATATGCTACCATAAATATATACATAATGTATTTACAAGTTACAGATGATATCCTTAAACATTTTGCCTAAACAAACCATGCTTATTAGTACAATATCATTAACTAAGCTGAAGTTAACATGAGAAAAAAAAAAAAGGTCCATTCAAAACATACCTTTTGATTTTCTTCTTTAAAAACTCTCTCTTCCCCTGCTAAACGCGTGTGCTTCCTCAGGGCACTTGGAGAGATGTCAATTCTCCTTAATGTAAAATAAAGTCTATTTGTAGTCACATTAACTTTATGGTTCCACAAATTCCTAAAATTGTCCATTTTTGTAAAGGAAATACTAGACAGTTGTTTCTCTCCCAGTTGTCTAATTTAGCACAGCAAGATTATTAATCTAATTCCTAATAGATAATTAAGAAATAAAAACTATATTAAAAATGAATTAAAATGCTTCAACCAATTTTTTATATATAAATGAAGCCTGACCTTTTAAGATATCAAGCTTACTTTAACCATCAAAAAAAGGAAAACATGTTTTGATTAAATTGGACATTATCATTTTAAGTGTTAATCATCATACAATTATAATCATTGTGTAACAATGAATACACAAATAGGATTATTTAAGTATCTCCAATATTTTTACAGATTCAGTAGATCTTTAGTTTTATTCTGTGCCTCTCCTTGCCTTTTTAAGCTAGTGTCAGTTTCATCTTCTCAGTGCCTCTTCAGCAGTGACCACCAAAACCATACCTACTTTGTATTAAGCACCGAACTAGATACTTTATAATCAATACTAATTGTCACCACCACCCTGCAAAACAGGCACTGTTATTCTTGTTTGTAGATGGGAAAAACTAATGTTAAGCGATTAAATAACTTTTTTATCACAACGCAATTAAGTGAGAGAGCAAAGACTGGAATATAACCGTCTGACTTCAACATTCATGATCTTTTCATGAAAAACAATTCTACCTTTCACCAAACATTTTAATTTTACAAACTTACTGGAAGTAAATCGAATTCAAGGGTTACTTACTCTAGGCATCCAACCCCCTCCCAACATACAGATGTTGTAACTAATTTCATACTGGCAAGTGATAAGAATTAGTGTTTTAAGTTCTAACAACCAGTTTAAACCAAATAAAACTGAAAATTAAAAAGAAACAGTAAATTACAAACTTTTCAAGATTGGAAATATATTTATTCAAGCTACAAATCAAAGTTCGTTTGTGTCATGACATCCACGTAGTTCCATATATCTTGTCTAAAGTTCCAACATAAACTTGTTTAAACAGTGTCTTCCTATCAAAACAACATTTTTACATGCCCAGTATACATTACCTGTGTATCTCAGGGCTCTTTTGCCGGGCACTATGTTCTTCAGTGGCTTTCTGATACGAGGTGAACCTCTCGTTTAGAGTCACTGCAGCTGATTTGAAGTATTGCTCTGTTGATTTAGGAGAAACACTGCCCAGTTAGTTATCTTTACTTTAAGAGCGATTTTCATTTGTGACAGAAGGGCATGTAGCAGGTGAAAAGAAAATAAAAATACTCAAGAAACCTAGCAGAAGAGAACCAAGTGTTACAAAGAACTCCTACCCTGTCCCTTGTAACTTCTTGTACCTCAACAGGTAACTGATGCAAAGTTCCTCACAGGTCCCTGTCAATATTGCATATAGACCAAGAACAATAAATATATTAAATTGAGTCTCTAATTCCATTTCAATAATGCACTACACTTCCTCAAACAGAACAAAAAGGAACAATATGTGAATGTCCTTAAGCCTTGCCAATATGAACCAATGAAGTTAACTTCAAGTAATCATTTGCAGGAAACAAAAAATGCTACGGTAACTACACAGCTAGTTTTAGTAAGCTAATCAAAGTATTTCAGCAAGAACTATGTTGACAACAAAAACTGGATTTAAGAAAAAACTGAATACTGCCATTTCAATTGGAAAAGTATTTTTTATCAATTAACACTCACTAATTACTCCAAAACTCTGGCATCTTGGCAAACCTGACAGCACATTTGATATTATTGTCTTGTCTTTCTTTTAACAACTTTAAAATTAGTAATAGCAATACTGATTAGTTTTTAAACCATTTCAAAATATGCTGTAGATGTAATATAGAAAGACGTATAAAGTCATGAAATGTTACATTATGAAGCAAGCTATCTGCTTAACAGGTCAACATACATCTGTGTCAACTTACCGCCCAATATCCAGCACATGTCTCATAACCAATCATTAAAACTTGAAACGGCCACTACAAGGGTAGTGCCTCAATCATAATTCCATGAAACCCAGGAATTTGAGCTAGCAACTCAGTTTTTATGCCATTTTTGCCAGGAAGACAGAAGATTCAACTTTGCCTGTATCTTTCAACAGCTATTTTACTTTGAAACATGGATTTGCCATTTCAAAACATATTCCAGGACCTAGTTACAATGAAAAAGAAAACATCACTGGGCATTTTCAGCTCTATGTTAAGCAAGAGCTGTTCAGATCGGTTGCACAATACGAATAATGAAACATAACTACAATTCTTTTTTTTTTTTTAAAAAAAAAAGGAAAACGAAAAAGGAAAAATTTTATGAAAACCTGATCTCAAAATTCACCAATAAATTGTAAAATGTGGAGACAGGTCAAAAAAAGGTGAAAAAAGAAAAAATGTTAACGTTTCATATTCTATGCACCACAGTAATATGGTCATAAACTGGTTCACAAACCTAGTTATAGCCAAATAACAAAACTCTTTTGTTACTATGTTTAAATAATTACAGTCAAAATGAAATTCATTAACTAGTCACTGTTTTGAAATATCAAATGCATAAAGAATTTGCTAAAGGCAAGTTTCAGCTAATATGAGTTGTTCTCACATCCAAAGACAAACTTTTCAGAAAACGGCTTTTCAGAGCAACAGCCATGGAGATTCCTGGGTAAGAAACTATTTCAAAGTAAACTGCCTTTCAAACACAAAACCAAAATAATAAAAACAAGTTCTATTTGCCCAAAAAGTCACATGCTAAAACCTTTGAAAATTATTAGTAACTTTGAAACGAAAACTACATACTAGTGAAAATAGAACATCACTACTCAGTTGAAACGAACACCCTTATCAACCCCAGGACCTAAAGAAATGTCATAATTATTATCCTAATCAGTCACTATTCACAGAATCACTACTTATCCAACATACTTATAAATTTCTTGAAATTTTTCCCCTTTAAAACTCCTAATAATGTTTTTTCTTGTTTATTTATCATATAAAAAAGCCAAATATTATAACAAGTTAACTAATACAAAATTAACACAGGAAATTAATACTGTTTTTCCCCACTGGTTTCAAGTTTCTTTAAAAGTTAAAAAGAAATTCTTCATAATAACAATACTGCCCCACTTTGTTATAAATCCAATGCCAAGAGTACATTAATACAAGTCCCATGCATGCAATCAAAGATAATCTGTAAGCACCCTGCACTTCAAATACAGTATTACGGTACATTTCAAAAAGACTTTTAGCATTGTATAAATCTATGTCATGTTTTATCATAATACAAATTTTTAGGGTATGTTTTAATTCTATTTAGCATTTTAATCACTTTATTAAATATTAAAAATCACTTTACTAAATAGGTCTTAATGTTAACCAGACTGTTAGCTCTTTCGTGTAGTGCTATTTTTCCAAAAATTTAATAGTCTATATATACTTGCTAGCCCTGGGGTGCATTAATCATTAGACATAGCTGTTCATTTTTTTACTTACAAGATAAATTTAATTCACGATAAGAAACATACTAAACATACCTTTAACATGATGAACCAAGGACACAATGTGTTGAATAAATGACTCTGAAGTGCTTTTGCTGGCCTGTGGCAACTTAATGTGGTCAAAGATGGATCGGAATTCTTGCTCCTTCTTGACAGAATGGACAAGTGTACTAGCAAGTAGCCTGTCTTTAGTCAAGGAAGCAGGTCTGGAGCATATCGGTAACAGACACATACAAACAAAATATACCATTGGTTTGAATATGAAAATGGTAAGTACATTCAGAAAATAATTAACTGGATTATTAACTAACCACCCACAGATTATTTATTAGGTATCAGTGTGGATTACCTGTTAGAATCATCAAGAGGAACAGGTGCCATTTTGAGTTTGACTTCAGGACGATGAGAATCACTGGCTATCATTTTGATCCTAAGTGGACTCTCCTCTCTGAAGGTAGACTTTTCTCGTGCATCCAGATTCTTGTGTAGAGGGGGACTGTAATCAAAGAGGTCTTTGAGCTTTTCAGACTTTACCTGCTCAGGTGACTGAGTTTCTTTCTTTACTGTTATTCTTTCAGAATTTTTGTCGTCTTCCTTGTGCTTATCTTTTGTAGTGCTAGGCCTTTCCACTACATATCCAGTCTCTTTAAGTTTATAATTTTTTTCTTCTCTAAATCCATCACTTTCTCTATTGCCTTTCAATGAAACTTTGGACTTGTACTTGGGTCCTTCCTCCTCAGTATTCCGGTGAGATGTAGTAGCAAAATTTTTACCCTGATCTGCAAGAACTGACTTCCTGAACTGTCTATAATCCTCTGTCTCCTCTGTGTCATCCCCTTCTGAATCATTAAACTTTTGTTTTCCAGACTCTTTATCACTGAAGTAATCTAGAGCTTCCTGATCTTCCCATTCTCCCTCTGCCCTCCCTTTCTCTGATCCTTTCTCCTTTGGAGCCTCTTTATCCCTGGTATTACCCCTATCAAGCAGGAATACTCTAGACTCTTCATCTGTGAACCTGTGAATAAGCAAAGAAGAGGATGGTAACTCTGGATTGCATTCATTGCAGATCACTTGCATACTTAATTGTGCTTCCCAACATCACAGGACCAGTAATAAGAGCAAAAAACCCTACTGAAAAGTGCTTTTTCAGATTCCACTTTTAAAAAGCATTAAAAGCATCCATACAGCTTATGTACTGTTTTTAAATAAATTTACATATTAGACTTCCTAAAGTTTAAAAAAAGTAAAGCCATTCTCAAAAGCCTGTTCTATTTATAGTCCACAATTCTGCACTAACAAATCCAAATTTCCAGAGATTCTAGAACATACAACACAGCTTAATTTCTGAGGCTAAAAACCACTAATAAACAATATACTTATCTATTAAAATTCTACTTTTTATGATTATACTCAAAATCTCAGACTATTTCACTTATCTAATATAAATAAGAGTTTTAAAAAGTGGACTTCAAGGTAATTAATATTAGATATTTAATAGTCTATCTAGACCACAAAATAGTTCATATATACTTTGCAGTAGAAAATGATGATTTCTGGCAACATTAAGTAGAAACTATGTATCAGTCCACTAAGAAAATTAATTTTAGATTGTATAGCACTAAATCATAAATAGCATGCTTGCAGTATTCCCTCACTTGTAAGTCAATCACACTACCTTAGCAACCCATTTTCATTAAGCTTTTTAGTAACCTTTAGCAATGCTTGAAATTAGAATTCAAACCAAGTATCTCTCTGAAATGTTTACTTGGGTAAGAAATACCATTTATTATCTTTTCTAGTCAGGTACATTCGTTAAAAACTGGTAGCTGGACTGTTTATAATACCACACAAGAACATGTAATATAATTGCATTATTTATGTAGGTCACTTTATAATGGTGAAGAGTACAAAATAAGCTAACACTTATAAAATTAATCTGTTTTTACAACATGTTAACCATTAGTTATATTGTTTTTACTGTGTTTACAACATGTTAACCATTAGTTATGCTTTATGCTACTCAATTTCTCATTTATATTCTCAATTCTGGACTGACTAAAAATGGATAAAATGAAAAGGAGGAATATGAATTAGCTTCATAAACATTTATTAGAATACTTCACTTCCAAAGTTAACAAGATATGAATAAAACCAACTTGGAATTATCTTATTTGAAGGAAGTCAGGAGTAAAAATAGCTAAATACACATCACAATGCAATTTTTAGCCTTAAAATCCAAAAAGAATTCCAAGATCAGAAGTATTAATATTATAATCTGAATTCTCTTAGTTCTTACCTTTTTAAGAATTTTCCTGTCTTTGCAGTTTCCTGATCCCCACCATCAGGATAAAATGAGGAACGTCCCCTAGCCTCATCTCTTGGAGCATTCTGTGGTGTGATTGTCTTTGCAGGGCTTCTTCGTGAAGGGATGTGATGAATTGGACTATTCTGAGAAGGACTATATCTACTAGATCCATTTCCAACAGAACCAGACCCAGACCTTTCAGGACTATGCTGAATGGAATGTGAATGCTGAGAGGGGGTGTTTTTTGCAGAGTGTACTGTACTGAGCATGGGGGCATCAGAGCAAGATGAACTCTGACTAGGTGGTGTAGCAATTGGTGAAGGACTATGGGGTGATCTGGGACTATTATCATATGCTGAAAGGCCAGGCCAAATATCACCAGGTGTGGCTGATGATTTATTAAACTCATCAATAGATTCAGATGGGTCATGTTCAAATGTATCTTTCGGTTCCTCCTGTGATTTGTTTTTCAAAGGACTCTCTTCTTGGGGCTCCCCTTCAGCTTTTTTGGTTTGTTTTTCCTGAGACCCTCGTCTTTTAGAGACAGGAGACTTGCTATACGGGGACGAAGAACGAGAAGAGGATGATCTTGGAGACCTAGATGATCTATATGACCGGCGAGATCTGCTTCGGGATCTTTGAGAAGAAACGGATCTTCTTTTTGGACTCCTGGAACGTGAACGACCTCGTCTAGGACTCCTGGAGTGTCTTCTATTCCAAACAGGTCTATATCCACCTCGATGGTATCTACCTCCTCCTCCTTGATAATACCCTCTACCCCTTCCTCTGTACCCATAAGGTCGTCTCATTCCTCTATTATTTCTGTAATCTCGGCGATAATCTCTAGAATACATGCGATCTCTACTACGAGATCTTGAATATGTCCTGGAACGAGACCTAGAACTAAAAATGAAATAAATATCAATCCAAGAAAAATAAACTATTACATCCTACCATCTCAAATACTTCTGGTTGAATATAACACGTAAATAAAGTGTCAAAGCCAAAAATGTATTATTTTTTAAAAAGCCCTCATTTATACAAAAGTAAAAGTTTACTGTTTTCAATGAAGAAAATCTCAATTCTAAGGTAAATATTGAGAAAATAAAGGGCTTAGGAATGAAGGCACAGAAAACAGGGGAAAAAATTGACAACCAACAACAGGACACACTAACAAATTACAGTACCTTTACGCAGGCACTTAAAGTGATAGTGTTAAAAGAAAATGTAATGCCATGGAAGAATATTCACCAGTGAGATACCATTGGCTAAATGCATGCATAATAAAAACTTAGGCCTAGAAAAATAGTACAGGAAAATCATAAACAAGTATTAATTCGTAATGAAATTATGGTCACTTTTATTTTCAACTTGTGGTCTCTATTTTCTATGTTAAGTATGTATTACTACTTAAAGAAAGACAACCAGAGTTTATCATTTTTAAACAATAAACCTATTGAGACCTCAGAGTCAGAAATGAGAAACTATGAAACAGTATGCAAAGACTGCTTACTGCCAAATAATTCTTACATTATCCAATTCATCTCTTAACATTACAGCAGTTCCCGCTTATCTGCAGGAAATACATTCCAAGACCCCCAGTGAACTAACTCTAAAACAAGGATAACAACAGATCCATTCACAGGGTTCTTTGAGAATAAAACATGTTAATGAATGTAGCACTCTGTGTAAGCACTTCATAAGTATTAGCTGATATGATTATTATCATTATTTAAGGAATTAAAAGCACAGTAATTCACCTGTATCTCTTCTTTCTAGAGTGTGATCTTGACCTTGATCGTGAACTAGACTGTGATCTAGACTTTGATCTTGAAGAGTGTGATCTAGAATTGGAGCGACCCATTTCTTTTCTCCTAGTCAAATGAGAGAGTGAAAAAGGTTAAAATCACAATACAAGTGAAGATGTTTCAATTATTTAACTTATTTTCGGATACAAATTGAATTTACAAGACGTAAGTTTCTCAAAGGATATTACTCATCATTATTCATATGAGTACTAAGACAGTCAATTATCCCTAACTAAAACTGTATTTTCACCTACATGACAGGTACTGTATAGTGAAGACACAACAGAAGATTTCTATGGACTGCCCCACCTATGTGCCTCAATCCAAAAAGGCAGCAGCTGCAGAAGCCAGAAAGAGCAATGATATCAGACTACAGCAGCATGTTAGATGTTATTCCATGCCCAATACAAATGCCTACCTCTCCTGTAAAAAAGATAAATAACATCAGAGTATTACAGATAACGAACCTGAAAAAAAGAAAGTACAAGTGGCGCAATACTAAAAAATACAGAATAAACCTACCCGACTGCCATCATAAGTGCTTTATGGCCTTGAACTGGGACTAAATTGACCACTCCATGTATACAATAAATACTGCTTGGAATGGTGATGGATAGTCTCCTAGTAGAATAAAGGTCACTAAGTCTGAACAGCTGGAGCCATGGCTCTGCTTTCAATAGTCATGACTGCAGAATAAAAATGGACTTATGTGACAATGCCTAGGTTCACCCTGTAGCCTTCTGGTGAGAAGATGGAAAAGGATAAAAGATGAATAAACTGAAGAGATTGCTGCAAGAAAGAGATAATTTGGAACTACACGAAAAAGAGAACTTGGGCACCAGCATTGTAACTTTTCTAAACACTACCTAGTATTTAATACAATAATCAGACCTCACAGAAATCAGTAACAGGACTAAATAATTTATAAGATTTACTCTTCACAAAATTAAACATGTACATATGCCTCCCAACTTTATTCCTGCTACACTATTTCCAAATTTCCACTAACTTATACAAAATAAGTAATTTTTTCCATAAAAAACAACTCATTAAACTTTCTTAATAGCCTGCAATTGCCATATATTTAAACCATTTCTCCTACTACCAAAATGTTTTAGGGCACTTATTTGACCTACCTAGACTTTGCTCAGTATTATGAAATACTATTTGAAAGTACTAAGATGAGCTGAATTATAGAGGAGACAATGTCTGCATACTTCCTCACCAAAAAACCACCTAAATGACAAATTCAAGGGGTGTCAAATATTTATTTTAAAACAAAACATATCTATCTTCAAAGAGAAAAATACCAGCTTTGTCTTCTCTCACTCTTAATTCCAAGTAACTTAGGAAATACATAAAGACAGTACTCTCCTCAGAGTTACAGTGAGGATTAAACAAGTTGATACATGTAATATACTTAATACAATGCTTAGCACATAAGCAATCAATTTTAATTACCTTAACACCCACATAAGGGGAAAAAAGCTAAGTTACAGAACTCCTCTTGCATGCATAAAGGAAGGTAGTTAAATAAGCAGAGTTATTTTGTCTTGTTTTATTTTTAAATAACTTTGTGTGTTCTGAGTCTTTAAGCAGATGTGTTTATAGAAGTAGAAGCAGGCACACAACCTAGAAGCAGAAGAGATAGACAATCTTTTCCTTAAAACTATCGTTTAAAATCTGGCTTACTTCATACAAGCCACCAGAAAGCCCCCAAGAGTTTCAGACCACATCACTTTTAATCAGTCTAAATCATGAGTTCAGAAGTCACATTTTCTTAAATAAGCCAAAACTGAAAACTAGAATAAAGGATATTATTTACCTTGGGTTTTATGCAGGATCAAGCAATCAAGTGAAGTCTTTGAGATACTGTAAAATTCTTCCTGGAGAGAATGTTCTGAGAAATTAAATTCTAAATTCAAACTCCTAGCAAAGATAAAAAAAATATGAATTTGAATTATGGTAAATTAAAAATCCACTGTTTACAAGGCATCACACTCAACACTGCTATAAAAAACTCTTAATAAAGGCACTAAATATTTCAGGGAATGGAAAACTGATTAAGGAAATAAATTTTTAACCACAAAAGCTTAAAGGAACTTAACTTTTTTTGTTTCAATCAGAATGCAGCAGTGCATTATGAAACTGAAGCACCTTTAATTCAAACACCTGAATTCTAATTTTAGCAATTTGGGCTTTAGAAAACAGAAGCTATGCTGTCATCCTATCAGAAAATTCCAAAGTGGCTGGCATAAGTGGCCATCTTGGTATACCAAAACATGTCGTGTATCTATAGTTAGTATTCATAACGCTACAGTTCGTAACTTAACTACAATATGAGTTTATTTTAGTGCTCTGCTATTTACCTTATTCTCTCCTGGTCACTTCCTTTCATACAGTTTGGTTTCATTTGAAGCTGTTTTTTTAAATTCGTGTAACAGCCATCACAGTAATTCTAATTTTGTGCCTAAAAGCATTCTGATACATGTACAGATGTTCCAATAAAAGAACAGCCAGTATATGAAACAAATATCTATTGGAAGCCAATGCTCTTCCTAATTTACCATTACTATGCAAATAAATTTAAATTCTGCACAGACTATTAAGCAGTTTCAGTATTTACTGAAAAACTTAGCCTAATGAATAACATTCAGTGATTATCAATTATGTGCAAAGAACAGTCAAAAAACACTAGGGGAGCAGAAACTAAACAATTAACATTGTACATGCCTATACTCAAGGAATTCATAAACCAGCTTGAATGAAAAAAAAACATTAATATGAAAATCTGTGAATCTTACCAAGTTATCAATCCAATGAAAAATGTAATAACAATGAAAATACAAAGTAGAAGAAATTAAAATTAAACTGGTAAATCAAGAATATGTCCCCTAAATACCCATGGCCCTACAGCTGAGGGGATTAAGAGATCTGAGCTTTCAGAAACTTAGCAATTAAGGGAAATACACCAAAATAAAAACTAGCAAAAACAAAAGGTCATGGATACAGAAACAAAAAGATTTCTAAAGTCCTTGCATGTTTAGTTTTAAAAATATCAAATCCCCCAAGTGGGCAGAGGAAAATTCTCATCATCTAAATTGGTGCGTTGTTATGAAACTTTATGCTGACCTAGAAGTCCAATACTACTGATTCACTGCTGGAAGTGATACAAGGCTCATTTTAGCTAACTCTTCCCCCAAACAATTCTAAAAGGCTAATTTTAATTTCTATATATCCAGAGAAGAACCAACTGCCAAATCTCTCTTTACTCCAAGTGATGATTTTCTGAAGTTCCAAGAAAATATACACTAGAAATAGCAGTGAGGAAGGAGGGGCTGTAGGCTGTTAGACTAGTAGATGAGACATACATTCTTGTTCACAATCTATGAATACATTCTCAAGTATCCATACCAAGAACTCAATGATCATATATAAAATGTCACACAATATACTTAATAATATATAATGTAAATTATATTTAACATTTAATAATATATTAATATTTAAGATAGTACAAAGACTGTAATCTCCATTTTTTTTAATGAAATCTATGTACAAAGCACTGTGCTAAATATTATGGGAGACATAACTGTAAAAGGTCCCTGCCCTCCCAAAAACAACTAAAGAAGAACAGAAATCAACAAATTACAGCAAATTTAACTACCAACCATGTGCCCAGAACTGTGCTAGGTGACTTTAAATAAAATCACCTGATTTAATCCTCATAATCTTATAAACTACATATTTAACCCCATCTTTCAGATGAATTTAAGCTTTCAGAATTCATATGAATTTACAACAAAGGTGCCTATCACAAGCCAGGCACAACTATTCTAGTGTAGGAAATATAACACTTTAAGTGAGACATTAAGTTCCCTACTCTCTTGGAGCTTATGTTCAAGCTAGGGGAAGAGAGAAAACAAAAAAGTAATATGTCAAGAGGCGAAGAGCAGGACTACTATGGTGGGTCCTTGAACCGTGTTTAAAGAGGTAACAGTTAAGCTAAAGACAAGGAACATTGCAAAGACCCAAGAAAAGAAAAGCATTCTAGGCAAAGGACACAAATGTAGCAAATTCAGGACAAAAAGACCAGTAAGAAGGTTGAGGCGCTGTGATCAAGGAGAGAGTATAAGATAAAACAGGAGAGACAAGAAAGGAGCAAATCAAATAGCATCTAGTAAGTAGGCCAGAGTAAAGAGTCTAGATTTTATTCTAACTGTAATGGGAAAGCCCTGGAAAGCCTGATCAGGGAAGTCACACCATATGATTTAAGATGGCTGCTGGGTAGAGCATGAACAACTTGGAAAGAAGAACTTGAAGACAAATTAGAAGGTTGAAGTTCAATATAATGGTTGCCTGGATAAAGTGGTAGCAATAAAGAAAGAAAAAAGAAGCAAATCCAGAATCTGGTTTGGAAGTACATAGAGTCAACAGTACTTGCTCACAGACTGTTAGTGGTATGAAGCACAGGGAATTGAAAAAAAAGAAAAAAAGAAAACAAAAAATCAATGGTGCTCCTAAATTCTAAGTTTTGGGCTCAAGTATCTGGAAGAAGTGCAAATTTGGGGGCAAAAACAGGAGATCTGTTTGCCCTTTTAGGCTGCCCATGGTCACAGACTGTAAAAAGTTGATCCAGAATTTGACCAAGATCTCCTGTGCTCTCTCCGATACCCTGACAGGTGCCTGATGTGGCCATAACCTACATATATAATTCAAAATGTCAAATCAATCTTCCCTCCATTCTAAACAAGATCACTTACTAACACACTGTAAAAAGAGAGAGAGAATAAAGTGCTTCATGCACCTTTATCCAAATGATTCACCAACCAGTGAAGAACACAAGAGAATGAGTCAGGCTTTATTTTTTTAAATAAAGTTCTTAAAGAGAGTTCCCTGGTGGCCTAGTGGTTAGGATTCTGGGCTTTCACTGATGTGGCCCAGCTCAATCCCTCGTCAGGGAACTGAGATCCCTCAAGCCAGGCAGCAGGTCCAAAAATAAATAAAGTTCTTAAATATCTTAACAGAGCATATCGTTTATGGAATAATAACATGATGATCAGCTAGAACACAAGTGATGGAAAGAGCAAAGACAACTGGGCTCAACAAAATACACAAGTTGAAGCTCCTCCAGAAGAGATTCTTTAGGTTACCCTATCAAGCATACTTGAGCCGTCTTAATTTTATCATACTCAGGGAATCTGGGCTCCAGATTTTGTAAACAAATTATTGCTATTCACATCTTCAATAATCCTAAAATTAATATCCCATGACTCTTACTCCAACTGACTAGGTTCAAAATTCTGGCTTGACCATTAACTAGCTGTCCAACACTGGACAAATTACCTTAATCTCTTCCAGCTTCAGTTTCCACATTTATAAAATAAGGTTAATTACGATACTTACTCATAGGTTTAAAATTAACAAACTGAACTAATAAATGTAAGCAACTTAAAGTTTGGCACATGGTATGCATTCAAATGTTAACTATCATTATTGGTAAACCTGGTCTGTGACAGTCTTAACTGCAGTTTATTAATTCTGCTTCAAATGATTACTATATTTAAGTTTGATATGGCATTAACCAGCATTACAAAAAAGTAATTTTGCTTTAAAACACTCCAGAAAAAATGAATTTGAAGAATGGGTATATGTATATGTATAACTGAATCACTTTGCTGTACACCTGAAACACAACACTGTTAATCACCTATGTGCCAATATAAAATAAAAATTTTTAAGAAACAGAAAAAAACCAATATTAAAATTGGTAAATGCTGATAATTATTTAACCTAGATAACAAACAGTTCACTATTCTCTCTACTTTGTGCTTGAAAATTTCCACAAGTAAAAGCTTTAAAAAATGATAGGTTTAGCTGCAAATTTTTGGTTCTTTGTCCAGCTCCTTGTCAGCCAGCTTTAAAAAAAAAAAAAAAAAAGCGCACAGAACTGAGAAGAAAGAATACCTTCGTTCTAGACCAGGGTGTGCCAATCCCTGGTTCATGTAGCCCTAAAAAGTTTTCTACCTTTTTTGGCCTCCACCTAGTATAAGGACAAATACTGGATCAAGTAAAATTAAAGTGTTTGAAAATTCCAAAATAATACACAAGTGTAAGCCTGTATTATTACTACATTAATGTTTGTAGACTGTTTCTTTCCCAGCCCTGAGAACAAATAAAACATTAAATATTTAAGACTCCGACGTAATACTGATGACCACTGTTTAAGAAACTGGAGTTGAAAAATGAACAAATTCCTAACCTACAACTATAAACTAAACATTTACACTTACTACCCAGAGATATAAGTTGGACTTCTTGATTCCCTTACCTACTTCTTGTTATTTAATAAATCACTGTAAGTTACACAGGAGAATTCAGCTAGTGGTCAACTAATGATTTCGAATGTAGCTTCTGGAAACTCCCAATCCAAAGCTCTATGTAGAATTGAAAAGACTTTCTTCGTTTCTGTTAAGTCTTGACTCACATAGTTAATCTAGTACAGCTAGCTGCCCACATTAAGTCATTCAATAAACTCAACTAGACCTGAGCCTACCAAGTGACAAGTTTTTACAGGTCTATTTCCAAGCACTAAAATACTATTGTTCTTCCAAGTCAAGAATCAGCTCTGCCTAAAAAATTTCCTTTGCCACCATTTTAATTATCTGAATCAAGGGGGATTTCAATGTTTACCACAATGTATCAGTGAAAGTGTGGTATTTAAAAAAAAAAAGCTAACTGCCATCAGTAAACAGGCTTTAGGTTGTTCACCTAAAGTGAGTTATTTCAGACACACAAATCTTCGATTAGATTACCTACCCTAAATTGGCTAGGATCACATAATAATGCAAATAAACTGGTAGGGGTTTTTCCTCTGTAAAGGTTCTTTATTGTCTGACCTGCAGCCCAATCCTTCTTCCCAGCTACAGTCCAATCGGAAGGAAAATTCACATTGAGAGATAAGAAATTTTGTTTTGCTTTTTAATACCAAAAAAATTTTAAAGGCGCTGCTGCAAAAAGATACAAGTCTGAAGCAGCTAATCTCTGTACATCATTTCTGGTCATATCTGCCTCCAACTTTAGTCTCAGTTTTTTCAATTCAAAATGATTTATAAAAAAAAAATTTTTGACATCGAAAAGTAGCTGCCAGTACTTTTAACTGATTCTGACGAGATAAACCTTAAAAGTAAATAAAGCCAACTACGGACTTAAATAAAATGAGGGCAAAGTCCTTAACCTCAACTCACCACTCCCCTCCATGTATACCACCAACTGTACCAACCACGGCTACAACATTTCTAACGAGGTACAAGGGGCTGAAACTCGCAAAAAGGACGTGGCTTCGCGTGTACTACACAACTGCCCTTTAGGCCCGGGGGTGGCGGGGCCGTTCTTAGATCCATCGACTAAGGCCCGCTGCCCAAACTAGGAAACCGTGATGAGGCACCAACTGCTACAGTCAAAAGTGCACTTTCGCTTCAAAGCAGAGTTACCGGGGGGCCCGATTAGATTAGCCCCGAAGAAAATTTTCCCGCAACCCCGGAGGCGATGCCGGGGTCTGAAGAGCGGAACAGGATCCTAAGACAAAGTGAGGTAACCAAAATAAGGCGTAAACCGACTGGGAGCGTGAAGCCGGGGAAAAGGAGTTCAAACGACGCGGAAAGGGGTTAGCTAACCTAGCCAAGGCACTTCGCTGCACGTCAGTGATCCTATCAAAGCCCCAAAGGCCGGGAAGAAAGGTGGCGAGAGACGAACACAAGTTGTACCTCGGGCCGCCTCAGGGGCCGTAGGCGGCGAAGGGAGGGAGGAGGAAGCGCGCGTGCGCGAGGCGAGCGTTCAGTCGGGCGCGAGCAGAGGTCCGGGCTGAGGAAATGGGGGAAGGGATTAAGAGAGAGATCTGCGCAAGCGCATGAGAAGGCCGCGCGGTCCGTGGGTATCGAGCCAGGCTCGGAGCCGCGCGCGCGCGCGCGCGCTCACACCGTTCTCGCTGCTCACCCCACCCCCACCTTTTCGGGCCGTAGTGCCTCGAAAACCTGAGGGAAGCTGACCGGGAAACGCATAAATAACGGCGCAAGGTCTCCTGGGTTCTCCTGTCGCCGCCAACCCGCCACTACCAACAAAAGGTTCAACAATATTCATTCCTCCTCGACATACACTGCCTTTTGAGTGATTTGAATGCAACGCAAGGCCTACCTGACACGCCGAAGCACGGTTCCCAGGACTTATCTTCCTCGTAACTACACCGCGGCCATTTCCCGACTCAAGCACGGGAGGAAAACCATAGAGGTATCTTCGACGCGCTAGCTCCTCTCCGTCACTTCCGATTTGGGGCGTGGCCTCCGGTGCCGCTAAATATATGGGCAGGCCCCGCCCACCCCTCCGCCCTAAACCGGCTCCCTGGCCGTTAAAAAGATGTTTCCCGAGGATTTCTGGGAAGTCGCGTGGCTGGTCTCGCGCGATGATCTGGCGGCCCCGCCTTCCGGCCTTTAGCAGCCGCCTCCGCCAGGGTGGCGGTAGACAGTGGGCGGGGTCTTGTCGCTCGGCCCTGAGGTCGATGGTCCACACGGTTGGGTACGCTGGCCTCTCTGCCTTGCGTTGAGGGAACCCTCCGGACTTTTCTGTCGCCCCCACTTTTTGTTCGTCTGGTCCATGCTTTCTGTGGCGCCAACTCAGACCAGGCCAGAAGCAAAAGGATAATCTCACACTGAGGAAAAGACGCGGAGGCAAGGGGCTGCTCTGTTCGCATACTGCGTCTCTACGCCAGGAAGCGCCGAGTTCTCCGACGCCAACTGGAAACCAGGAAGTGCTGCTTTTGCTTTGATAGAAAATATGTCAGACGCACTTAGAAAGGAGAAAAATGGCCACGATCTAAGTCCCTTTTCTGAGTGGCGTCACACCAACTCTACCGCGCGTAGCGGAGTTCGCGCCGCAGTGCTCCGAAGCGGCTTAGGCTTCTTGGCTGTTTAGCGTCAGAGGATGCTGCTTTTTCTCGGACGTGGTTGAAGCATTACCACTTCGGAACCTAGGGACGTTGGCATGAGCATGAAAATAAAGCAGAGCACGAAGCTTAACGATCAGTTGTGGTGGCCGAGAAACACAGTCTAATATGCCAAAAATATAAATCAGGTTATAAATAGGCAAGCCACATTTGATTTGGATAGAATTTCAGCAGGAGCCATATAGCACGTTTTCTATTAATACTTTGCTGCACTTACTTCCTTTGGGCCTAAAATCGTTATAACTTTGTTCTTTAGGCACGTAAACTGCCTTAAAGGATTTCAAAGTTGTAATTAGCAACCAGTCTTCTGTCAGTTAAATGCAGTCCAGTATTGGGCCCTAGTTGTGAATTTAACACTGTACTTAGGGGGTTCTCTCCTCACAATCCAATATACCAGCTCAACTGGAAAAAATACGTGATTTTCATGGGATGTATTCTCAGTTTTCTCTTGTTGTACAGCCTGCCCCTCACCCCATCACCACCATCAGAATGTGGAAACAGTAATCTTTGGCCTATGTGGTGCACTGATAAGTCCCAAGCATTTAGTAGGTGCTCAGTAAATATATGTTGAATGGATAAACTATATTAAAAGAAAAAAAAAAGAAAATCTAACCATTGATAGCTTAATACAAAACTCTACTATTCTGCAGGTAAAGGAGGGGGAGGGGGGGACCCCTTAGGGCTAAAAGCCCTTATCCATTTTTTCAAAATACACAAAAATCTGACAGCAGTGCTTTGCAAGCTAGGATATTATCTTAAGCCTTTTTCTGCAATTCTATTGCAAATGCATTGAAAATGAAGTCACCTTTCAATGTGAGGTAGTATAACTGTGCTTTCAAATAACTGAGGTAATAACAAAGGAGACAAGACACATTGGAACACTTTAGCAGTATTCTTGTCTTTACAATAATGACTGCAAATTGGTTTATACTCACCTTCTCTCAAGTAAAATCTACCAAAAATTCCTCTGTATCCGGTGTGTGTAAATTTTACTGCACTTACAGTAAACCTAAAAACTTTCTAAATTTAGTAAATAGTAAATACCTCAAAATACCTAGAGGTACGTCTCAACCGCTAGTGGTGTGAGAATTGTTTCAGCTCTCTGCTTTAGCGTCTTCAAATACATTTTCTATAACAGAATCTTCATTCCAAATTAATATCAGGTATTTCGAAATCAAAAGAAAAAAGATCAGTTCTATACCAAGATACAGGTGTTACTGAATACCTGAAGAATTCAATAAAAAGCAGTCCAGGCTTCCCTTGAATTAAATCCATTTGATTTGAGATACTTGCTTTTACCAACCTCCAAAATTAGAGGATCTTGAATTTAGATCATGTTTTATGTACTTCACTGTATTGTCTTATTTTACTTTCAAAACCTGAAATTCCACCATTACAGTTGCATTCTTTGTTCCATTCTCTTGTTTCCTGTTGAAAATACAAATAATGTGGAGAGAAACATAGGGGGAAAATCAAGAACCCATTTAACAAAAAGACATTGAATAAAAATAGAAAATTGTTCCAAGAAGAAATATAAATTGTAAACAAATGACTAACCTTATTAATAAGATAAATGCAGGCGTTCCCTGGTGGTCCTGTGGTAAAGAATCCGCCTTCCAATGCAGTGGATGCAGGTTCTATCCCTGTAGGGGAACTAAGATCCCGCATGCCTCCAGTCAACTAAGCCCCCGCACCACAACTACTGAGCTCGCGTGCTTCAAACTACAGAACCCACGCGCTCTGGAGCCCTTATGCCACAACTAGAGAGAAAACCTCCATTCCGCAACTATAGAGAAGCCCACGCACCACAGCGAAGATCCCACAGTGCAACGAAAGATCCTGCATGCCACAACTAAAACCCAACACAGCCAAAATAAACAAATTAATTAATTAAAAGCAATTAGTAAATAAAAGGTCACTTAAAAATAAGATAAATGCATACAAAAGGAATACTGAAATATTTTACATCTAATAAATTAGTAAACTAATTTTAACTTATAAGTCATTGACAATTTACCACAAATGTATTTATAAAACTCTTTCCTTAGGGTTTTGGTTTTGGTTTGTTTTGTTTAAGATAATTGAAAGGGAGAACGGGAAAAGACGTGATGTCTGAAAAGGACAAAGAAGATAGGAATGAAAATGGGGTTGGAAGGCTAGACCACTAAGGCAAACTCCCTCATTCTACTAGTTTTGCTTGTTTTATTTTGTTTGTGCTTTTAGGCTGAACAATATTGGAACTGTTTTCTTATTTGGGGAAATTAAAGTTGAGGGGGGATTTGGAGTCCCTATCTCCTAACTCCCTGAGAATAGTGACGTTGCTAACCCAACAGTAGTAGTGAGAAGCAGGCAAAAGAGGAAATGGGGCCAACAGAGTTTCCATTAAGACTGGGGGCGGGCAGTGGGGAGGGGGTTTCCTATCGTTTCTGCTGCCTCCTCTGTTCCTATCCTTCCCAAGGATTTGCATTCATTCCTTTTTTTTTTCTTTAGTTGTGGTAAAATGTGCATTGTACTTTGAGCTAGCTGATATCTTTCAGTAAATTTCTTTTCTGAGTGAGTTAACCAGAGTTGGTTTCTGTTGCTCACAAACAAGAATCCTCAATTGCATACTTTGAGTAGAGTCAGTTTCTGTTTATGAAGACATTTTTCCAAATGGTCTGGCAGTTTTCCCTATTTGTGCTATTGAAATAAATGTTTCCCCTTGCCTAATCTATTTCACTTCCTACTGGTGAACACAAGTTGACTGGGTTTTCCATCCCCCACTCTTTCTATCCTCTTTTGCCTACTAAGAATGTGAAAGTTTTTTGTTTTCCCCCAAGATTTAAAATTACAAAAATTATTTATTCAAGAATTATTTATTACAGTATCGTTCCTTAATATTCATTTCTCCATTTTGAAAGATAATTAAAATATCAAAGTGCAACTGGTAACCATTGTTCGTAAGTCCCACCAAGATTAACGTGCATCTTCCTCACAAAGATTATTGCAACAAATGGAATATGTAATACTTTCAAAGTTTTCATAAGAAATCTTTGCCCCAAAATTATGCCAGCTGGCTATTTAATGTAACTACTAAAGAGCAGAGAGGAAAGTCTACTTAAAATGTGGTAATGGAATTATGATTAGATTCGCCACCAAAAATCATTTCTCCCTTAAGAGAGGTTATAAGAGGAGCAGAGCATCTCCTTCTTTTAAAGCAGTTGTCTACACAACTGCAGACAAATATTTCTGTGTCTGTTCCCTAAAAGGTCTAAATTCTCAGTTCTACACACACAATTAAAAAAAATCAATTGACATCACAAGCAGAGAGCTAAAACTACATAGAGGGCTCAAAAAATATGGTGATATCCAAAAATGGGGAAATATTACATTGGGGGAGGGGGACAATAACCCTTTGCTCTCCAGACTTCTTGGGGTGTTGAAATTTCACCCTCATTGCTTATGAGAACTAAAAATTAAGCCTGGTGTAGAGGAGTCACCACAGATATTGACAGGCAGTACCATTTTTTTCTCAAAGTCTGATACAAAAATAACCTTGGTTGCTTATTTTAAAAATAAACCATGACACACACTGAATTTCAGTTCACACTAAGGCAGAATCTGTGAGGGCAGGCACACACATTGAAATCTGAGAACCACTGATTTATTGAGTACCTATAATCGTCCAGATATCATGGGAATAAGACATCGTTGCTTCTTCTCTGTTGGAACTCAAAATCTAGCAGAGATAGGGTATAACTCTCTAAGCAAAGGAAACAAAAGGATAGCTTCATGGGAGAAGTGCCAGTGGTGAAAGAGGGAAGGCCTAGCTTTTAAAGAATTGGTGGGATTTCACCACATGCTTATTCATTCATTCATTCATTCATCCATCCATTCATCCATTCATTTAACACACGAAAATGAAGTATGTGCAGTGTACAGACACTGAGCCAGGTGCTTGGGACAGAGTGGTGACAAAGACTAACACTGACACTGCTCTCCAGGAGGCTGCCAATCTAATAAGTGGGACAGACAGAACACACGGAAACAGACATAATACAAGGTCTGATACTGGTAAGGAAGTGGCAGAGAATATGAGAGGGAGACTTACTTCAGAGAGGATGCTTCATCAGGAAAGTCCTCGTGAGGAGACAAGGTTTAAGGGAAGAACTAAAAGATAAGGAGTAGGAAAAATAGGAGGAAGAATATTCCAGTTAGAGAAACTGACCTGTGCAAAATACCTGGAGCAGAAAAGATCTCCTTATGTTTCTGGAATGGAAAAAATGGTACTGAGCATAATGAATCAGGAGGAAGGCGGTTCAAGATGAGGGTAAATAGATAAGTGCAGGTCATGCAAAGCCTATAAACTACATAAGTGGTTTGGATTTCATTCCAACTGCAGTAGGAAGTTATCGAAAGATTGTAATCAGAGGTATGACATGATTTATTTGAAAAAGATCATTCAAGCTGCTATCTCTGAGAAATGGATTGACAGTGGGCAGGGAGACCAGTTAGGAGGCTGTTTTAGTAGTTTAGGTGAGGTAACAATGATCATTGTGAGAAAAGGAAAATGTAAATAATTGTAAATCTATTTTGGAAACGGATGGACAGATCTTGCTGCTTTATTGGATTAGGAGTTTAGACAAAGAGGAATTAGTGTTGCTATCTAGGTTTTGGCCTTAATTAGCTGGATTTTGATACCGTTATAATAATTGGGAAGATTGGAGAGAATGATAGGGAAGGAAAGAATGAACAGTTTGGGAGAAAGAAAGGAAATTAGGAATTCCATTTTTAATTATGTTAGGTTTAAGATGTCTGTGAAACGTCCAAGTAGACAGGCAAGATACGAAGTCGAATATGTAGGTCTGTAGTTCAAAGGAGAATTCCAGCTCAGAGATAAAGCACAAAGATGATACTTAATATCATAGTATGACAGATATAGAGAGACAAGAGATGACCCAGGACTGAATCCCAAAGGATTTCAACCGTTATAGATTTGTTAAAAGAGGAGGAGGAACCAGTAAGGAGATAGAGAAAGACCAGCCAGGGAGGTACGAAATAAATGAAATCAAGTGTGTTTGTTCTCTGCATAACAAAATTTAACAGCTTTAAACAACAGGTACTATTTCACAGTGGCTGTGGGTCAGGAATCTGGGAGGGGTTATCTGGATGGGTCTGGCTTAGGGTCTCTAATGTAGTTGCAGGCAAGCTGTCAGCTGAGACTGCAGTCATTTGAAGTCTGGAGATTCACTCCACGATCACTCATGTGGATGTAGGCAGGAGACCTCAGTTCCTCATCACATGGACCTCTCTATAGGATCCCTGAGTGTCCCCATACTATATCTGGCTTCCCCCCGAGTTAATGACAGAAGAAAGGGGAGCGCAAGACAGAAGCTGCAGTGTTTTATAAGCTAATCTCAGAAGTGGCACACCATCACTCTACTGTATTTTATTGGTCACCCAGACCAATCCCTGGTACAGTATGAAAGTAAACTACACGAAGGTGTAAATACCAAGAGGTGAAGATCATTGGGGACCATCTAGGAGACTGACTACCAGACCAAAGGAAGCAAGTGCTTCAAGTGTGTGAGGTCAAAAAGACAAGGACAGAATATGCTTATGTGCAATCTTGTCTGCAGGAATTACTACATGAATGCAGTAACTACACCCCACTGAACTGAACTGGGTTGGAATACTGAAACATACAAACACCTCCAACACCTACCAGCTGCTTCAACTCACACTCATCCTCCGTTCATGTTACATTTTTCCTTCTGATTTCAGATTACTCTCCTTCTACCACTTGACAACAACTCACAACCCTCCTGATACCCATCTCTACAAGTAAACTTCAGGTATTTTTAAGATAAAATATTATTTTATTTTAGTATTTATGTATTTCTTAACCACTTAACATGTGTAAAAGTCTGCTACCATATTTGTTGGGTTCCTATTTTTTTTTCATGTGTAACTGATGAAGTTTTTGAGTATTATACCCCAAACCTATTTTTCCCAAAAGCCTGGTGGTTTTTATTGTGATTTTGCCTAGCACATTTATTTTTTTTAATTATTTTATTGTAGTATAATTGATTTACAATATTGTGTTAGTTTCAGATCTACAGCAAAGTAATTCAGTTATACATATATATATGTGTTCTTTTTCAGATTCTTTTCCATTATAGGTTGTTACAGGATATTGAATATAGTTCCCTGTGCTACACATTAGGTCCTTGTTGCTTATCTATTTTATAAATAGTAGTAGTATTGTATGTATGTATGTATGTATCTGTTAATCCCAAACTCCTAATTTATCCCTCCCCCTCTTCCCCTTTGGTAGCCATAAGATTGTTTTCTATGCTGTGAGTCTGTTTCTGTTTTGTAATAAGTTCATCTGTGTCATATTTTAGATTCCACATGTAACTGATATCGTATGATATTTGTCTTTCTGTCTGACTTACTTCACTTAGTATGATAAACTCTAGGTCCATCTGTGTTGCAGCAAATGGCAATATTTCATTCTTTTCTATGGCTGAGTAATATTATATTGTATATATGCATATATATATATATATATATATATATATATATTCACACCACATCTGTATCCATTTATCTGTTGATGGACACTAGGTTGCTTCTCTGTCTTGGCTATTGTAAATAGTGCTGCTATGAACATTGGGGTGCATGTATCTCTTCTTATTAGAGTTTTCATCTTTTCCGGATATATGCACAGGAGTGGGATTTCTGGATCATATAGTAACTCTATTTTTAGTTTTTTAAGGAACCTCTATACTGTTCTCCATAGTGGCTGTATCAATTTACATTCCCACCAACAGTGCAGAAGGGTTCCCTTTTCTCCACACCCTCTCCAGCATTTGTTTGTCGACTTTCTGATGATGGCCATTCTGACCGGTGTGATTGATTTGCATTTCTCTGGTATTTAGCAATGTTGAGCATATTTTCATGTGCCTGTTGGCCATCTGTCTTTGGAGGAATGTGTTTCGGTCTTCTACCCATTTTTTGATTGGGTTATTAGGTTTTTTGATATTGAGTTGTCTGAGCTGTTTGTGTATTTTGGAAATTAATCCTTTGTCAGCTACATCATTTGCGAATATTTTCTCCCAGTCAGTCGGTAGGTTGTCTTTTCACTCTGTTTATGGTTTCCTTTGTCGTGCAAAATCATATAAGTTTGATTAGGTCCCATTTATTTATTTTTGCTTTTATTTATTTTGCCTTGGGAGACTGACGTAAGAAAACAATGCTACGATTTATGTCAGAGCATGTTTTGCCTATGTTCTCTTCTAGGAGTTTTATGGTGTCATGTCTTATATTTAAGTCTTTAAGCCATTTTGAGTTTACTTTTGTGCATCGTGTGAGGGAGTATTCTAACTTCATTGATTTACATAAGGCTGTCCAGCTTTCCCAACACCACTTGCTAAAGACACTGTCTTTTCTCCATTGTATATTCTTGCCTCCTTTGTCGTAGATTAACTGACTATACGTGTGTGGGTTTCTTTCTGTGCCCTAGCACATGAATTCTTATGAACAGGTATGTTTCATTACAGCAGAACTGACTGTATATAGTCTCAGTTTTAACAATAAGGAAATTGAAGCTTGGAGAAGTAGAGTATCTTGCCAAAAGTCACATGAAAACTAAGATTTTTTTTTTTTGCGGAACGCGGGCCTCTCACTGTTGTGGCCTCTCCCGTTGTGGAGCACAGGCTCCGGGCACGCAGGCGCAGCAGCCATGGCTCACGGGCCCAGCCTCTCCGCGGCACGTGGGATCTTCCCGGACCGGGGCACGAACCCGTGTGCCCTGCATCGGCAGGCGGACTCTCAACCACTGTGCCACCAGGGAAGCCCGAAAACTAAGATTTTATCAAATGTCCATCTGTCTCTAAAGACCACCTTCTTTCCACAGCAGTATTTAACCACATAAACACTTATAATAGAGGTAATATTAGATCAACCTGACCTCGTGTTGTTCCTCTTATATGCAACTTGGTTAATAGTTTCCATATGTCTTATTCTAGGTAGCAGGATATATCAATATATTCTAGCATGTGTACATATACATATATACTTACTTATCTGAACACTTCTCTTATTACCCCAAAATAAAGAAATTTAGAAATTTCACAGTGTCCAAGTAATGATTAAATTGTCTTGATAGATGAATGATGCACAATATAATTCTACCTTAAGTAATTTAATTTTAAGTATTAGTGTTTTCTGTCATTTCAAATTTCTTTTTTCATTTATGCAATTAAGGCACAAGGTAAGTAATAATATTACGATTCTCCCTGCCGTACTGTGCTTTCTCAGCAATGACACTGTTGGGAATATCCAGCTCTAGCTCTTACCTGGACCACTCATCTCATATACCACAACACTACTGACGTTAGGGAAGGCTAAGTAGTCCCCAGATCTGGGCCACAATGATGTGCTGCACAAGGGTGTACAAAAGGATAGATGTGAAATGGAAATCTATAGGGGGGTTTCAGGTCAGTGTATTCATAAATGCTGTAAGAAAAGACACGAGAGGTAACAAAATGAGCAGAATTGTCAATTCACTGGTCCAAGGGGACTATATGATAATGATATCCTCATTCAAGCCTAGACAGCTCAAGGGTGAATTTAGTGTGCACATTAACTGGAAATTAAATGTTTAAAGCATTAGAAAAATGAGGCACTAAGGGTATACACAATGGAATGACAGGTGTGGGAAAGAAAGCAGAATTAAATAATCTCTCTGAGAGGCTGGCTCAGTTATAACTATATGAATTACCTGCATGGAAGGCATATGCCCTCCAACTTTCCAGAGATAAGCAATTGTGTCAATGCCAAAAAAATGATAGAATTTTGAAAAGTAGATGAAATCAGCTGGGTGAATCAGGTTGCCATATTTTAGTCTGTTACTCGACACATTTTTCATCAAGACAGAAAATAAATTGTCAGTGCCATACCTCAATCCTCTATTCTGCCAAACCTTAGGTTATGCTTTGTTTATGAAAATGCCTGACTCTTGCCCCATGAAACTGAAAGGATTTAAAGAGCAAATGTAAGGAAGGGGAATAAATCTTCATCTAGGCTTTAAAGTTACTGGGAGTCTTGAGATAAATCCAGGTCACATAAGCAAAATTCTGGCCATCTTTGCAGATGGCTTGTCTTTCCAGTGTAAGTTATATGATCTTATACAGGCTCATAATAATTTTACCTTGACTATTATCTTAGATGTTCTACAAGCATTATCAGAGACCCAACAGTTTAACTCTCCATCCTGTAGCCATTCATACAGAAAACTGCATTAGAATTTTATAATGAACTAGTTATATAATGAGAATATACACATATAATCATTCTGTAACACAAAATTTTTTCTTTTTTTCAATGTAACACAAATTTTTTTCTTTTTTTTTTAATGGAAAAGACAAGGACTTCCCTTAACTACTTTATCTTATTTCTAATATTATGAGTCTCATGTTCAATAAATATTTATTTACCACAAGAACCAAAATGTTACACTTTGTTCTATAAAATAATTGTTTGTAGTATACTTCACCAAATCTAAAAAGCCAGTTGTTAAGATGCACTATTATTTTCATACCAGTAAGAAAGAAAAAAATCCTTCACATGAATAGTGTTGCTCACTTCTAATATGCGTCTCAGTTTTAGAGTTGTTAAAATGTGCAAAAAAGCACACCTTAAAATAATGAAATATGGTTTTTGATTATATCATAAAGTTAGTTTAATTGTTAGTATCCATAACTACAGCGATTACAGATAGAGCATTCTCATAACAAATTTATCATGAGTTTACCTCAATTTATATATTTCTTTGACTTCGAATGAGTTTTCCACGTAAGTTAAAGAACCTTCCAATTAGTTCATAGTTTACTAAATGCTATTTAAAGAAGAAGACGAGTGAAAGAAGTGAGCCAAGGAGAAAGTGCCTGAACTGTGGAAACAAATGGCAAAAGTGACTAAGTCCATCTTAAAACAGAGTAACCAGAAAGTTATCAACTCATTCCACGCTTGAGAAATGGTAAGAAGTAAACAGCAAGAAATTAAAAAGCTACAAAATTAAGAAAACTGATCTTATTAAAATGACTGGGAGAAAAGAAAGTCTCTTAAGCCAAAGAAACAATTGGGGAAGTTACTTTAAAATATTTGAAGAAAAATTAAATAAATAAATAAAATAAAATATTTGAAGAGGGCTTCCCTAGTGGCGCTGTGGTTGAGAGTCCGCCTGCCGATGCAGGGGACATGGGTTCGTGCCCTGGTCCGGGAGGATCCCACATGCCGCGGAGCGGCTGGGCCCGTGAGCCATGGCCGCTGAGCCTGCGTGTCCGGAGCCTGTGCTCCGCAACGGGCGAGGCCACAACAGTGAGAGGCCCGCGTACCGCAAAAAAAAAAAAAAAAAAAAATTGAAGAAATATAGTTAAGTGGTTAGCTTTCCTTTGCTTCTCTAGAAAAGTGAAACGGTGTCAATTTGAACAGCAAATAGAGTTATCCTTAGCATTAAGGATTGGGGCTGGATTGATGAAAATGGAGGTAAAAGGGAATGATATCTATTAAATAACTACTTTGTGCCACATTCCTTGTTAGTAGTTTTATTCAATATTCACAAACAATCCTCAAAGAAATATATCCTCAAGCTCCATTTTATTGATGAGGAAACCAACATTTTTCAGTTTGACCCAAAGCCTATGTTCTTTCTACAACTTTTTGGTTGAGAATTTGCCGTATTGGAATGGGAGATTGTAATCTCCATCCTTCCAGATGTGTTTGAGATTAGGTCAGAAAACACTGTTGGGTAGTATTTTGTGAGCGTTATGCTTGGAAGCAGTCTGAATGGATGTCTTTCAAATTACTAAGCAGCTCTAACCTTTTGGAAAACTGCAGAGACAATTGTGTCTGTATTTGAGTAGTTTAGGAGAAATATCCGTTGAGCCCAAAAGGCCTGTTTTTTTCCCTTGTAGCTGAAGTTCATTTGCTCACTTATTTTGTTTGAAAATGGCTTATCTCTGAAGGCGAAGTTAGTATCTGTAAGTTGTTAGATAGGGGTTTTTGTCATGTGTGTTTTACCCTTTTCCTCTTCAACATCCTGATGTAATAAACTGGAGCAATAGTATGAACTTAGCTTTAAAAAGGCAAGGGTTTTATGGTTGCTCAACTGTAAAATTACATCTTAAAAAAGTACATTTGTGGAAACAAACACAAAAGTGAATAAGTCCACCTTAAAACAGGGTAACCAGAAAGTTATCAACTTGTTCCACACCTGGGAAATGGTAAGAAGTAAACAACAAGAAATTTAAAAGCTAAAAAATTAAGAAAACTGATCTTATTTTGCTATAACTTCTCAGGAAAACAATCACTAAACTTCAGAGCAAAAATAATATAGCCTTGATCCCAGTGAAAATCACAAAGAAATAAAAGACAATAATAACAAAGCATTTTGAAAAACTGTACAAAGACAAGATTGTCTCTTTTATCTATTAGTTAATCCAAGTGAGGATTACAATAAAAATCCCTAAAAAACCCTCTGATTTAAGAAGTTATATGTATATTTGTACAGAACTAGGCAAGAAGAATAAAGCTCAAAATGATACTGTAATTCTATTTGGTTGCCCACATTATAGGTAATTTTTAAACAATTTTCTTCCTTTGCTTTTCCATATATTCTAACATTTCTACAATAAGCATTACTTTTATAATACAAATTTTTTTTTAAATTTTAATAATTTAATTTTACTTGAATTGTATAAGATAATAAGGAACTAAGAAAAGATTTTTTTGTATGGGGTTCTTATAAATCAGGGCCAAAACTATACTTTAATAGAGAAAAATAAAATATTTGTTAGTAAATCACCGTTTTGATAAACCTAACTCAAAATTACTGCTAGGGGGATATTTGCTTCCAGAGAGAACCTTTGAGTTTGTTTCTTTTTCCCTATGTCCTATAGTACTTTTTTTGCTTAATGATTTTTTTTTAATGATCTTTTTCCCCCATTTATTTCTAGTATCTTTTTTTAAAAATATTTATTTATTTTATTTTTGGCTGCATCAGGTCTTAGTTGTGGCGTGCAGACTCTTTAGTTGTGGCACACAGGCTCAGTAGTTGTGGTGTGTGGGCTTAGTTGCCCTGGGGCATGTGGGATCTTAGTTCTCCAACCAGGGATCGAATGCGTGTCCCCTGCATTGGAAGGCGGATCCTGGACCACCAGGGAAGTCCCAGCTTAATGAATCTTCTCGAACAATGAAGGGGAGTACTATAGTTCAGTGAGAAAACTATAAATGTTATATTGTTTGCTTCCATTTAAAAGGAATCTTTATACTGAATTCCAACCAACCATGATATATATGCTTAAAAATGGCTTGATCTTTGGCAAAACAATTATTTTCAAAATTCATTTTGTGATACTAGGATCTGGCTAGTTGGGTTTAAAGCTAACACCACTGCCTCGTTTTTAAATTCAGTTTTAGAAAGGATTGTAAAATTATGGACCTGACTTTGTTTTTCTAGTGGTGTGCCATTATTTTTTTTTTATGTCTATGACAAAACAAAAAAATACAAAAAACCCCATTAACATTGTACTGTAACTAGGTTAATTTCTGCCAACACAAACCCATCCAGTAGCTTTGCCTAGACACATTCAGTCTCCATTACTTATTCCAGGGAGATATTTCTGGCAATGGCGTATGGGATAATCTGTTGCCTCTATGATAAGATGCTCATGGTTTGAAAACAAGTTCATCAACATGCTTAAATATTATTTAGGAGCAAGGGTCATAAAAATATTTATCATTATTGGTCATTTACAATTTATTCATAAGGATCCAGCTGGCAACCATCTGGCGTAGAAAACTGAAAACTGGAGGAAAAAAATAGAGTAAAAGTCACTGGAAAAACATAATTTAGTCTCCACATGTCTTTGGTAAATATTAAGTTAGTGAACTAGATGTTAGTGGAATGAGATGAATGCTCTACAGTAGAGATACATATATGGAATTTAACACAAAGGTAAGTTGAAGTTTTACTCAAAAGTGTATGTTGAAGGACAAAATGGAGAAAGTAGTAATAATATTGTAATTAACTGGCAAATGTACTAGGGAGTCTAGGGTAGGCTGTAGTAAGAAATAAACTCTAAAATATACAACTGCTTATGTGCAGTAGAGGCTTTTTCTCTCTCAACAGTTCAAGACAATTGTGTTAGGTTGGTAAATGTTTCCTCAAGCAGTGATTCAGAGCCCTAAGCTATCTGTGGCTCCCCAGCCTCATAGGGCCCATGGATAGAATTCAAGAGTCCACCAAAGGATTCATGGGCAGAATTCAGGGCTGCTGGTATACTTGTATGGGAAAAATTACATCTTGTTAACTTTGACCCAAGATTTATCATTTCCTTTAATTATGAATGTAGGCAAAATCTACAGACGTATTTGCAGTACTTGCACCTTTGTAGCAAACAGAAATCACAGATTTTTTTTTTTTTATCATCACTGTTGCCAAGCTTTCAAAGAATCATTTATACTCAGCGCTCTTTCAAAGTTGCAGTGGTTATTAGACCCGCCTCTAGATCTTGTATTTTAATACAAAACAAAGACAAAAACAAAAAACTCATTGTGGTAGGCAGCTTTAGGATGGCCCCCAGCTTCCCGGCACTCATGCCTTTGTGTAATCCTCTTCCAATGAATAGAGTTTGGCAAAAGTGATTCGATGTCATTTCTGAGATTAGGCTATAACAATTCAATGGATTCTGTGCCCTCTCTCGGAGAGAGTGCTCTGGGAGAGGTCATGCTGCCATGACATGAGGCAACTCTATGGAGAGGTCAGTGTGACAAAGCACTGAAGCTGGCCAGCAGCCGCTTGAGCAAGCTTGACAGTGGATCTTTCCCCAGTCAGGCTTCCAGATGATTGTGTTCCTAGCTGTCACCTTGAATGTAGCCTTTTGAAAGACTCTGGACCAGAAGCTGCTCCTGACCCACAGAAACCATGAAAAAAAAGTTTTAAGCTGCTAAGTTTTAGGGTAATTTGTTATATAGCAATAGATAATGAGTATACACAGATAGGTTATCATATCACTGATTTTCTAAATATTCTGATAATTGTATTCACTATAATTTGTTTCCTTTATAATTCTAGTATTGCATACATTTAAAAAACATTCTGTGAAGGGATCCAGAGGCTTCTAAAGTGTGCCAGAGGAATCCATGGTACAATGAAGATTACCAGCCTCCTTGTTGCCCTGTGCCAACTGTCAAAAGGAAAAAAGAGTATGGAGGAGTATACTCGTTATATTGGCCTAGAAGAAGAAGATATCATTTCTGATCACATTTTATTGGTGTGAACTAGTCACGTGACCACCACTTGATGCAGCGGGGGCTGAGATATGTAGTCCTTGCTGAACAACCATTTGCTAGCCATTGCTCCATATAAGGGGAGGATATATATATACACATATATATATATATATATTTATATTTTGACCACACCATGTGGCATGTGGGATCTTAGTTCCCTGACCAGGGATCGAAACTGTGCCCCCTGCATTGGGAGCGTGGAGCCTTAACCACTGGACTGCCAGGGAAGTCCCAAGGGGAGGATATATTTTAATGGATAGTGCCAGAGCAAATGCCCAAAATATTAAGATAAGCAATGATAATAATATCTACTAGAATAGAATCTTAAAGCTCATTTGAAAAATAAACACAGAGTCAAATGAAAGAAGCAGATGATAATGACATAAACCATTTTCTGTAAAGTGATTTTTATTCCAAGTGATAAGACATCTATAAATCTGAAGATGTGGAGAACTAATTTGGGTCCAGCGTCTAGATCAGAAAATCAGAAATCAAATTCTTCTTTAGTGTACCTTAAGAATAAATGTGTGAGGTTATGAACACAGAATCTTAATCTTTCTGAAGTAACTGAACAAGGAATGGAATAGAATCATTGGTGTTTCATTCATTCAATAAACATTTGCTGAAGGCCTACTATGTAACAGAGACTATAGGAAGTACTGGGGAAAATGAGATTACCAAAACTGAGACAAGACCCAGAGACCCTAGGATGAGGGAAATAGCTCAGCCAACTATTGATAAATCCATAATGTTCTCTGCTCAGTACTGTGACATACATAACCACAGGGTGCTAAAAGCGACGTGCTGACAGCAACATAATTCATAATTACTTGTTTCATTTCAACATGCCTTGAGCTAAAAAGATCAAATTAAATTGGAATGTCAAGCTCCAGTTGTTAAATAGGGTAAGATTCCTCTGGGGATTATTTATCGGGCCTTCCCAGGATCCCTGAATCCACAATGTAAAGCTGTCCATCAATGTTCACAGAAAAGAGTCCAATCCTCTGCTGATGCGGGCATGGCAAGAAAGAATTCTTGGTGGTCCACCATGGGGTTCCATACACGAAGCGTTCATGTGAAAAAATTAGTAATCCTATGTACCCTCCAATATGTACAAGCTGACTGATGACTAATATATGACTCCTGGAGAAAAATCCGGGCACAGGGAAGCTGGGCTGCCAATAGCTCATCAGTACCTTTGAGATTAGGCAAACCTACTCTTTCTTAGGCCCGTGGCAGCCCCATGCTCAGGTACATGCCGTGATGAGCTGAAGAACAGAGTGCAGGCTGGATCTCAGTCCCCTTTGACCCTCAGCTGCACATTCTGATGCAGACAGTAACCTATGTAACCAACAGTCATAGGCAGAGACCCCGCGGGAAGTTCCTCAGAGAAACAGCCCCTCTCCCTACTATGCTCTTCCTTCTGAATATCTCTCACTTTATGACCCTCCCCTTAACACCTTGGAGATTTTAGCACCATGTCTATTCTCTCTGCTTAGCCAACAGGACTACACAAGAATTACACTCAGTTTTATAATGTTGAATATTCATTCAACAAATATTTATTGATCAACTGTTCCTTGGGTGAAGAAATAAAGTATTATACATTCATGACAAATAATGATAGGAAATGAATTATCTCATCAAACACAAGTAATTTCACATCAAGTAAAGAAGTAGAAATGAAGAAAACAATAGCAAAGATCAAGAAAACTAAAAGCTGGTTCTTTGAGAAGGTAAACAAAATTGATAAACCCTTAGCCAGACTCATCACATGTTCTTAATAGAAGAAACACAAAGGCTATAATACAGTATTTTGAAGAACATCAAGTTTTTAGAGCTTCTAGAATTTTCCAGCTAGGAAGAATTCAAGTCCTAAAAAAATGCAAGGTAATAAAACATACTTCATACTGACTGAAAAAGTTTGGTCTTGGACCTTGTTTCGCGTGGGTAAGATTCCCCATTTATTAAGCCATTGATGTCTGTGTCACTGTTTCTGGGCTCTTTCTTTGGTCTTGAGGTTGGGCAACTACAAGGCTTGGGCCTGGGAGATGCAACCCAACAATTGGAGAGCCAGCCAAGAGGCCGAGGAAACTCCTGGGAACGCCGAGATGCCAGGAAACAAGGACGGGGAACAGAAAGTTGCAGCAGTGGTCCCAAGGTGGTCATCCCCTAGCAAGCGGTGCCCTGTGGCAGCGGTGCCCTGTGCCCTCTACTATGAGAGATGTCTTTCTCTTCCATCATACTGATGATATCCTGTTAACCTAGGTCTTTCCAGTTTAAAAGTAGCAGCCCCACACTCATGGTTCATCTGATTGCACAAAGATGGCTGAATACAGACAAAACCTGACCTGGATTAGCTACAAAAGACAAGCATTCCCCCAACCCATCACCCCTAAACAATTACAGACCCAGACTTTAGGGACATTAACTCAAGAGCAGGCTTGTGAATTGGACTTCCCCAGTTACCCAGGAGGGCTGGGTTGGGGCCTGTAGCAATGGCAAAATAATAAGAGTACCTTGGGCTTCTGGCTTTACCTGTGGAAGGGGGCAGAGCAGTGACATACCATGATAGCTGTTCTTCCCTGTGCTGTCTACAGTGCGATAAAACAGGTGGAAGATATTACAAAAGGCCTACCTGAGTCCTCAAGCAACGCAAAAAGAAAAAAAATAACAGTTTGGGGTCTAGAACAGCTGTGTGTGACATAAGGACCCCCAAGACTGTAAGGGTTGTGCAGGATATGTAGGGATGGAGTGTAGGATCAGGCCACAAAAGATTGCTGTTCTCATGCTCTCTGAGGCCCTGCTCGACCCAATTCCTGCTTCACCTATGTTCTATTCACATGAATGTGTTTGCCCTGTAGGCCGGAATGGCTCCACCTGCTAGTTTATTAAAGGGAAATACCTACCCTTGTGATGGTCATTAACCCGAGGAGCGACGAGGGACGTGTCCCAGCTGCTGGTTTCCCTGGTAGCTGATAAGCCAACCTGATTTCAATTCCCCCTATAAATTGTAGCCTCTTTCTCCCCCCCAGATAGCGAAGACTGCTCCCATGTCTTGCCCACCGTCTGCCACACATGGCGGGGTGTTGCTCCAAGACCTGCTTAAGGTATGTAAGGTCTCCCATCTATTAAGCCATCGATGTCTCTGTCCCTGTCTTTGGGTTCTTCCTTCAGTCTTGAGCTGGGCAACTACAGGGCTTGCAGGCCTTCGGGGTGCAGCCCAACATACATATACTGCTATACCCACTAGTTGATCCCTGCATTTTTACCAAAATACAATATCTACTTCTCCTTGCCTTTGTTACTACCTTAGCTTCTCTTTGAAACTGCATTTGTTTACTTTCCAAAAATATTTTTTTCTACTCCTTTGCCTCCTGACAAAAATGGTGCTGCCTTTTTGGCACTTTTCCTTCAATTGATGGTTTCTTACTACTCATACTAGGTGCTCATCTTGGTGCCCATCTCCAGCTGGCTCACCCACTTTCCTCATCCCCAGCCACTGACAATCAAAATATTTGAAAAAGCAGTGGCCTGTGGCACCAACTAGCCATAATATAGATCTGTAAGTCCTCCCCACCCCCACCTTGGTAATCAAGTCTTGTGGACCAGCCTACCTGAGGTACCCATAAGCATGATTTCATACACATGTGTCCACACACACATTTACATAGTCTGCTTTCTTTTTCTTTGAGACCAAACTTTTTCAGTCAGTATGAAGTATATTTCATTACCTTGTATTTTTTTAGGACTTGAATTCTTCCTAGCTGGAAAATTCTAGAAGCTCTAAAAACTTGATGTTCTTCAAAATACTGTATTATAGCCTTTGTGTTTCTTCTATTGAGAATATGTGATTAGTCTGACTAAGGGTTTATCAATTTTGTTTATCTTCTTAAGGAACCAGCTTTTAGTTTTATTGATCTTTGCTATTGTTTTCTTTGTTTCTATTTCATTTATTTCTGCTCTGATCTTTATGATTTCTTTCCTTCTACTGATTTTGGGTTTTCTTTGTTCTTCTTTCTCTAGTTATTTTAAGTGTAGGGTTAGATTGTTTATTTGAGATCGAATTGTTATAAACTTCCCTCTTAGAACTGCTTTTGCTGCATCCCCTAGGCTTTGGGTTGTCATGTTTTCATTGTCATTTGTTTCTATGTATTTTTTGATTTCTTCTTTGATTTCTTCAGTGATCTCTTGGTTATTTAGTAGCACACTGTTTAGCCTCCATGTATTTGTGTTCTTTACAGTTTTTTTTCCCTGTAATTGATTTCCAATCTCATAGCATTGTGGTCAGAAAAGATGCCTGATACAATTTCAATTTTCTTAAATTTTCCGAGGCTTGATTTGTGACCCAAGATATGATCTATCTTGGAAAATGTTCCATGTGCACTTGAGAAGAAAGTGTATTCTGCCACTTTTAGGTGGAATGTTCTATAAATATCAATTAGATCTATCTGGCCTATTGTGTTATTTAAAGCTTGTGTTTCCTTATTTATTTTCTGTTTGGATGATGTGTCTATTGATGTAAGTGGGGTGTTAAAGTCTCCTACTATTATTGTGTTACTGTCAATTTCTCCTTTCACGGTTGTTAGCAATTGTTTTATGTATTCAGGTGCTCCTATGTTGGGTGCATAAACATTTATATTTGTTATATCTTCTATTAAACCCTTAGCCAGACTCATCGAGGCAAAAAAGGGAGAGGACACAAATCAATAAAATTAGAAATGAAAAAGGAGAAATCACAACTGACACCGTAGAAATACAGAGGATTATAAGAGACTGCTACAAACAACTATATGCCAATAAAATGGACAACCACGAAGAAATGGACAAATTCTTCGAAAGGTAAAATTTTCCAAAACTGAACCAGGAAGAATTAGAGAATATAAACAGACCTATCACAAATAATGAAATTGAAACTGTAATTAAAAATCGTCCAACAAACAAAAGTCCAGGACCAGATGGCTTCACAGGTGAATTCTATCAAACAGTTAGAGAAGAGCTAACACCCATCCTTGTCAAACTCTTCAAAAAATTGCAGAGGGAAAAACACTCCCAAATTCATTCTATGAGGCCACCATCACCCTGATACCAAAACCAGACAAAGATATCATACAAAAAAATTATAGACCACTATCACTCATGAACATAGACACAAAAATCCTCAACAAAATACTAGCAAACAGAATCCAGCAGCACATTAAAAGCATCATACACCATGATCAAATGGGATTTATCCCAGGGATGCAAGGATTCTTCAATATATGTAAATCAATCAATGTGATACACCACTTTAACAAATAAAGGAATAAAAACCATATGATCATCTCAATAGATGCAGAAAAAGCTTTCAACAAAATTCAACACCTATTTATGATAAAAACTCTCCAAAAAATGGGCATAGAGGGAACCTACCTCAACACAATAAAGGCCATATATGACAAACCCACAGCAAGCATCATACTCAATGGTGAAAAACTGAAAGCATTTCCACTAAGATCAGGAACAAGACAAGGTTGTCCACTCTCGCCACTCTTATTCAACATAGTTTTGAAAAACCTAGCCACAGCAATCAGAGAAGAAAAAGAAATAAAAGGAATCCAAATTGGAAAAGAAGAAGTAAAACTGTCACTGTTTGCCGATGACATGATACTATACATAGAAAATCCTAAAGATGCCACCAGAAAACTACTAGAACTAATCAATGAATTTGGTAAAGTTGCAGGATACAAAATTAATGCACAGAAAATTCTGGCATTCCTATACACCAAAAAAAATATATAAGAAAGAGAAATTAAGGAAACACTCCCATTTACCATTGCAACAAAAAGAATAAAATACCTAGGAATAAACCTGCCTAAGGAGGTGAAAAACTTGTACTCAGAAAACTATAAAACACTGATGAAAGAAATCAAACATAACATAAAGAGATGGAGAAATACACCATGTTCTTGGATTGGAAGAATCAATACTGTGAAAATGACGATACTACCCAAAGCAATCTACAGATTCAGTGCAATCCCTATCAAACTACCAATGGCATTTTTCACAGAACTAGAACAAAATATTTCACAATTTGTATGGAAATACAAAAGACCCCGAATAGCCAAAGTGGTTTTGAGAAAGAAAAATGGAGCTGGAGGAATCAGGCTCCCAGACTTCAGGCTATACTACAAAACTACAGTAATCAAGATAGTATGGTACTGGCACAAAAACAGAAATATAGATCAATGGAACAGGATAGAAAGCCCAGAGATAAACCCACGCACATATGGTCACCTTATTTTTGAAAAGGGAAGCAAGACTATACATTGGAGAAAAGACAGCCTCTTCAATAAGTGGTGCTGGGAAACCTGGACAGTTACAAGTAAAAGAATGAAATTAGAACACTCCCTAACACCATACACAAAAATAAACTCAAAATGGATTAAAGACCTAAATGTAAGGCCAAGTACTATAAAACTCTTAGAGGAAAACATAGGCAGAACACTCTATGACATAAATCACAGCAAGATCCTTTATGACCCACCTCCTAGAGAAATGGAAATACAAACAAAAATAAACAAATGGGACCTAATGAAACTTAAAGCTTTTGCACAGCAAAGAAAACCATAAGCAAGATGAAAAGACAACCCTCAGAATGGGAGAAAATAGTTGCAAATGAAGCAACTGACAAAGGATTAATCTCCAAAATATACAAGCAGCTCAATATCAAAAAAACAAACAACCCAATCCAAAAATGGGCAGAAGACCTAAATAGACATTTCTCCAGAGAAGATATATAGATTGCCAACAAACACATGAAAGGATGCTCAACATCACTAATCATTAGAGAAATGCAAATCAAAACTACAATGAGGTATCACCTCACACCAGTCAGAATGGCCATCATCACAAAATCTACAAACAATAAATGCTGGAGAGGGTGTGGAGAAAAGGGAACCCTCTTGCACTGTTGGTGGGAATGTAAACTGATACAGACACTATGGAGAACAGTATGGAGGTTCCTTCAAAAACTAAAAATAGAACTACCATATGACCCAGCAATCCCACTACTGGGCATACACCCTGAGAAAACCATAATTCAAAGTCATGTACCACAATGTTCATTGCAGCTCTATTTACAATAGCCAGGACATGGAAGCAACCTAAGTGTCCTTCGACAGATGAATGGATAAAGAAGATGTGGCACATATATACAGTGGAATATTACTGAGCCATAAAAAGAAATGAAATTGAGTTATTTGTAGTGAGGTAGATGGACCTAGAGACTGTCATACAGAGTGAAGTAAGTCAGAAAGAGAAAAGCAAATACCGTATGCTAACACATATATATGGAATCTAAAAAAAAAAAAAAAAAAAAGGTTCTGATGAACCTAGGGGCAGGACAGGAATAAAGATGCAGACGTAGAGAATGGACTTGAGGACACGGGGAGGGGGAAGGGTAAGCTGGGACGAAGTGAGAGAGTGGCATGGACATATATACACCATCAAATGTAAAATAGATAGCTAGCGGAAAGAAGCTGCATAACACAGGGAGATCAGCTCGGTGCTTTGTGACCACCTAGAGAAGTGGGATAGGGATGGTGGCAGGGAGATGCAAGAGGGAGGAGATATGGGGATATGTGTATATGTACAGCTGATTCACTTTGTTATAAAGCAGAAACTAACACAGCATTGTAAAGCAATTATACTCCAATAAAGATGTTAAATATAAATAAATAAATAAAAGGTGGTAAGGACTCTAAAGATAACCTGTTCCAGAGCCATCATCTTGCTTATAGAAAAACTAAGCCCTGGAAACTTTAAGTGACTTGTTCCAGATCACAAATCAAAGCTAAAAAGTGTTCATCCACTTTTCTATCATATTGAGTCGTCTCAAATTAAGAGAGATCTTCTACCTTAGAATTCAGTGCTTGGAATGTATAAAGCCTCACCTCCATTGGTTTTATATCTTTGGTCTAGCTCAAAGGTATTTCCAAATATTTCAGGAGTAATTTATTATGTAGATTTATTATGTAGGTAACCTGTAATTTCCCAAATTACTTGGTTGATGCAGTATTAATATTATCTTCATATATACAATGTATAGGATTTTAGGATCAACTGTTTGAAATTAAGAGAAGTCAATCAATAATTCTTTTGTTTATTCCAATAGTATAATGATGGAACTGAAATAATTACCTGGCTATTTTAGAAATTATATACTTATAGCATGCTTTTTTTTTTTTTGGTTCTTTAGCTAGCTTTAACTTTAATTTAGCTGGTATTAACTTTAATGATCTTTTCTACTTTATCTCCTTTACCTTTCATTCTTTCTATTTATCTATATATCTACTTTTTATTATTGCTGTTGTTTTTGTTGTTATATTTACTAAAGAGATTTTGCGGTTTAAAAATAAGAGATTTATTTTTTCATCGTGTAATTGTTTTTTTTAATAAATTTATTTTATTTTATTTATTTTTGGCTGCGTTGGGTCTTTGTTGCTTCACACAGGCGTTCTCGCTTTCTCTAGTCGCGGCAAGCAGGGGCTTCTCTTCTTTGCGGTGCGCGGGCTTCTCATTGCGTTGGTCTCACTTGTTGCAGAGCATGGGCTCTAGGGGCATGGGCTTCAGTAGTTGCGGCTCACGGGCTCTAGAGCGCAGGTTCAGTAGTTGTGGTGCATGGGCTTAGTTGCTCCGCAGCATGTGGGATCTTCCCAGACCAGGGCTCGAACCCATGTCCCTTGCGTTGGAAAGCGGATTCTTAACCAGTGTGCCACCAGGGAAGCCCATCATCATGTAATTCTGAAGTTAAACTTTGCCATGCAGACTTATGAGGTTGATGACGTGTGAATTTGGACTTGTTGGTTATAATCATAGTGGTGATAGTGTTGCTGCTGATGTGTGTCCAAAACATTTTGTAATAATGGTATTAATAATAAAGAAATGGCATTTGTTGAGTGTTTATTATGCATAAAAAAAACAAAACAAAACAAGAGAACTATAAATACATTGCTCCCATCCTACCAAAAAGAAGACGGATAAACTACAAAACATTTAAAGCCCACCAGAGCTAAGGTTGAAAACCTAATGAATTCGAATCCAAAAAGTGAAAGTCCCTCCTAGGAGAGAAAAGTCCTAACAACTGCCTTCATCTTTGGCAGGGCTGTGAACTGGACAGGGAGGAGGAAGCTTCCACAGATGCAGGTAAGGAGAAAACAGCTGAACTTATAATGAAATTTACCTGTGGGTGACATGGCCTCTTTATATCCCTGGGAGACACAACTCTCTTCCATGGGATTTCATGCAGTACTCATGAGGGACTGGGGGCAAAACAGAACTGAATGTTACACTGGCTGAGGCACACGTCCCTGGGGCCTGTGGAAATCTGAGGGCAAAACCAGAGAATAACATAAACCCACAGGCACGCTCAGCCTTGTGATTCTTATCATAGTTTTCAGCTATGGAGAGACCCCCTCCCACTGAGGTACAACGTGGGGCCTGCCGCAGAAGGAGAGCAGGACGGAAGAACTAAAAAAAGCTCTTCACGCATACAGATCCCAAGTATGTCAGAAGATGTTTTGATAAAACCCTCGAATAACTTAATCTGTGGTGAGCTGAATCTAACTAAAATAACCATAAAGCCCAGGCCCAGCTCAACTATAGACTAGATTGACTCAGCCTCTCACACTAACATCCTGGTGGAAAAAGATGTGCCCCTTTCTGGATATAAAGTTTATTTCAGCCTCTTCAATTTTTAAACATGCTATATACTGCATTCCACCAACAATATGAGGATGCAAGAAAGCAAGAAAACATGGCATTTTCAAGAGAGGAAATGTCAATAAAATCAAACCCAGCTATGACTGAGCTGTTGAAATTACCAATTAGGGACTCTTCCAAAAAAAATTGATAAATATGTTAATGGGCCTAGTTGAATAGGTGGACAACATGAGTAAACAGATGGTTCATTTTAGCAGCGACCTGGCAACCAACAAAGAGCCAAAGGAAAATGCTAGAAATAAAAAAGAGTCTCAGAGATGAAGAATACTTTTGTAGGCTTATCAGTAGACTGAACGCAGCTAAGGAACAAATCGGTAAACTTGACAGGTCAATAGAAATTATAGTAAGCACAAACAGAATGAAAGATAAAAAGGAATAGAGCATTGATCTGTGAGTCATTGTCAAATGGCCTAACTTACTGGTAATTGTGGTCCCAGAAAAAGAAGAGACAGAATTGGGTAAAATAAGTATTTGTATTTTTTAAAATTGATAAAATAATCAGTCCACAGATCAAAGAAACTCAGGTACACACAAAGACAAAGATTCAAGAACTATAAACACAAAGAAAACCACACTGAGACACATCATCGTCAAACTGCTAAAAAAAACAAAAATAAAGGGAAACCTTGAAAGCAATCAGAGGAAAATACTCTACCTAAAGGGGAGCAATTATATAAATGACAGCTAACGTCTCATCAAAAACCATTGAGGGGCTTTCCTGGTGGCGCAGTGGTTGAGAATCCGCCTGCCAGTGCAGGGGAGACGGGTTCGATCCCTGGTCCGGGAAGATCCCACATGCCGCGGAGAAACTAAGTCCATGTGCCACAACTACTGAGCCCGTGTGCTGCAACCACTGAAGCCTGCGTGCCTAGGGCCCGTGCTCCGCAACAAGAGAAGCCACTGCAATGAGAAGCCCATGCACCGCAACGAAGAGCAGTTCCCGCTTGCCGCAACTAGAGAAAGTCCGTGAGCAGCAATGAAGACCCAACGCAGCCAGAAATAAATAAAATGAATAAATTAAAAAAACAAACAAACATTGAAACCAGAGGGAAAAAGATAAATGCTTAGTCAAAAAGTAAATGCAATTGTAGTTTTATTAAATATTGCCAAAATGCCCTTTAAGAGAATTGTGCAAATTTGAAATCCCACAGGCAATGTAAGAGTGCCTATTTCCCCACAGCTTTGCCAAAAGGGTATGTTATACTTTCTCCAATCTGATCAGTGAGAAATAGTATCTCAATGTAGTTTTAATTTGATTTCTTATGAGCAAGGTCAAACACTGTTTTACATATATAAGGGTCCTTATTTTATTTTTGGATGAATTGTTCATATACTTTGTCCATGCCTTTTCCCCTTCATTTTTATGTTTTTAATATAGTAAACATATTGACCTTTAACTATGATATATTTTGGAACTTGTCAGCCTGACTTTGACTTGGTTTACGGTATTTTTGCCCTGAAAACATTGTGTAATCAAATGTGTCCATTCTTCTCTTGCTGCATCTGGACTTTCAGTCATAGTTGAAAAGCCTTTCTTCTCATTCAAGATAAAGATGAATTTACTCAAGTTTTCCTCCAGTCCTTGTGTGGTTTCGTTTTTTACATTCAAATCACTGGTCCACTTGGAATTTATTCTTAGATTTATGCTTCACACCACATATAACTTTTTCCAAACAGCCAACCAGTTCTCGCACCATTTACTAAAATTCCTTCTTGGTCTCAGTGACTTGAAATATCACCTTAAAGATTTCATATGAGCTTGGATCAACTTCTAGACTTTCTGTTCTGTTCCACTGGTATACCTGTATATTCATGTGCTATTACCACAGTTTTAATTACAGACTTTACAGTATATTTTTAGTATGGGAGGGCTAGTGGGCTAGTCCTCATAAACTTTCTTAGTTCTGACTGTTAACTTCATATGGAACAACATGTATCAACTTGTCTAGCTTCACAAAAAAGCTAGAATTTGGGGGGAGGTCTGAATTAAATCTATGAATTAACTTAGGGAGAACTGACATCTTTATGATGGGGAGTGATCCTATCCAAATATGAGAGATAGCCTTTAATCAAAATTAATTTTGTTTCTTCAGAGTTTAAAGTTTTCCTCATAAATTTGTACATTTTTGATTAAATGTATTTCTAATATTTTATCTTTCTTGCTACTAGGATTTTCTGTCATGTCTAGTTGTTTACTATTTGTATATATGAAGGCTAACGACTTCCACATGTTCACTTTATAAACTGCTACTGAGTTAGTTTTATCATTGATTGTCTAGGGTTTTCCAGGTATATCATCATATCATCTACAAATAGCTAACAAACTTTATTGTGGAAGGGTCACTGTGGAAACGGTCAAGTTGATTATAACATTTGTATGAAAATGCAGTGAACCTGGAAGAGTCAAGACAAAGAAACAAATATGGTGGGCTTTACATTACCTGATTTCAGGTTTCACTGCAAACCACAGTAATTATAGTGTGGCATTGGTGTGAGGATATTTAAATAGATAAATGGAATAGCACAGACAGCCTAGAAATGGACCTATACATATATGGTCAATTGATTATCAATAGTCACCAACATTAAATGAGAGAAGTCTTTAAACAAATAGTGCTAAATAACTAGATACAGATGTGGCAGAAAAGAACCCTTGATTATTATTATTACTTCCTGATCATTACTAATCTTTTGTTGTCTTTTATCTTCTGAAATATTTATAAGGTTCACAATTCCTTATCTGTAGTTCCAAAATCCAAAATTCTCTAAAAGCCACAAATTTCTCTCTAAATCTTTTGGTGCCAAAACCCAACCTAACCTGAATTTAATGTGGCCACAAACTGAATCTGAAATGTGTTGAGGCAATTTATGTAGCCACTATGTATTTTACCATACTCACACATTTCGCTGCAGGTATATAAATGTATTTGATTACAAGTTGTTAACAGACCCTACTAATTGTGTTCCATACTATATAATATATGCAATTCATCACCTTGCTAAAAACCTCCAAAATTCTGAATTCATACATATATACAAATGAGATAATACATGTAAAACAGTATATTATTGGGCACAGAATAACTCCTCAATATGTTTACTACTACACCACCACCATTATTATTACCATTATTATAAATTGTAGGAGTAGCCAAAAAAGTGTTGGCTTTTTACTAATTACACTAATTACTTTTAAGTGTTTAGTCAAAATAACAGCAAAGGTTAAAGGGCTGGTTCACGGTCAATAGGGGAATCAAGTCTCTGGCTTCCGTGGGCAAGTGGCATTGGCGATTCCACAGAGACCCCGTGAGGAGGAGGTGAAACAAAGCCAAATGTCTTCCAGGAAACCTACCTTCCCTTCCAAGGTGGAGATTCTTCCTGCCTTGCTAATTTTAGAGAACCTGCAGGGATTAGAGGAGGTGGCAGTAGTGGGATTGCTGGGTCACATGGTAGTTCTATTTTTAGTTTTTTAAAGAACCTCCATACTGTTCTCCATAGTGGCTCTATCAGTTTACATTCCCACCAACAGTGCAAGAGGGTTCCCTTTTCTCCACACCCTCTCCAGCATTTATTGTTTGTAGATTTTGTGATGATGGCCATTCTGACTGTTGTGAGATGATATCTCATTGCAGAGAAAACCATAATTCAGAGACACATGCACCCCAATGTTCACTGCAGCACTATTTACAATAGCCAGGACATGCGGGCAACCTAAATGCCCGTCAACAGAGGAATGGTTGGGGAAGATGCGGTACATAGATACAATGGAATGTTGCTCAGCCACAAAAAGGAACGAAACTGGGTCATTTGTAGAGACATGGATACACCTGGAGACTGTCATACAGAAAGAAATATGTCAGAGAAAAACAAATATTGTATAAACACATATATGTGGAATCTGAGAAAATTGGTATAGACAATCTTATTTACAAAGCAGAAACAGAGACGCAGATGTAGAGAACAGATGTATGGATACCAGGGGGAATGGGGGGTGTGGGAGAATTGGGAGATTGGGATTGACATATATACACTATTGATACCATGTATAAAATAGATGACTGGCAAGAACGTACTGTGTAGCACAGGGAACTCTACTCAGTGCTCTGTGGTGACCTAGATTGGGGGGAAATCCAAAAAAGAGGGGATGTGTATATACATGTGGCTGATTCACTTTGCTATACAGTAGAAACTAATACAACATTGTGAAGCAACTGTACTCCAATAAAAATTTAAAAAAAAGAAAAAAGAGGTGGTAGTTTTCCCAGTAGAACATAATCAGGAAAAGATTGTTACCATCCAAAAAATATTTACTTTTCGGGGGGAGAGAGAGCAGAAAGAACAAAATTCGTAGAAGGAATAGGGAAGGGAAAGAGAAAAGAGGGAGGGCCAGAGAGGACAGCTCTTTTCCAGAAACAGCACCTTTTCATGGGTCAGTGATAAGAGTGAGTCATGACCAGTGAGTATAATTGTATGAACGTTAAGGTCCAGTGAAAAAATTAAAGAAAAAGTTAGCCATAGCAAAAGCTGTAAATATTTTCTCCCACCCCATAGTTTGCCTCTTCACTTTGTTCGTGGTTTCCTTTGCTGTACAATAGCTTTTAAGTTTGATTAGGTCCCATTTGTTTTTGCTCTTGTTTCTTTTGCCTTGGGAGACTGATGTAAGAAAATATTCCTACGATTTATATCAGAATGTTTTGCTTATGTTCTAGAGGTTTTATGGCATCATGTCTTATATTTAGGTCTCTAAACCATTTTGAGTTTATTTTTGTATATGGTGTTAGGGAGTGTTTTAATTTCATTCACTTAGATGAGGCTGTCCAGCTTTCCCAACACCACTTGCTGAAGAGACTCTTTTCTACATTGCGTATGGGGGTGTGGGTTTATTTCTGGGCTCTATTCTGTTCCATTGATCCATATGTCTTTGTGGTATTCTCTGAAGTCTGGGAGGTTATGCCCCCAGCTTTGTTCTTTTTCTTCAGGATTGCTTTGGCCATTTGGGGTCTTTTGTGGTTCCTTATACATTTTTAGGATTCTAGTTCTGTGAAAAATGTCATGAGTAACTTGATATGGATAGCATTAAATCTGTAGATTTCTTTGGGTACTATGGCCGTTTTAACAATACTCTTCCAATCCAAGAGCGTGGGATAGCTTTCCATTTCGTCAAGTCGTCTTTCAATTCCTTTATTAATGTTTTATAGTTCTCAGAGTATAGGTCTTTCACCTCCTTCATTAGGTTTACTCTGAGATTTTGTCTCAATGCCATTTTAAATGGGATTTTAAAAAGTTTTTCTGATATTTCATTGTTAGTGTAAAGAAACACAACAGATCTCTGTATGTTTTGTACCCTACTTCCTTGCTGAATTCATTATTAGTTCTAATAGTTTTGTGTAGAGTCTTTAGGGTTTTCTACATAGAATATCATGTCATGTCATCTGTATATAATAGTCTTACCTCTTCCTTCCAATTTGGATACCTTTTAATTTCTTTTGGTCTGATTGCTGTGGCTAGGACTTCCAATACTGTGTTGAAAAGAAGTGGTGAGAATGGGTATCCTTGAATGAAAAGACAACCTACGGAATGGGAGAAAATATTTGCAAATGATGCACTGACAAGGGTTTAATTCCAAAATATACTAACAGCTCATACAACTCAATAACAAAAACAACCCAGTCAAAAAGTGGGAAGAAGACCTAAATGGACATTTCTCCAAAGACATACAGATGGCCAATGGGCATACGAAAAGATGCGCAACATCCTTAATTATTAGGGAAATGCAAATCAGAATCACAATGAGCTATTGCCTCATACTGGTCAGAATGGCCATCATCAAAAAGGCTCAAATAATAAATGCTGGAGAGGGTGTGGAGAAAAGGGAACCCTCCTACGCTGTTGGTGGGAATGTAAATTGGTGCAGCCACTATGGAAGAGTATGGGGGTTCCTTACAAATAGAGCTACCATATGATCCAGCAATCCTGCTCCCAGGCATATGTCCAGAAAAGACAAATTCTAATTCAAAAAGTTACATGCACCCCAGAGTTCACAGAAGCACTATTTTCAATAGCCAAGACATGGAAGCAACCTAAGTGTCCATTAACAGATGAATAGATAAAGAAAATGTAATATAATGGAATATTACTCAGCAATAAAAAAGAATGAAATGCCATTTGCAGAAACATGGATAGACCTAGAGAATATCATACTAAGTGCAGTATGTCAGAAAGACAAATGATATCACTTATATAGGAAATCTAAAAAATAATACAAATGAAATTACTTACAAAACAGACATTGGTAACCATAAGTTTGTTTTCTAAGGGGAAAGGGATGTGGGGAGGGAAAAACTAAGAGTATGTAATTAACAGATACACACTACAAATAAAATAGATGAGCAACAGGATTTACTGTATAGTTCAGGGAACTATATTCAATATCTTGTAATAGCCTATAATGGAAAATATCTGAAAAAACATATATAAGTGAACCACTTTGCTGTATACCTGAAACAAACCATATTATAAATCATTGTACTTCAACTAAAAAAGACAAGTAAAACAAAACAAAAAAGCTGTAAAAGTTTATTGTCCCAGAACACTAAGAAAAGTAGGTGGCTTGGAGTTTGCAGTTTAGTGGACTAAATAAGCCCACTTAGTCATCGTGTGATTAAAATACTGTTTTAAAGGGAAGTTCGAGAGTAGGCAGAAGGAAGATAACAGATTTTGAGTAAGAAGGGCCTTGATAAAGGAGTTCTCCAGTTTCGGGACAGATGGAACAGGACAAAAATAGGCTCAGATACACAGTGGAGGATCAGTGAAGAAAAGAATGGAGACTTGATCAGAAATGCGTCAATTCTCTTCATTTGGGCTGAGAGCTTCTACCACCTCCTTCCTGAGATCCTTTGCAGTTAGTTGTCATGGACTAAATGTTTGGGTCCCCTTCAGATTCACATGTTGAAGCTCTAACCCTCAACGTGATTGTGTTTGAAGATGGGAATTTGGGGAGATGAGGGTTAGACGAGGTGATGAGAATGAGGCTTGTGATGGGATTAGTGTCCTTACGAGAAGAGACACTAGAGAGCGCTCTTCCTTTCTGCTGTGTGAGGACACAGTAAGAAGGTGGCTGTCTGCAAGCTGGGAAGAGAGCTCTCACACCAGCCACACTGATCTTCAACTGCTCAGCCTCCAGAATTGTAAGAAAATAAATTTTCTGTTGATCAAGCCATCCAGCCGATGGCATGTTGTTATGGCAGGCTGAGCAGACTAAGTGTGTAGCAATATACCGATACTTACTTACATCTGTTCACTCATTCCAGCATGTGAGTTCAGTCATTTCAAATGAATCCTATTGTCATTATTCCAAAGCAAAAGAGCCCCTTAAGGTATTTTTATATTTACATGGATTGAGTGCACCCTGAGTATTGAAGCCCAGACAGATCAAACCAGGAAAGCATCCCTTACATAACGCTGCATTAGTTAAGATTATTTCTGCCTGGGAATGCTACAAGTAAGTGAATGAGGATAAAATAGCTAAATAGGCCAACTTCTCTGCACAATTCAAACTGGCAATAAGTGTTGGAAATCCTAGGCTGAAGTCTTTTTAGTGGCTCTCTTCCTCCACCTTCTGGACATTTGGAGATATAACAGGGCTGTTTGTTACGCATTTTTTTGCTTTTTAATTCTTTATCACCACCCTTATTGTGTACCATCTATTCATGGTAAAAGCTTCAGTAGACTTAGTAGTATGAGAGAACTTCCTTTATATGATAGTCTATTTACAAAATATCTACAGCAAACTCTATTAAGAATAATCACATGCAGACTACAGTAAGAACTCCTACCAATCAGTAGGAAAAAGACGAAACCCAAAAGAAAAATGGGCAAGAGCTATGCATATCGAAAGAGCCACTAAAAATTGAAGTGCTCAGTCTCATTAATAATCCAGGAAATGAGATAGCACTCTATACGCACGGGAATGACTAAAATTAAAAAGTCTAACAAGACCAATTTGGGGTGGGAATGTGAAGCAACAGGAGGTCGCATCACTGTTGATTAGAGTGTAAATGGTACATTGATCTCAGAAAATACCGTGGCATTGTCAACTAAATTTGAATATTTGCGTTTCTGTTATCAAGCAATTCCACTCCAGGTATATAAAATGTGTGTGAGTGAACCCCAAGACACTTGTTCAAGAGTGTGGATAACAGTAATATTTTTAATATCCGAATGTCCAGAGTGGAAACCATACAAATGTCCATCAACAGCAGAAACAGTACATACGTTGTGGCATATTCATCCAGTGGAATACAGAAACAAACAAAATGTGGACTCTTACAAATGCAATGTTGATCAAAAGAAATATACACACTGTACAATCCCATTTATACTTGCTGTAAAAAGACAGCAAGACTGCACTACATGTTTAGGTATGCTTAGGTTTAAAGAATAAAAGAGAGCCAAAAAGATGACTATATTTAAGTACAAATAGTGGCTACTTTTGAGGAGGGAGGGATTTGTGTTTTGGAAAGGGCATGCAGAGGTTTTCTGGGGTTCTGATAATATCCCCTCTGACCTGGGAGATTTACATGGGTGTTAAATTTAACATAAATCCTTACACTATAATTTATATTTTACCTATATTTCTGCATGTATATTATATGTCACAGTACAAAAAGGTTAAAAGATATATTTTCTTTTAAAACCCAAGGCAAAACCATCAGATATGTGCTCTTTGCCCAAGCTAATGAGTCTTGCAAAATACTCCCACAAATTCAGATACTATATCTCCAGGCCTGGCACAGCAGCTTGAATCTTCCTTTTGCTGTCGTAATGATAGTAATATTAATAGCAAAAACAATAATGGCTAATATTCATGTCAAGCACTACTATTAATGCATTCCACATCTCATGTCATTTAGTCCCTATTCACCCTAGGATAATAATACCCTAGGAAGTAGGTATTACTTTTATGCCCATTTTACAAATGAGAATACAGGAACAGAGGAGTTAGTTGACAGCTTGTTAGTGGCACAGTTAGAATTCAAATACAAGGGTCAGAATTCCAAATCCTGTACTCTTAATCACAACAGGTAGCTTCAGGCTTCCTATGGCCTCAGTATCCTACAGGATGTTTATCCATGCCGGTTTGATTCTAGGTTTGGAGATCTCTTAGACTTGTAGCATTAAGAACAGAGAAGGCTCTGAGGCCATCCTGCTGAGCTGATTTGGCCCCATTTGTATCTGAGTTACTGGTCCCAGATGGGGTGATATCTGCTAGTGAGAATTAAATGCAAGAGGCTTTTCATGTCCTAATAAGATCATTCCCTGGCCAGCTCAGAACAAACCACTTAAAATGTGTAAGCCTTAGTTTTAAGTCCTGAGTGAGCAAAAGGTTGGGTTTTCTTTTGAGGTGAAATATATTGTATCTTAATTACTCCATACTGAGACTCACTTTCTTTGTGGATTTTTAAACATTGCTTTTGCAGTGAATTCTGAAAGTGTTTAGAGTTGTGCTAGATGTCATGAAATTTTTCTCCCTGAAATAAGGGTGAACATTTACATTAATTAAAAAGATTGTTTTTAGTTAGCCTGCAGAAAGTCTTAACAAGATATTCACTTGTGAGAAGATATAAGAATGGAGGGATGTAGGTAAATAGCACACTGGTGCAAACTACAATCAATAACTATTAACTACATGGTATAAAGGAGTTCAATAAAATTTGAGGGAGAAGAGAAAAAGGAGGAAGAAGAGAAGGAGGAGAAGAAAAATTGGTGATGATATGGTTGTAGGAATAAAAGAAGGACACAGACTTTTCATTTGAAATAACCCTCAAAAAGCAATACATATTTCAAGGGACAAGCCTCCTCACAGAGCTGCTGAGAAACATTAGAGCCCATGTTGAACAGGCCTTTGGTACCCTGGGGTCCTATTAATGACTAGAACAAAACTGTGCTTACTTCAAAGTCTTATGGGTCCTCCAAACAGTACAGATCTGGTCTTTGAAAAATACACACATTTGCATAGCATGTGATTCGAAGCAGCCAGTATTACCTGATGTAACTGTGGAAGTTTGGTTGTTTTCAGTTAGGCAGAAAGCTGGAATAACACATTCACCCCGTTTATATTCTTTCTTTCTCCTTCTGCTGTTTGTCATACATTTCCTGAGAGGATAAATCTCAGTATAGAAGGAGCCATGACAAGGGCATCCAGTACTTAATAAAGATTATATGCTGTGTTCAGAAAATGCCCAGCGTTAAAATGAAGGTTAGAAAGGATTTCTTGGCTGGCTGTGTTTCCTTTAATCCCATTATCTGTGGCCTTGAATAGGATTAAGGCTCGGAGGAAGGGATAGGAGGAGGTATGGATAGAGGGGGAAAGCAGGGCCGTGAATGGTGTGTGGCAGTATTTTCCACAGAATTGCTCTGCCAGCCTGTAGTGAGAAGACTTTCAAGCCAATGCAGGTGCATGTTAAAAATATATTGCAACAAGGCACTGAAATTCTTCCATGTATATATATGACCAAAAAAATGTACTTTGTTTAATTTTAAGCCCCTTTCTATTTATTTGAATAAAAATTTCAAAAAGAAGGGAAATAAAATAAAATAAAATAAATTGGTGGAAATTTCTAGTACAAGTCGTTACTCTCTCTGAGGGAAGAGGAACTAAGTTTCGTTTCACTCCTATTTTGTCCCAGGCACTTTGTCATGTTAGAAGAAAATCTTCCAAATCTATTCCCTTTAAACATACCTGGTTTTAAGGTTTAAAGAAACACTTTCACTGTATCACCATGTTTCTTATACTTTGGATGCCTAAGTGCAGCAGCTGAGGGACAGCATGGAGTAGTAGAAAAAATATAACATTTAGAATGAGATACACCTAGGTTTCAATCCTGCCTCTGGCTTTTACCAAATGTGAGATTGGGGTACTTTCCTTAATTTTTCTGAGCCTGTTTCTTCATTTGCAAAATGATAAAAGGCTCTACTATTGCCTATCTTGCAAGAACGCTGTGAGAATTCAATGAGAAATGCAGATGAATAGTTTAAAAGCCAGGCTCGTAGCAGACACAGCCAGCCTTCAGCCTGTAGAAGCTATGATTACTTTTTATTTTCCTATTCATGAGATATTCATATATGAGGTGAGGACTAAACTTTTGTTCCCACCACTTTCCAATTTTAAGGTAATTTATTCTACAGGCAAGGCAAAGAAGGGGTAGGAACCTCAATCACAAATTCATAAAAATCTTCTCTGTAGGTTTATGAAGACAAGAAAAAAGAGAGAAACCAAAAAGGAAAATGAAGATAGGAATGAATTATAGTTTTTTCTTCAAGATAATTCAATTTGACTTTTATTTATCACTGTCATTAGGTTTTGCCTTTCAATACTAAAGTTTTTTGTCATTCACTCGTCTATCAAGAATTTTTCATTTTCAAAATTTACTGAGTATTGACCCTTTGAGGGACAGCAAATTTTTTTTGGACCTAAGTTTTTTTCCCCCCATACCTGTCTTGAGAAACAAGAAAATAGCGCCAGAATGGCCAAATTAGAAATCTCACTTGAGATAAAAACACAGGGCGGCATTTGACGTCACGTTAGACCACCTGAAAGTGATTTTTTTCCTCAAGAATCTGTACTGTTTGAAGGGAATGAAATATATCTCAATGTTAACATGGCAGCATAAATGTTTTAATTAAGCCAGTGCCCAGTGTGGGTGTGGAATGTTTAATTAGACCCCGTGGGTATCAGTAATGTCTACCAGATCTAGGGATGGTTTCTACCCCTGAGAGGATAGCTTTGCAGAAAGGTGTCTGTAGGCTTGCCTACAAATGGCCGGTCACCATAGAGGTTTCTTTTTCTCCCTGAGAATGTTTACAAACGGAGAAGAATTTTATTGAGTCCATATCTCATTACAGAATCCATCTCACCATCAGTTTCTAATGAAAATGGGAAGGGGAGAAAGAGCGAGAAGGAGAGGGGCTGAGTGAACTCAGGCAGGGGTTGAAGCTTTACACAGCGCCTCCCTCTTACTGGGCCTCTCTCAAAGCTCTCACAGTCACATCCCCTGGGCGGTTTGAATTCCAGATAAATTGAGGAGCTATGTCTCCATGGGAACAGCATGGAGAGAACAAAATGGGGAATAAAGTTAATATTTATAGCCCATGACTGTTGATTTTATGTGCTGGCTTTATTCATTAAGTTATCTTAGGGCTGCGATTGGCACAGGAAGATAAGGCTCATGGGTGCTTTAGTTCCCAAATCTATTTTTTCCATTCCTTTTCCAACCCATCCCTAAAACGTCAAGCCCAAATAGTGAGCATGAACTGTAAAGTTTATTTGCATAACTTTCCTTGGGCAGTGTTTTGTAGATGAAACATAGGCTTTGGAGTCAAGACGATGTGGATTCAATCCCAGCTCTGGCACTACCCTGTTTCTTCATCTCTAAAATAGGAATAACGATACTTACCTCTGCCAGCTGGTGGGGGGATTCAAAATGATGCATGTTAAGTCCCTGAGTCTGTTGCAGGCAGAGTCAGCCCTTCACAAATAGTTGCTATTATTCATATTATTGACCCTCTGCTCACTTAAATAGCTCGTCACATTTTGATTTGTAAAAAAAAAAAAAAAAATAGGGCTAAGGAAGAGAAGGACAAATCATATTCTTTAGCAGAGTTCAATGTTACCAGGAGACCTTATATCTAGAACTGGAAGAAAACATTTTATAATTAAACATCTGGATTCTTCGGGCCTAAGAAGCTTAAATAATTACCTCTTTTCAAGGCATTATTGCTTTGATGTATGTTTAAAAAGTATCTTGGCACTTCCCTGGTGGCGCAGTCTTTAAGAATCCGCCTGCCAGTGCAGGGGACACGGGTTCGCGCCCTGGTCTGGGAAGATCCCACATGCTGTGGAGCAACTAAGCTCGTGTGCCACAGTTACTGAGCCCACGCTCTAGAGCTCATGTGCTGCAACTACTGAAGCCTGCGTGCCTAGAGCCGGTGCTCCGCAACAAGAGAAGCCACCGCAACGAGAAGCCTGTGCACTGCAACGAAGAGTAGCCCCCGCTCGCTGCAACTAGAGAAAGCCCGCGCGCAGCAATGAAGACCCAACGCAGCCAAAAATAATTTTTTAAAAAATCTGATATCGCCTGTGACATCTGCATTTTACTATTATTTCCAGGCTGTTAGAGAGGCCCATTTCATCCACCCTGAGAGTCAAAGGCACAGAGGATATATACACCCACATACAAAAGCCTCTGCCAGCAGAGTCTGTTTTGTCATGGAAACCCTTGTCATTTCCAGCTGGAGAGTGAGTGATGATGTCATTATCAAGAGAGGACCAGGGACCAGGCTGAGCACCCAGTCTGAGCTGCAAGCCTATAAAGAATTATATTTCATAGTCAAATGGTCATGATACGAAGACAAGCCATCGGCACGAGGCACTTAGGCTTTACATAAACATGTACTGTCTTTGGCAAGGAAAGTATTGGGCTTGAGAATTTGACTTGATGAGCAGTATCTGTATGTATGTGATTTTAAGAGAATGCATGAAGCTCTGAAGGATCTGTACTGTGTTTAGTGAAACTATAAATGACTCCTGTGGTCTAGTGGTTCATTAGACAAAGTGCAACCTGGTCTGGTCAGAGATCCACTGATTAGAGTTGGGGACAGACCGGCTGCACAGGAGAGGCTCTGACAGCCAGACCAGGAAGGAGGGCTTCAGCAGCCTGATGATAGGACCTGTGTCCAAACAGAGACCCTTGGAAGAGGAAAAAAGGGGAGCTCATAGTACCTATCCCAGGAGGGCAGGCTAAATGAGGACTGTTCCAGCAAACCAGGGTGTGTGGTCACTGCACGTGAATCATGGACACGACCTGATTTTCTCATAGAGAGCAGCTCTGCTGTTTTAGCTCCAGAAGTGTGCTGTGCAGCAAAGGATGGCTGAGAGGGGAATACTGGTCACCTACATGCAGGTCAAAAGAAAACACCAAGCTAGGGGTCCAGATATCACCTCAAACAAATCAGCCCTGGCCGAGCCATCACACACACACGACCCCAGCAAGTCTCATTCTAAGAGTCACCCAGGACACCCTCACCACCACACCAAAAGAATCACAGTCTCCAAAAAAGAAACCTGGAAATGTGCCTTATAGTATCTCAGGGCTAAAAAGACGTTTAGCAAGCATTTAGTGCAATTTTGTCTTTTTATAAACTAGGGTAGCAGAGCGGTTGTAGCCTGAGCTGTGCACGAGGCAGGCCCGAATTCAGAGCCTGCCCCTGCCCCTTTCAGCTGGGTGGGCCTGCGCAAGGTGCTGAGGCCCCCTGAGCCTCTGGGCTTTGTCAGGAGGATGTGTACTATGTATAAAGCGGTTTGGGCACTGTCTCCACGTAGAGTAAGACTTCAATAGATAGAAGCCACTGTTACTCTTTGACTCACCTCGCGGTCGTGGTGCTGGTTCAGGGCACAGCTGTGAATGAGATCTTTAAACTAGGTTACACTTGTCATATTTTCTGTGCTAATGTCAGGCAGAAGGAACCGATATCAACCCAAAGTCATGTACATATATTTAAACATTTTTTCATTTGGAATAATTTCGAATTCTAGAAAAATTACAGAAACAACACAAAGAATGCCCACATACCCTTCATGGAGATTCCCCGGTTAACTTTTACATTTGCCTCATCACTGGGTCTCTATACGTACGTAAGCACACACAGATACACACCCACACACATATATAAAATGCCTATTATATGTATGTGATGTATATTTCCCCTCTAAGCTATTTGAGGTTTACAGACCTGCTCCCTATTACTCTTTAATACTTCAGTTTGTAATTTCTAACAAGAGTACTCCCCCACCTGATGACAGTACAGTCTGGAAATTAACGTTGATACTCACCAGCAGTTATTTCACAGACAGCGCCCCCCCCCCCCATTTGTTTTGGCTGTTGTTCCAATGTTGTCTTTTTTAGACAAAGGAGCCAGTCAAGGAGTATATGTTGCATTTCGTTCTCAGGTTTTCTCTCTAGTCTCCTTAGATCTGGAAATGTTTCTGTCTTTCCTTATCCTTCACGGCCTTAACATTTTGAAGAGTACAGGCCTGTTACTTTGTAAAATGCTCTTTATTTTGGGATTGTCTGATGTTTCAGCATCATTAAGTTTAGGTTACGCATTTGGGGCAGGTATATCGAAATGCCGTGTTTCCTCAGTGTAACATATGAGGATACATATATAGATCTGGCCCATGAGTTGGACTAGTGTTAATGTTTATCACTCACGGTGATATTTGACAGGTTTCTCTACTTTAACGTTAATAAGTATTTTTTAACTTTTTAAATGAATAATATTAGGTATTTTGTGGAAAGATACTTTAAGACTATATACGTATGCTGTTCCTCATCAAATTTCCACCGTTTGTGGTATTCATTGATGATTATTGCCTGAATCAATTATTATTATAATTGCAATTTGATGATTTTAAGATTCCATATTCTTTCTATATTTATTACCTGAAATTTGGCTGTGAGTTAGAGTTTTTTCTTCTATTTTTAATCAGTATGGCCTCATTAGTTTCTTTTATTTAATGGGTCACAATCTATGACTATCATTATTTTGATGCTCAAGTTGTCCTAGATTTGGCCAGTGGAAGGACTTTCAAACTGGGTCCTGTATCCTTTTGACATGTTCCCATAATTTTTAAGGCATTTGCCCACTTTATGGGGCATAAGATATATCAAACTTGTACTTTCCCTGCCCTTGCCCTGCAAGCAGCCATTTCTTTAAAGACCCCTCTTTCCTTTTAGTGGAAGATGATATTTAGTAACCAATATCTAGGTCCTAGATGTGATCATTGCTAATAGATTGTCATTGCTACTAGGTCCTCTCAGGAGGCAGAGCTAAGAAATAAATGTATGCATATACATATATATGTACAGAAATCTCATCTATCTATCTATCTATCTTAGATACTGTGCATTCACATCAATACCTCCAAATCTAGTTCAACACCACTGGGTTTCCATATTTGTAACTATTCTGAGAATGAAGAACCTTACTCCAATTATCTCCAAATATATTTACTTATTTGTCGATCTCTGTGTTTAATCAATATAAATAAGATGCATCTTCCTTTTTTTCCCCTCTTGAGAGTTTACTGTTAAACTAAAGCAGTAATTCCCTTCACACACAGAGCACATTGATTTCAATGAACTCATTTTGGAGGTCACAACATAGATGGAGCAGAAGATATGAACTTGGGCCCTGGAAGCAGACCTAGGCTCTAGTCCTGGCAGTGTACTTACCAGTTGTGTGATTTTCAAAGAATTCTTTACCTCTCTAAGTCTCAGAGGATAATAGTATCAACCTCAAGAGTGTGTTGTGAGGATTAAAGGAGTTAAAGGAGCTAATGTATAATAGCTGTTAACACAGTGACGAGCACATAGTAAATACACAATGAATGAGAGCTACTTTAACTATAATTGTATTTTCTACTTAATATAGGAAATTTTCTCTAACTTTCTAGGCCAGGATACAATTTTGGAAAGACAATTACCAATAAGCTTCAAAATTCATTAAAGCTTAGAGATAAGACAAATCGTAAAAACATTTTTATTACTCATATCTCCATATGAGAGAAAGAAACTGTACTTAGCACATAAAAACCTATTCATACCTGACTTTCTTGGTCTCTGTTGAACATAAAGGGAAAATTGTGCTCGATGTTACATCATCTTTTTCTGATCTGGAGTAATCATCTACCTTGAGTCAAAATCGGTTGATGAATTGCCTTTTAAAGACCTTCAGGGAATTCCCTGGCGGTCCAGTGGTTAGGACTCAGCGCTTTCACAGATGTGAGTCTGGATTCAATCCCTGCTCGGGGAACTAAGATCCTGCAAGCTGCGTGGCGCAGCCAAAAAAACCTCCCCAAACAAAAAAACCTTCATCAGCTTTTATGAGGAAACAAAAGCTTTTGAGCATGCTCTGTGCATTAGATATGAATGTGATCGGAGTAGAAATGAAGATGATGAGAGCAGGACCATAAAGGTAGACTTTATTTCAAAAGGAGTGGCCAGCAGTTAGCGAGAAATAGTGGACATAAGACAACAAATGAGTACGTACATACTTGTTCAGGTTCCCAGATGCCTACGCCCCGTATTTTTTATGTTCTCCCACTGATATGATAGAGGAATACAGGTAGCAAAAGGTGGATAACAGGCAAACCATAATCAGAAAAGCTTCCTGGCAGAGCTGCGGGCATGGGGTGGATTTTTCTGTCTTGAGGATCTGAGTGGGGACTAGACATGCATAATCCCACAACAGGCAAACTCAAGGAACGGGCAGACAAAAGCTCAGAGTTAAGACACTACTCCGTTGCTTTCCTTTTGTATTAGCCTGTGTGACATTCAAACCGAGTGAGCCTTCAAAGTGAGTCAACCGTGTCTGAACTTTCAATCTTCTGAGGCAAAAGGTGCTTCACCAGCAGCGTGCAGCCGCAAGGGCAGCAGCAAACAGAAAAGAAAGAGTTCAGAAGTTGTGTAAGAGGGAAACCTGGAGACTGAATGTGGAATGCAAAATAAAAAAAGAATATCTGATGTCTGAAGCGTGGATGACTGAAATGGTGGTGGGATAAAAGACAGGGATGTCTAGAGGTAGAGCTGATTGGGGGAAGGAATGATAAGGTTGATTTTAGACATGGTGAGTGTGAAGTACTGGCAGGATGCACAAGTGGTATCAGCTGACAGGCACATGGACCAAGAGAACAGCCTTAGGAGGGAGGGCAGGGCTGGAAATTAAGATTTGTAAATTGGGCTAGGAAATCAATGTGGGTATGATTGCTATTCAAGGCAATTTCGGGGGAAAGGGATGATGATTTAGGGTAAAATCATATTGGGTGGGGTGCTGGGAAGAAAAGGAAGACTCAGTTAAGAGGATAGAGCTGGGGCTGAGGAGGGCCAGGACAGCGGCAGGGCCACAGGAACTGAGGAGGATCCTGGGGGCTGTCTTTTTTTTTTTTTTTTAACATCTTTTATTAGAGTATAATTGCTTTACAATGGTGTGTTAGTTTCTGCTTTATAACAAAGGGAATCAGTTATACATATACATATGTCCCCATACCTCTTCCCTCTTGTATCTCCCTCCACCCCACCCTCCCTATCCCGCCCCTCTAGGTGGTCACAAAGCACCAAGCTGATCTCCCTGTGCTATGCGGCTGCTTCCCACTAGCTTTCTATTTTACGTTTGGTAGTGTATATATGTCCATGCCACTCTCTCACTTTGTCCCAGCTTATCCTTCACCCTCTCCGTATCCTCAAGTCCATTCTCTAGTATGTCTGCATATTTATTCCCATCTTGCCCCTAGGTTCTTCTGACCTTTTTTCTTTTTTTCTTTTTTTAGATTCCATATATATGTGTTAGCAAACGGTATTTGTTTTTCTCTTTCTGACTTACTTCACTCTGTATGACAGTCTCTAGGTCCGTCCACCTCACTACAAATAACTCAGTTTTGTTCCTTTTTATGGCTGAGTAATATTCCATTGCATATATATGCCACATCTTCTTTATCCATTCATCTCTGGGGGCTGTCTTAACATCCAATCCACCATGAGTCTAGGATGCCTTTCTGCAGTGTTAAGACTGAAAACTACATTTCCCAGATTTCCTTGCAACCAGAGGGTCTGGATGTGATGCAGGTTCTGAGAATCGGGTGATGTGAGTGAGGCTTGAAAGATGTAGATAGCACTTTTGGGCTGCTTCTGCTGGCAAGAAGGTCATGGGACTGTTGGCTCCCTCTGCCCTTCCTGGCCAGTGTTCAGCATTCCCACATCAGCTTCCCGAGGGACAAGAGGCAAAGGCCTGGGAATCCATGTTTTGCTTGTGTGGCTCTAGCAGAAAGTTCCGTTGTGGTGGCTTCCTGATCTCTGGATCTCAGCAAAGGCAATATGTTCAGTGGTTCCAGAGGCGGCTTCCTGAATTCTCATCTTCCTGAGTGGAAGAGGTAGTAGCTCTCCTAGTGGGTTCTATCTGCTGTGATCTGGGAGTCATTCCTGAGGGCCCAGTCTAGAGCATGCTCTTCAGTCCTTCCAACAATTTTAACAGTGTTTAAATCCCCCTCTGCTGAAAATACTGTGGTGGTTTCTGTTGTCCGCAACTGACCTCTAATTTGATACAAAATCCACTGGAGAAAGGATATTCCAGAATAAAGGGCTAATCAATAATTCAAAAGCTGTCAAAAAGTCAAGATGAGGATTTTATGCATGCATGCCAGCATCCATCCATTATAACAATTAACATTGCAAAGTCCCTAATGGGTACCAGGTACCACACTGGACATTTGGGAATACTGTACAAAGATGAATAAAAGTCTTTCCCCTCAAGGATTCAGTCTAGTGGGGGAGAGAATCATGAATATAAATGTAATAGATTGTGGCAAGCACAATGATAGAGGCATATTCAGAGAGTTAGCATTAGAAAAGAGGAAGGGCACCTAACCTAGAGTGAGACTCTGGGAGGAAAGTAGGTTTCTTGAAGGGAGAAACACAAGCTAAATATTGAAGGATGAGTCTTTTTATTTAGTTAATAAATACCGAACGCTTACCATGGGTTAAGCATGGTGCTAAGATCTTTATATGCTAGACCTCATGGAATCCTCCAAACATTCACATGAAGTGGAGAGTATTATTAGCAGAGGCAACAGCATTAGCAAAGGCAGGGATGAGAAACACTGTTCCAGTTGACACCTGAAGATAGGGCCCCATCTCCCACCCTCTGCAAGACGGTAGGAGCCCAACTTGGATAAGACAACAAACCCAGATGAGTTTCACATGGACCAGCACCTCTCTTCCAGCTTTTTGTAGTTTTTTACCTCTCTGGCCTGCTCAGCCTCCTTATTCCCTCATTCTCCCCTTAAAACTCTGTTTTAGATTTGCTTTTATCATAATATACCACCAGGTACTGATGTTATGCAGGAGGAAACGTATAGCCTCAGCTGCCAGCTTTTACTGGAAGGTATCTACCAAATGAACTTGTGACTAGCGATTAAATTGGCCTAAAGCAGACTGCAATGTTGTGGGAAAGGAAACTAAAAGCCCGTGCACCCTCCTTCTGTGGAGAGGGTCATATTTGATCCCTGAGACCTTCCCTTAGTGCCTACTGAGTACCTCTTTAAGATCAGTAGGTGAATACTGATCTTCAAGGGCTGGACAGAAAGCATTCTAGCCATCGTAAAGGTCAAGGTCATCCTCTGGCAGTGTAGTTAACAAAACAGAGTTAACAATTTTCTACCACTTCTAATTAAAACTTGATTACTTAGAGGCATTCAGTTTGCTCATGATTGCTTAAGTTAAATATAAATGAATAAAGGAAAACCTAGCCAAAACAGAACTCCTGCTCTAAATTTTAAATCAACCTATTCTGTATGCCTGTTCAGAGGAAGCTGGTTGAGGTTAAATGAAGAACAATTTGAAAACTCAAGAATCAACCTAAGTGAAGTTATAACATATGAGAAACCTAAAGGTAAAAATATGTCATACACATTTTATTTGGTGTTTCATGCTAGGTCGATTAAAAAAAAAACAATTTGGTTGAACAGATTTTTCTTTTAATATGACTATGTGTACATGGACAACTGAGAACAGGGAAAAACCCCAAATTAATGTTTTTAACAAATTACAGCTGTTACTAAAGACGGTATGCTTGGATTTTAAGGAAATGGTCCAATAAATGAACAGTCCCGCATTCAATCTAGATTAATCAATCCCACTTTGAATAAAAACACATTCGAGTGGCAGAAGTTTACCTTTTTTAAACACTCCATAATAAAAAAATGCGTTCCCTCAGTGTTCTCTCTCCTTCAGTATTTAGTTATTAGTAGTCTCTCAAATGGTAAAATAAAATTGAATTTATATTATCAAATGAAAGTGCAAGTTTGTACAGCCAAGCTCAGCAGCGAAAGTGAAGAAGGATGAAGGGTGAAAGCTGATGGATGCCACGCAGAACAAGGACCTTCACGAAGGTATCATCCTGCCATGTCCTGGGTGCCAAACACAGTCCACATTCCATCATTTTTTCATTGCTCTTAAACGAGCAAAACCAAATTCTCTTTTTTATTTAAAGAAATATTAAATCTTTATTCTCCCCCACCTCCAAATAATTTGTGATCAGGTAAGGCAAAGGTAAGTCCCACCATCACTGGGGACAGCAGCAATAAACAGACTTCAGAAATAGCCCTGAATCATCAACAACATTCTCTCATGGTAACATAAGGAATGCATCTCATAAATCAAATTCTGCAACGTTGTCACATTGTTCTAATTTATTTGATTAGTTTATCTGAAAAAAACTTTATAAATACATTATTTAAGAGGACAGTAAATTATTTTCTTGCTCTGAAAAAATAATGTTCTTTTTTTTCACATTTTAAAACTGTTGAGTATGTTTTGCAAAAGGAGATGCAAGAAGAATGGGACAGTGGGGTTTGCAGAATGTCCATGTACAAGTTGCATTTACAAGAACCTGGTAATCTGCCTCTACAAATAGAGCTCTTTGCAATATAATATTTAAACAAACAGGCTTAATTTAAACATCTCTCCTATTCACTCTACTTGTTGAACCAAGAGGTACTTATATTTCAAGTATTACACTGTAAAAGGTAAAAATTTTTGTGCCAATTTTACATGTTAGCTTTTAAAGTCCAAAATATCTATGTGAAAAATCATGCCTACTCGTCCCATTTCTTTTACAGCCAAATGCTCTCATCTTTTAGAGAATGCAGAAAAATATTGATTTCCTAAGAAGGAGCACACTGGAAAAAGCTATTTTAAAGTACTGAAGAACAAGGGAGGATTTCTTTTTCTCTATTGGCGAAAATTATTAGAAAAGCTATCCAGTCTGTTGTCTTTAGCTGGTTTTAATAAAGTCTTTTCAAAATGATGGTCAAGAAACCTTTAGAAAACTGGGGAAGGGGAGATGCTCCTTTGTAGCATGGAAGGAATTCCATTAATTGTAGAAATTCTTATTAAATTTCTGCTTTGGTTCTTTAGAAGAAATGCTCATATAACTTCTATATTAGGAGACAGAAAAAAGAACAGATTAATATGACATTTATCTAAAATCTTAAAGAATACTACAGTAATATCTTACATTCCTAAAACTTTACCATGCTTTTATATACATTGTCTTATATAAGAACAGGCAATTTTATCAGGATCCGTGGTCTTATATGTAAGTGAATTCTACCACTAATAGGAAAACATGTCCTTTTCTTTAACTTAGGCTATATATCATTTCCTTTTCCAAACTGCGTTAAGTCAACTGTACTTTTCTTTGAGAACAGGGACTTTACATTCATTTGTCTTGAATCCTCAGTCCCCGATACTTCGGGTTCCAGCCATACGTTGGAGGTTACATAAATGTTGGTTGATAAGTAGTCATGACCACAAAAGAAACCTAACACCACTTAATATCACAGACACTGGACTATGTTCCTAGAGAAGGTATGGAAGAGTGAGAATGAAATGACAGGTACATCAAAAGGTGATTTAAAGCCTGGCGAATGAAGCAGGAAGTCATCTGAATGTTCCTTCCATCTCTCTGAATCTGTGACGTGACAAAGCAGGAAGCTGTACCAGGAATGTTTCCGCCAACACACAGGTAATCAGATTGTTCTCAAAGGCTTAAGAGTCAGAATGTCAGGCTTTATAGCTTCCACTGACAGCTGGACCTTCTTCCTTTTACAATCTAGAAAAGTAGATCACTAAAGGGAAGTTACACTCCCCAGGTCAGTATATTAGAGAAGGAAAAAAGACTAGCTTCATTTGGATAGGAGGTTCAAAGTTGGCTTTTTCAACCAGTTTTAAAGTGGGAAATATGTTAAAAGTGCACAGATGGAATCTAAATGACAAAACAATTTGACCACAAATAATGCTTTACCGACTCATCTATAAACATCCTGAATTTGCTTGGCTCTCTTCATAACAGTATAAAAAGATGCTGGTCAATACATGAAAGTGAGGTGCTGGGAGAGAAGCTGATAGAAATCAAAGAGGTTTGAAAAGACATGGAGCTGGATTATCCCACTTGTTCTTGACACTGATGGGACTGTGCTGTTGAGTTACTATGAGCACTGCACTGGTAATTTTTTTATGTTGTTATTTCTCTGGGTCCTGTAAAGCTATCGTTCTTTTTGCACAATGACTTCAGGTTAAGTGTGAGTTCCAGAGACAGGGTATAAGAGAGTCACTTGCAGTTTCAACAGCTACGGTCACTCAACAAGGGATGGAAGGCCCTTGGGCTCAGTATGCTCCTAGTCCGGAATATTAGTCGCATTACCTTAAATTGTAACTATCTTATTACATTTAAAAAGGACAACAGTATATCATCCCAGGTTGCTAAACCCAAATGAGAGAAAAATGGTGGGAGAACATGTTGGCAGTCTTAAAATGTCTGAAGAACTGAGAAAGATGGAATAGAAACCAAACAAACCTTTTCTCTAGTGGACAGACTGGGTTCAATGGCCACTCAGTTATGGTCTTCTGTCTTAATATGAAGCGTGATCTGGGCACGCAATATGAAGCACTGCCACTGGGCAATGAGTGCCGCTCCGTGAGGAGAGGCCCATGGATACCCAGTGGGTGCTGCGGACCGAATTTCTACACTGAGTGGCAGAACAAGAGCGGCCCTAGAAGTTGCCCAACCCAACTCAAAATTGAACTGCTAATGACCCATGCACAATCTCTTCCACGTGGCTTATTTGGTCCCTTGAAGGACAAAGTGTGCCACAGTCACACAGCAGAAGGTTCATTCCCTCTTGGGTGTCACATATTTATTTCTGATGATTACTGAAGGGAGTTCGAGGCAAGCTTACCTGCTGTTTGCTGTGTTTGAACACCATCTACCTGAGGCAGGGTCCCAAGTGTCCCTTCATCACCAAAGGCCAAAATAGGATTCAAAGGAATGTCTGGACTCTCGCTGTTGGTGACCTCTAATCTGGATGGTTTAGATCCAATGGGTAAATTTATAATTTCTTCAAAATCTTCATTCTGAACTGATATTCCATTTTCATTTGGTTGTTTTTCCAAATTGGGAGTACTACGGAGTTTGAAACATCAAAATCAAAAGGAGTTAGTATTAAAACTGGAAAACATTTTTAGGACAAACTGTTTTATAATAAATACTTCTATAATCTTACAATCGAAATGTTAGAATGATTGACCTCATCATTACTAACAAAAATGGTGAATTCTGACATATTTGTACTTTAAATTCTTATTTAAAAAAACAGCTTTTAAAAATAAAACTTATCAAGTGGACCAAGTTATCAATTAGAATAGATCCTCATCATCAACAGTTCTACATATATTTAACATGCCTGTCTACTGCAGGCATTTTATATCTCTTTGTCTTATAAAGAGTAGCCCTTATTAGGATCTGTACTTCAAAGATGAGGAGATTGTGGGGGGGATAATTTGCACAAGTCACACAACTACTGGGAGACAGTCCAGATTGAATGCGTGATCTCTGGTCCTATGTTTTTCTCATAATCCCATTTTTTATAGTCCCAGCTATTCAAATTCCAGCCCTTCCTGGGTGTCTCCAGCTTCCTAAAACATGTGCATAATTTTATAGGTAAATTGTTGAAGACCAACCTTCTCATCTTTGCCCCTTAAATCTGCCTCTGACCCCACCTTATTCTTATTAATTCATGGTTAATATCTTGGATTTTTGAGCTACATTTTTTAAAAAATAATTTATTTTATTTATTTATTTTTGGCTGTGCTGGGTCTTCGTTACTGCATGCAGGCTTTCTCTAGCTATGTTGAGCGGGGGGCTACTCTTCGTTTCCGTGCGCGGGCTTCTCACTGCAGTGGCTTCTCGTGTTTCAGAGCACGGGCTCTAGGCTTACAGGCTCAGTAGTTGTGGTGCATGGGCTTAGTTACTCCAAGGCATGTGGGATCTTCCTGGACCAGGGCTCGAACCCGTGTCCCCTGAATTGGCAGGTGGATTCTTAACCACTGTGCCACCAGGGAAGCCCTTCGAGCTACATTTAACTGGCCAACAAATTCTTAGTTTCTACCTATAGTTTCTCTTAGGGTTTTTTTTTTGGCTGCGTTGGGTCTTCGTTGCTGTGCGTGGGCTTTCTCTAGTTGCGGCGACCGGGGGCTATTCTTTGTTGTGGTGCGCAGGCTCAGTAGTTGTGGCTCGTGGGCTCGGAAGTTGTGGCGCACGGGCTTAGTTGTTCCACGGCATGTGGGATCTTCCCGTACCAGGGATCAAACCCGTGTCCCCTGCGTTGGCAGGCAGATTCTTAACCACTGCACCACCAGGGAAGTCCCTCTCTTAGGTTTTTCACTCCCTTTACACACTCCGTAACCAAATAGGCAGCCCGTTAGGTTATATGTTCATTATTATGCTTTACAATGCAGCAAAACAATGCCTGTGCACCAAATGAATGCTAGATTAATTTTATTGTTCACTTGATCTGACTGCAGCAGTAAACATATTTGCAAACTTCATAATTTGTTCAGTGGCTCATGTATAAAAAATGACCCTATTTGACAAAATTCTAGAGTTAAAATTTTCAAATGGAAAATATTAATAAGACTAAAAATGTGAAACAAAAATCATGATGATTTTAACTTCTAATACACACTCATCATAAACAATGTTTACCTGTAGACAGAGATCAGAAAGGCAGGTCTCTACTGTCAGTAATGCCAAAAATTGACCTTTCGTAAGTTAGTCTTTTTCCGTCTCCTTCCCAAATGGTGAAAATGAAGCTAGTAGACATCTAATCTTTCCATTTTTTTTTTTTTAAGGAATCTTTGCTTTTTTTTTTTTCCCTATAGAGGAAATAGTTTACTTTCCCCAGTCAGTGAGATACATTGATTTGTGGAACATATTCTAAAACATTTCTGATTTGGGTATTATGGTATTTTTTGTTAATTATTAAACCCTTTCTTCTAGAAAAAAAATAAAGATGCCTGACCTAAGTGCTTCACAAGGTATTGCAGGGTATGTTGAAAATATTATTTGTAAAAGTGACGTGGAAGAGAACATAAAAATATTATACAGATTCAGACTACAACGGTGCGTTTCCGCTATTTCACTAAGGAGGGGAGAAGAGGCTCGGCATCACGGTAGCCTACATTAGCGCGTGTGCACTCGCACACACACCCCGTCCTAATACCCGCCGTTATAGTGCTTGCGCTGCCACGCCCTTCCTCCTGCTCTTTCCCAGTACCAATGGGCTTTCTGTAATCAGGGGAAGAGTTTTGGTTCCCATCCCAGAGAGATTTTTAAGTAGAAGTTTTGGCAAAAGAAATGCATCTTCAAAGCCCTTGTTCCTTGACCATGTCAACTCCTGTCACCTTCCAGGCCTGCGTGTGCTGACAAGCTGCAATGGCAACGCCAACCCCAGGCTTGAATCAACAGCTGACCTCATTTCCCCTCCCACTCTTACCCAACCACCCCGCCCATTCTTAATTCTTAGCCATTAGAGGAATAATCATGCCCTATGCTCTGGATGAACAATTAGTAAATGTTCAGAGGACACTGTGACCAGCAGAAACTATAAAACTGAAGCTGAAGTTGCTGGGGTTAGGGTTTATGGATCTGTGTGTCCTCTTAAGATACAAGTATTGGCTTTTGAATTCCCCTTCTTTGGCTACTCTCTGGAGGTTGAAGTTGGATGCAAGACTCTTGAAGATATGTTTCAGGTTCTTATACAATGATTAATCACTTGATTTTACCACTGAAGAGAGTCAGCTAAAGTATAAGCTAATTGTATTCCTCAGAGAGAATTATCAGTGGCTTAAAAAACCTATCCCTTGTTATAATAATGGGGTTCTCTGTGGTACTTTTTATCCTTTTCTAAAAATCTCTGACATCAATGAACTAAATGCCATAAATTATAGTAGTTGGAAATGAGTATTTTATTTGAAAATCAAACTATAACTAAAAAAATGAAATATCACTTAATATATCTCTTGGGTAATTATGACAATAAATTTATTAAACATAATCAAACGCTTATTAAAATCTCTCTTAGGAAAATTATTTTCTTTGGTATTATACTGGGCAAATTAAAAAAAGTTTTTACTGTCCCAGACAGATATACATAGATACCTTATGACTTATAGTTATCTTAGGATGTCCATCTTAGGACAACTTGTCTTTTCATGGCTTCCAACAATATAAAATGTTGTATAGTATGTGTTTTTAGATTAAGAAAAGAATTTATGTATATCAAATCATTATGCCATATACCTTAAACTTATACAGTGCTGTATGTCAATTATATCTCAGTAAAACTGGAAGAAAAAAGATCTTAGATCTTAAAAGACATTTTTCTATCTATTAAAAAAGTTAATCTGAGGAGCTTCAATTCTCTTATGGTAGCAAAGACTCTGGCATTAGAGACAGAACTCATAATTCAGTAAATTCTGATAATTAAAAAGTTGCAGCTGAAAAATTTGAACATTATTATAAATATTTCTACAAGTTCTCTATGACTGGATTTCTAGGCACAGGCTATGATTACCCTTAATTTTCAGTTTTGAGAGCACTCTTACAACGCTGTCAGTATAAATGCAAGGGAACAGGAAGGCAATCTTTCTTTAACCCACACTTCTTAACTATTGTTAGCAACCATCTGTTTCCTCAATAAGAAGCTCTACTACTAGTAAAAGAAATATTGGCATCTAAATTACTTTTACTGAGGAACAAACCTGTGACTCACTATAATATTATATACAGTGAAAATACAGCTGCTGTATATCATCAAAGGGTGTGAAGATGGTCCAGGGTCATGCCAAATACATACAAAGGAAAGTATCAAATTATTCCCTGTAATTTTGTTTGATAGCCACACAAAAACCTCACCATCATATTTAGAGATTCAAGAAAAAAAGACATTTTCCTTTTCTCAGATTACAGAGTTACTAGCTCTACCAAACATTAATGAACCTAAATAAATCTTCATGTTAAAACTCAAATTCTGTCTGGCCCCAGAAAATTCTGGTGGGATTGGTGGGCCAAAAACAGTCGTGCTTTGCTCTAATGTGCATCAGTAAGAAAGGCCGCAGTTGTCTCACTCACCTCTCCACAGTCACTTCTGATTGGTGTGAGGCAACCACATGGGGGCTGGCTGCTGGTTCTCCTTGTCCTGGAGAGTTTGTCATATTTGGAAGTGCAGATACCGCTGGACATGGCAAAGAAGATGAAACAAAGGGTTACTACTACTCGACTATCAAACCCAAACCCCAGGAGCCAGAATGCCTGGATTTATGTCCTGGCTCTGCTAGTTACCAGCTGTGTGACCCTGGGCAAGCCACAAACGCTCCGTGCCTCAGTTTCCTCATGGATAGTAATAGTACCTAACTCATAGGCTACTGTGAGAATTAAATGTATCAACACATGCAAAGTACTTAGAACACTGCCCAGCACATTGTAAGGGTGGAAATCAGTGCTGTGATTATTTCTGCTTGCATCACATTGACTTTGGACAAAAAAGTATGTAATACTGAAACCAAAGCAATTGATGCAGATAACAGCAAGTTGATTTGGTCAGGCCGATGCTGAACAAATTATTACTGAAGGCTTTGGAGCAAATCACCAAGAAATACCCTAAGTGATGAAAAATATTTTGGAAAATTCAGTTTTAGTCCCACTTAAGAATGGTAGGGATTTCATGCATGGAAGGCCAGTGAATTGTACCTAACTGTGCTACCTAGTCATTCAATATTCCCCACTGGAGTCTAGTGTGAGCAAACAATATGGATGACTGACTTTAAAATCTGGGCCAGGTTTACGTAAAATCTTAAGAAGAAGAGACTAATAACTTAAAAGCTGCCAACATTTGCAAAGCTGGTAATAGGAATCTTCTGAGAAGACTTCTGATAGGTCTGCAAACTTGCCTGCCTGCCCAGCCTAGAATTCTCTTGGGAGCACTGGTGATACCATTCAGTCCTCAACCAAATGTGGGACCAGGAGAAGAGGAACATACGTTAGATAATCCTCAGGCCTCGTTTTAGCACTATTAACTCAAACCAAATTTATTATGAGAGTTGATAAACACAGGTGTGATGACTGACAAGTTACACCTTCCTTCTGGCCATTGTTCATTCTCGAATTGAGGTACAAAGAATAATCGAAAGAATTGATAGGGGAATAGCAGGAAGACACATGGAAAAACAAAAAAACCAACAAGGAGCCTGGCCATGTACAAACTACAGCATCGGCTCCTCAAATAATCCTGGGTTGGTGTAATTTACATTCTAAAATGCTCATTCTGATGACTTACTGGGTGCCATGCCTGCTTTAAGCCTGAATGTATCACAACATTCTTGGAGGCAACCTGTTAAAAATGCAGTGGGGTTAATATGCAACCATTAGGCTATTCTCCAAACAAATATAATTAGGGCATCTTTAAAAGAGAATGAAAAGCCCCACACTGAAGGGATTATGACATAGAGGAACTCGGATAGCCTCTACTGAAGTAAAACCAAATCCCCAAATACCAGTATTTTACATTTGAAAACCCCAGAACAGAGAATGTTCTTGCACATAAATCATCTCATTTGATCTTTACTCCAGTCTACAATAAACAGTAAAAGAAACTGAGGTATCTCTGGTCCTTTCTTTTCATATTGATACTGCAGATGAGGAAAGAGGAAGACTGAATAATGAATTATCGACCAACCACCTGTATGTACAATCATGAAGACCACGTGGAATCACGGAAGGAGCCAAATTACAAGCTGGTGACTTGGACTCCAGCTGTACGAGCTGGGCCTGTCACTCAATCTGAGTTCTCCTCGGGGGTAGGGACCTCGGCTGACCTGCTCACACTGAATCCTAGCACCTACAAAAGGGCCTGGCACACAAAAGTTTTCTGAAAATGCCTGCTTACTCCAAGATAAGGCATCTCCTATCTCACAGGCCTGCAATGGAAATTAAACAAGAAAATGTATGCAGATGTATCTGACACAAAGAAGGCATTTAATAAATATTAGTTGAGTGTGAGTACTAAAATACTAAGATAAATTTTACTTTTATATACACCAAATTTGGTTTAAAATCACCAAGAAATTAATCATCTTTGTCCAAAGCCTATGGCATATGAACAACTTTCTAATGAAATTTCAACAAATTTCAAATTTTAACTCTATTCTGAAGTCAGAACTAAAAGAAATAACATTTAAATCCTTTTCTGAGAAATGCCATAAGTACAAGTTGTCAAAATGTTTAAATTTAATGTCCTTAATAGCAAATATAAACACAGATTCCTTTAGCAGATAGTAAATGACAAATGAAATTTAATTTTATAAACTCAAAGAAAATTCTTCTAATCGTGTGTGTATATACACAGATACGTGTGTATACATATCTATAGAGGCATACATACACATAGATATATAGAGAGACATATATATGATATAAAATGACTTAAGATATTAAATACTCCATTAGAGTATAAACAAATGTGAAAAAAATCTGCTAGAAATGCTAGAGATTTTTAGATAAAGGGGATTATTTGTGGACTAGATGAGAAACACCTAAGCTTCTGTGAGTCAATGAGTATTTTTATTTTAAATCAATGTTTATCTTGACCTCCACAGAATAAATTAAAAAATTTTATATTTGTATTGATTTGAGTTCACTGAAATAAGTACCTGTTTCTCTAATGAGCGCTCCCTTGGTTATATCTCCATTTCTCTGATCAACGGTTTTCTAACAAAGAAAAAAAAAAAAAAAGATTTATTAATAAAAAACAAACAAACGAAAGTAAAAAAAAAGCCATTAAGAATAGTTAAAAAAAAGGCCATCTCAATACCTTATCTGAAGCTTCTGTTCTTCTGGTTCTTTTCATTATCTCCTCAAGCCGCTACAAAAAAGGCAGAATTGAGCAAACACATCAGATATGGAAAGAAAGCTAGCCTGGCGCATTTCACTGACTAAGCAAATAGCAGGGCATTGAAACATGTCCATTATTTTGGGAAAATATAATTGTCTTTGTCTTAACTGGAGTTACTCAAAGAAGTTGAAATTGGCTTAAGCCGCATGAATTGCAAGCAACTGTTTTTGGTGAAGCCTGAAACACCAAGAGCTATTTCTTTGGAGGAGAACATTAATACTGAGAGCTACTTTAGTTAACCTGGAATGGGCAGGACACTTTTGTTTTCTGATGGCAGTGAGCTAGTCTCTTGGTCTGGAGCCGGCTTCAGTCTAGGCAGAATCAAGAGCAGCAAGGGCGCCAGGCTGCGGGGGCAGAGACGCAACTACCTTCTTCCTCTCCAGGCGCTCCTGCTCTTCTCTCTGGAAATGCTTCTCCCGTTCCTGCCGGACCCTCTCTGCTTCTTCCCGAACACGAGCTTCTTCTTCTTTCTGAAAACGGGAAGTCGGTATCTGCTTCTTACACACAGGCCGTCTTTGCCCGCTGCCCTCAAGGTCCCGGGGCGCCCGAGGACGGAGAACGCGAGGACCACGAGCGCACACGGGGGAGACACAAGCACTCCTAACCACACGCTCAACAGCTTCCTCTTCCCATCTGGGCTGCCCCTTGCCCCATCTTGAGCCAAGGCTGTGCCGACCTGCTTCCCGGGCGGGAGCCGGCCCCCCGCTACCTGTTTCTGGATGCGCTCCATCTCCTCCCGCTCGCGCCGGGCCCGCTCCTCCTCCTGCCGCCGCAGCTGCTCTTCCCTCTCCCTGGCTTGCCGAGCTTCCAGCTGGCGGGCTTCCTCCTCTCGGCGGGTTCTCTCTTCAGCCACCCTTTGGGCCAATTCTTCTCGCTTTTGTCTGGAAAAAGACAAAACAAGACGAAGATACGTGAGGGGACTTCCTTGGCAAGGCGCGATCGAGTTTGTGGTTACCGCGAGAACAGTTTGTTGGGAGGTCTGGCCGACAGCATCCACTGATCCACGTGAGGCCACCCTCTCTCCTTCCTCCTCCCCTTCCAGCCTCCCGTTGCCTCGTGGGAAACAGACGCAGAATGTATCCACTCATATTCTGAGGAGAGCTTGTTTTCTTTCTTTCTTTTTTTTTTTTTTTTTGCGGTACGTGGGCCTCTCACTGTTGTGGCCTCTCCCGCTGCAGACCACAGGCTCTGGACGCGCAGGCTCAGTGGCCATGGCTCACGGGCTCAGCCGCTCCGCGACATGTGGGATCTTCCCGAACCGGGGCACGAACCCGTGTCCCCTGCATCGGCAGGCGGACTCTCAACCACTGCGCCACCAGGGAAGACCCTGTTTTCTTGTTTTTTTTTTTTAAAGGATCTGAAATATAACTATCTTTAAAGGCTGAGATCTGTTTAATCCAATAATGTGACTTTTTAGTAACGAATTTAACGCTCCCCTCCAAATCTCTGTAAGTAAATAAAGGTTATAATGTTCTGTTTCAGTACAGGGACAAGATGGACCATGTAAGCTCCCTGTTGGGACCAAGGGTAGGGCATGTCCAAGATGGCGGCCCAGCACTGGGGCTGCCGTCCTTTCTGGAGAGGCAGTTCTGCTTATTTGAAGAACAATTATATTGACATTAGCCTTATTAGCTCCAGAAGGAGGGCAACTAAGCAAACTGCCCCTGGCATACTGTCTGGCAGGCAGTCATGGGGCACTTAACTATCTCACGCAGCTACCCTCTGAGAGGAATACTATCTGGAAGAAAACATGAGCTGTTAATATGCAGCTTTAAGATAATGAGAAAGATAATGAGGAAACATGGAGATGAGAGATACGTTAAATAAAAAATTAAGACTGCACAACTGTACCTCTACTGTGGTTACAATTATGCAAATCTATGTGTGTATGTGTATATACACCCACACACTGTTCAGAGACTGGAAAGGGTGAACCAAAATGTACACAATTATTGAAATCTGGTAAGAATATGGATGATTTTTTTTTTTCTTTAAACCTTTCTCCCCAGTCCTTCGAAAACAAAACAAAAAACCCCTTCTCCATCAATTTTGTTGCACTGTCATTATAATAAGAAAATGTGGCTTACAAAAGTCGCTTAGTGCTCAGGGGAACACCAGGGGAGACTAATTCTGAAACAACTAAATAGATTCACCTTCAACACTACTATTACCTCTTCTCCCTGACTGCAGGCTTAATCCAAGGTGTCACTAGGGTGTCACTGAGCAGTGTCACTCCTTTACCTTTCGAGCTCTTTCGTCTCCCTCTTCTCCCTTTCGTCCTTCTCTCTCTGCTCTCGGGCCAGCCGCCTCTTCTCAGCTAGCAGCCTCGTGGCCTCTTCCGGGTCAGTGGTGCCCGCAGAGGTCTTCAGAGAAGCGATGGCAGTCACAGTGGATGAAGGGGCCGGAGTGGAGGCTGGAGCGGAGGCCGGTGCTGAGGCTGCCTCCGGAGCAGCTGTACAAACAAGTACAAGGAGAAAACCAGTTGGAAACAAAAGCCAAAGAACAACACAAAAACTAGCATCCCCCGCACCCCAGGCCTCGAATTCATCGCTATAAAAGAAAAGGGAATGTTTATTACTGCGCGTTCTCACGGTTTCACTGTATTCTATCTGTAACCGGGCAACAGATAACAAAAAGCCGCGTGTGTAAGTGAGACATCCGAAGCTGACACTCTGTCACCAAGCCTTATTTTTATACAAGTTAAATCAGTTAACAACATATATCGAATGTGTACTAAGTATAGAGCCTCATGTTAGGTTCTGTGGGAAGTTATACCCCAGGAAAAAGGAAGATGAGATCTTCCATTTGCCTTTCATTACGTTAAAAAAAAATTCCTTCTCTTTAGTGACTATTCATCACTAGAGGACTCAAGCCTTTCTGTGACCATGCCCAGTGTCCATACCACTGAGCCCGGACTCAGGCGGGAAGAGACCAAGGAAGAGGCCTCTTCTGTCTACCCAGAGCTGCCTCCAGGTCTGAGGAGGGAGGAACCAAGAGCCTCTTCGGGAGACGATGGCACCTGTGCTCCTTAGACATTGCAGGTCTCCACTGCCAGTTCTGATGCCAACATGCAAGATGAGAGTAGTTCTCTGACCTTATTTGGATTCAGGAAAAGGACCTAGGGGGCTGGGGCACCCCTGCCATAGGCACCATGGTGAGGTGTGACCCCTGGCACCTGACCACTCCAGACCCTCCTTTCAAGATCTGCATTTCTCCTCCTGCTCCCACAGATTTTTCTTTGCCCTCAGGACACTTTTTGGCCTTTCTCTTCTCCCTCTTTCCATGCAAACAGGTATTGGACTCATCCATTCCCTTACTATACTATCATTTGTCTTGAGTCACTATTCTTTCTTTGCCCCCCACCCTGTATCTTCAGATTAAGTCTTAAAGAGAAAACTCTTGAATGAAGACAATTTTCAGCAAGATACATTGAATTTCTAGTTCCAGGTGATTTTAAACTTCTAAACAGCATCTGGTTAACTTGGTAGAGATGAGATCCACTGGGTCTTTTGGAAAAAATTCTGACCTCTGTCAATCACATACGCTAAGCCAGTGGTCCCCAAACTCCAGTACACACAGGATAACTGCCACTCTATTTTATCTGGCAATCCTGCACAAGAGTCAACAGATGAGCTTAGTATCCTTCAGAGTCCTTGGATCCACCACGTATTCTGATTCAATAGGTCTGAGGTAGGGGCAGGTTCTACAGTTTGAAACATTATAGATGTGGTTTAAAAATATTTCCCTAAATTCTTCGAAAATCCTCCCTTTAAAAGATGCAGGCTAATCCCCCCAACTTGAGTGTGAGCTGAAGCTAGTGACTTGATTCTAACGAATAGTATGACAGAAATCGTGATTTCTGTGACTTCCCTGGTGGCACAGCGGTTGGGAATCTGCCTGCCAGTGCAGGGGACATGGGTTCAGTCCCTGGTCCGGGAGGATCCCACATGCCGCGGAGCAACTAAGCCCCTGTGCCACAACTACTGAGTCTGAGCTCTAGAGCCCGCGAGCCACAACTACTGAGCCCGTGCACCATAGCTACTGAAGCCCGCGTGCCTAGAGCCCGAGCTCCGCAACAAGAGAAGCCACTGCAATGAGAAGTCCGTGCGCTGCAATGAAGAGTAGCCCCCGCTCACCGCAACTAGAGGAAGCCCGTGGGCAGCAACGAAGACCCAAAGCAGCCAAAAATAAATGAATAAATAAAAAAAGAAAAGAAATCGTGATTTCTGCGTGTGTGACTTCTGAGACTGGGCATAAAAGATACTGTGGGCTCCTCGTGATTCTCTCCCCCAGCTCACTCATTCTGCAGGAAGCCAGCAGAGTGGACAGACTGTGAGGACATCCAACAGCCCTATGGAGAGGTTCATGTGTCACGAAACGAAGGTCACCTGCCGACAGCCCTGTGCATGAGCCATCCTCTAACAACCCAGCTGAGCTGCTCCCAAATTCCTGACCCAAGACTCTGCGTGATATAATAACTGTTTGTTGTTGTTATTAAGCTGCAAAGTTTTGGAATAATTTGTTACACAGCAATAGGATAAATGATAAAATGATTCTGATGCAGGTGCTCTGAATACCACATTTTGTCAAATTATTGGACTCGGCCAATGAAAGGACTCATAAACCACACCTGAATTAATATGCTGTGGCTCTGACCATAGGCTGTAGGATGGATGATTCTTTCTTTATATGTAGGAAAATTATATTCAAGAAAAGTTCCCCAGATTAGCCTTAGAGTAAAATTTTCAAGTGCCCAACAAGGGAAAAAAAGAAAGAAAGAGAAAGCTAAGTCAAAGCAGTGCAGGAGGAAAAGGAAGAGTGAATAAAGACAGCAAGCAACCCACACTCCACCACGAGTCAGTGGATTCCTACCAGGAGCAGCCTCTGGTTCGACAGGTGTCCCCTCTTCAACTGTGGCTTCTTCTACCTTCACCAAAAGTGCCTTGCCCTTTAGTGAGGGCTCATTGGCAACTTTCTGAGGTTCCTTCTCAGGGTCTTTTCTCTCAGGTTCCACTCTGACTTCTCTCTTGATGGGGCGGATGTTGCCGGGCGAGGGGGGCCGGACCTGAGCAGGGGCAGGTTTGACTGGTCCAGGAGGCATGGAGGATGCTGGTCTGGGGGTGCCAGGCAAGTGGGGAAAGGACTTGGATGGGAGCCTGGGCAACAAACAAAGTAAAGAGAAAGGGGCACATGAGAACAGGCTTGCCAGAACCTTCCTTTCCCCATACCTCCACCATGTAATAGTCTTGGAACACCAATACGGAAGAGAAATGAAGATATTTAGCTGTGTGAATGTGTCTTTTATGTGGCAAATGCAGAAGTACTCACTTTAGAGGCTCATTCCAGGTTTCTTTTTTCTTTCCTTTGAGGAAAAATATTACTCTCCAAGTGAAGGCCAAACAGTGTGGAGAGAACAGTTTCTTTTCGGAGGACAGAGGCTCTTAATTCTCCAACATGGAACAACCCTGCCAGCCTCTTACATTTCACTTACCAAAGTCGGGAGGAAGCTGGTGATCTGGCTTTGGGATGAGATGGAGATAGTGCCCTTCGGATGCCGGGTGTGAGGTGGAAGGGTAAGTTTTCTCTCTCCCTTTCTCTTTTATAGCCCTAAGTTCAGAGGAACACAATAATTAGATTTTTCCATGAGCGGGACAATCACATTCACAGTATTCAACAGTGGAGCTGCAATCCATTGAATGGCTTTTGGGAAAATTTCCAACCTTTGCCATGTATATCCATTCCACCCCAACAAAAGGCCTTTATTAGGTTAAAACTGAACGTTATAATTGAATTAACACAATCTGACACTAATAAGAAGGTTCTGGATGTGTGATCTGGACTTACATTGTAAAAAAGCAAAACAAAAACACACTTTTAGAAAGCACCTATACTTTGTATCTAAAACTACACGGAGCAAAATTTCTCATAGTCCGGTTTAGCCCACACAAATGTCAAAATAAAGGTCACTTTCAGCTTATTCCCCCTACCTTTATCTCTTTTAATTCTTAATCAGTTTTTTTTTTAACCCTGGAACACACTATAGCTCAGTTTATTTATTTTTTTAATTTACATGTCTGCTATGTCAGACATTAATTCATTTTTCTCTTTATACGGATGTTATACAAACAAGTCCTTCCTCACTTCGTGTCCTCTTGCCCTTGAAGGAAAAGTCAGGTTCAAGGTGAGGAATTTCAGCTATTTTTAGTCTTCCTCATTAGGGATGAAATGGAAATCTCTGAGGTTGGGCCAAAACATCAGCCCTCCTACGACTGTATACTAGGAGTTCAGCCAGAGAGGTGACACCTTTCCTAGGTAGAAATGGGCAAAAGGAAACCCAGAAGTGTTCTGATAGTCTCAAGTCAACGAAGACAAAAATAAACAAACAAACAAACAAACAATAAAACCCCCCAAACCAAAACACAAACAGAAACAAACAAAAAGACAAGGCACAGGGCAAGGGAGAAAGTACTCATTCCAAGTATCTGAAACACGGCCAACAGTGTTCTGGGATGGGAACAGATGCTGGCTGGAGGGACCTGTGTGGATGCCTGTCAGTCCTTCACTCTGTGGGATCCTTGCAGGAAAGCAGACTGAGGGTGCTAGGGAAGGGGCAGAACAACACCTAGCCTCAGGGCCAATAAGCTGGCATGTACCTTCTTTTCTTTCCTTTTCTGCCTGGCTCAAACATCACGCCCCTTCTTTCTTCCCTCCCCTTTTGTTCCCTTCAGCATCTCTTCTAATTGCTTCTATTTTTCTTAGTAGCATCCTAGTTGATGGACTGGGCTATAGGTGGGGGAAAAACATCTCAGTGTCAAATAATACTCAATGTCTCCCCAGAATTTCTAAATAAAACAAATGAAGGATGAGGCAGGAGAGAGCTTCACAGGGTGCCACCTCTATATCACTTGCAGCTGCATGACCACCCTTTGTCCCCGTCTCTGGTAGTAGAAGGCAGGAGGCAGGTTATTGGAGAACAGCTGCAGTGCTTGGGTAGCAGAAGCAGCAGCCACCATATGGAACCCTCTTGATAGGTGTACAGGATGGCAATTATGCCTCTGGCAGATCAAGTCCCCAGAGTGGAAGGTACAGGCCTCTTCCCGAGGGAGGTTGGGGTTAAGCCCTTGAGTTGCTTTTCTTTCTTTTTCTCAAAACATTTTAATTTGGCTAAAGTCAGATCAAGGAGAGACCTGAATGGGAAAATAAGTCAGGAAAGGTAATTTGTCGTGTGGAGGATTTGGGGACTAATGTCATCATCTACGCCTTGATAAGACAGGCATCTGGGAATAAATCTACATTAAAGTGTATAATCCTCAGAGTCTTCTTTTTGTTAAAGTGCCACTGAACCAATTCTTTCTCTCTTAAAACTGACCTCCCTTTAATCACCTTTAGGGAGTAGGGGGAACAGGGAGAAGCAGTTTGGAAAAATGCTCAGTATTTGACATAACACCCTCCCAGGCAGGTAGATAGATGCTTTTACCCTCTTAGTTCTTTTAAATATCTTTCCACTGGTCTTGGACCCAATCACCTATTTGAGTTCCACACATGTAAAGATGTTCCTGATTCTCATCCTGATCTGAGTTAACAGCCAATGGTCTGTACAATAATCTTTCCTGTTAACACGTTCCACAAGGCTAAGGTGGAACACACACAGCAAACCCATGTCAGTGGTCTAGGCAACTTACCAGCAGGACAAAGACTTTAGTTTTACAACTAAAGTTAGGTTTAGAATACAAATAACCCACAAGAGAGACAATATAAACAGATATTCAAAGGCAGCACTGTACAAGAGAACAGTGATGATAGAAATGTTCTGCACCTACACTGTCCAAAATGGTAGCCACTAGCCACATTTGGCTATTTGAATTTAGACCTAAATTAATTAAAATTAAATGTTAAGTTTAGTCTCACAAAACATATTTCAAGTACTCAATAGCAGGCAGTTGAATTTAGATCTAAATTAATTAAAATTTAATAAAATTGAAAAGGAAATTAAGAAAACAATCCCATTTACAACAGCATCAAAAAAAGAATAAAATACTTAGGAATAAACTTAACCAAGGAGGTGGGAGACTTCTACAGAGAAAACTAGAAGGCATTGCTGAAAGAGATTAAAGAAGACACCAATAAATGGGAAGACATCTAAAGTTCACAGAATGGAAGACTTGTTATTGCTAAGATGTCAATACTATCCCAAACAATCTACAGAATCAATGCAATCCCTATCAAAAGCCAACATCATTTTTTGCAGAAATAGAAAACTCCATCCTAAACTCATATGGAACCTCAAGGGACCCTGAATAAACAATCTTGAAAAAGAAGAACAAAGTTGGAGGTCTCACAATCCCTGATTTCAGAACATATTACAAATCTATGGTAATCAAAACAGTATGGTACTGGCATAAAGACAGACATATAGACCAATGAAACAGAGTACAGCATCCAGTAATAAACCCTTGTGTATATGGTCAAAGGATCCTTGACAAGAGTGCCAACACCATTCAATGGGGAAAAGATAGTCTTTTCAACAAATGGTGCTGGGAAACTGGATATCCACATGCAAAAGAATGTAGTTGGACCCTTACCTTACACCATATACAAAAATGAACTCAAAATGTTTGAAGACCTAAATGTAAGACTTCAAATTATAAAATTCCCAGAAGAAAATGGGAAGCATCATGATACTGGATTTGGTAATAATTTCTTGGATATGACACCAAAAGCACACGCAATGAAAGCAAAAATAAACAAATGGGACTTCAAACTTAAAAACTCCTATGCATCAAAGGATATAATCAACAGAGTAAGAAGGCGACCTACAGAATGAGAGAAAATATTTGCAAATCATATATCTGATAAGGGATTAATATCCATAATGTATAAATAACTCCAACAACAAAAATTAAAAATAAGATTAAAAAAACGGGCAAAGGACTTGATATTTCTCCAAAGATGATATACAAATGGCCAACAAACTTATAAGATGCTCAACATCATTGATGATTAGAGAAATGCAAATCAAAACCATAATGAGGTATTATCTCACGCCTATCAGGCTACTATTTAAAAAACAAACAAAAAAAACAAAACGAAAAAACAAGTATTGGTGAGGATGTGAAAACACTGGAAGACCTTGTACCCTGTTGGTTGGAATGTAAGTAAAATGGTATTGTCACTTTGGAAAACAGTATAGCAGTTATTCAAAAAATTAAAAATAAAATTACCATAAGATCCAACAATTGGGTATATATCCAAAAGAACTGAAGGCAGGATCTTGAAGAGATATCTGCACACCCATGTTTGTAGCAGTGCTATTCACAATAGCCAAAAGGAAGAAGCAACTCAAATGTCCATCGACAGATGAACAGATTAACAAAATGTGGTGCATCTATACATGTATACAGGTGTGTGTATATATACACATACAGAAATATATATGTATAGACACACACACAACGGAGTGTTACTAGCCTTAAAAAGAACAGAAATCCTGTCACATGCTACAACGTGGAAGGACAGACCTTAAGGACATTATGCTAAGTGAAATAAGCCAGTCACAAAAAGACAAATACTGGGCTTCCCTGGTGGCGCAGTGGTTGAGAGTCTGCCTGCCGATGCAGGGGAAATGGGTTCGTGCCCCGGTCCAGGAAGATCCCACATGCCGCGGAGCGGCTGGGCCCGTGAGCCATGGCCTCTGAGCCTGCGCGTCCGGAGCCTGTGCTCCGCAACGGGAGAGGCCACAACAGTGAGAGCCCTGCGTACTGCAAAAAAAAAAAAAAAAAAAAAAAAGACAAATACTGTATGATTTCATTTGTATGAGGTATCTAATGTAGTCAAATTCATAGGAACAGAAAGTAAAATGGTGGTTGCCAGGAGCTGGGGGAGGAGGATGGAAGGTTGTTGTTTAGTGGGTATAGTTTCAGTTTTGCAAGATTTAAAAAGTTCTAGAGATTGGTTGCAAGACAATGTGAATACACTTAATACTACTGAACTGCACATTTAAAAACAGTTAAGATGGTATATTTTGTTGTATGTTTCTTGTCACAATTAAAAATTGCTTAAAAGAAAATTAAATTTCAAATTTGATCCGTCAGTCTCATTTGCCACATTTTCAAGTGCTCAGCTGAATTCCACAGTGCAGCTCTGGAGTATAAATGATTTGTGAGTCGTTTTCTGGCAGTAGGTATTTGCCTAAATATTTAATTGCAAAGAAGTGAAAAGGCAGCCAATAGATCAAATCAGAAAGAAGGCACTAAAAAGACAAAAACAAAACCGGTGAGAAAATATAGGTTTTGGATCGTATGATGACAAATCCCTCTCATTTAATCTGTTGGCCAAGGATCAGCTCTCACCCTTCCCTCCTGGAGTGTTCATTTTTGTTTTTATCCGTAACAAGGTATCTTTTTCTTTGGTACACGCTTTTCTCTACCCAATAAGTATCCAACATTTGGGGCCAAAACTGTTCTGCTTAACTATTGCTACTTGTCCACAGTTAGGATCTCTGAGGCACCAAAGTGCTAATGATGGAAGACTTCCCAGACATCAAAGGTAGTTTCACTTCTGGCTTGAAGGGCTGGAGGTCTGATTCAATCATGAATTAAACCTTGACTCCTGAAAGCCTGAAGCGCTTGAAAGAAAACTGCCTGTAGGCAAAGCCACCAAGCTGTCACAACCCTTGAATTATCCTCAAAGGTCTAAGCAAAATCCTTTCAGGTGTTCATCAGCTTTATAAATCTGAATTGCTCCGAGAAGCTAGGATTGAAAAAAATTGTTCCAGCCTCTCATGGGTCATGCTATTGCCATGAGAGAGGGGCAATGAGATCTTCTGGTGGACTGGGAAGTCCTTTAAGACTAAAGTACAACGTCCGAAGACCACAGAGCAATGTCTATACATTTCAGCGGCTACCAAATAACACACAGTTTAAATAAAACAAAGAAGAAGAAAGATTCTTGGAGACATACAAGTGACCTCATTGCAGTTATAGCATCGTGAAAATTAATGTTAGTTCAGCCACCTTGTCAGAAACAACAGGTACAAATTATATTCTTCACTTGCAAAACGTGAGTCTGTAACACAGCCCAACAGCCTTTCAAGAATTACTTAGTGAATAACTAGTGTTTTCTATTCTTTGTCACTATATTTTAAGACCTGGGCCTTGACACGGATTAGCTAAACAGACAAAAATTCCTTATCTTGCTTTTTAGTGAACCACATTTAGAGTTCAGCCAGCTTCTGGACAGGGTTGGAATAAAATGCAAAGGCAGCAGTCCAGGCCCACTTCCCCTTCAAAGGTTTTCTTACTTTCAAAAATAAAGTATGTTGGCATTGCACTTATTCGTGTGGAGGCACCCATATGGCAGTTCAGCCACTTAGACATGCTTGAACAAAGAACAATTTTCATCTTCAAATTCAGATTTTCAGGGGGGAGCAGAATCGCCAAGTGGGGAGGAAGTGTGGGGACAGCACCGCTCAGCCAGCCAGATTCAAGACTGGTGGGACGGATGGGAGGGCGGATGTCACCATCGCCTGGCTTACATCCTCACTGCACCTCGAGGCGGTGTCCACTACGCACAGAAACAGTGCAGACTCGCCAGGCTGCTCCCAACAGCTACTCACCGCTGCGCCGTGAACAGTCCTCCTTCGCGCGGAGCCCTCCGGTGGCGTTACAAAGAATTTTGGTCGCTCCATCGGATTTCTAGAGTGTGCGGCTTTGTAGGGCATGATGTTGATGGGGCTGCAAGATGCTGAACGAGGACACATGGGGGTAACTAGGGTGCAGGTGATTGTTTTACACGCAAGAGTGCCAGAGGAGCAGTTGAAGGAAAGCCAAAAGCAGGATCAGGAAAAGTAGCAAAGCGGAGATAGAGAGAAAAGTAGGGAGAAGATGTTATTACCTAAAGGTGTCCAGACCATCATACTCAACTCTCCTCAAGGTCCTATTAATTTACAGTGTGTCCAAAAGGAGCGCATGTCCAAATGAAAAATCTGGAATATAGAAACTATTTGGCTATTTAAATACTTATTAAAGATATAGATGTAAGCCAATAATTACAGAGAGCAATGGTCTTATAGTCCCATAAACAGATGGTTCTGGTAAAATGCGACATTAGTGACAGATAATTTTAAGATAAGGATTGTTTATAATTAGATTTTTCCTAATAGCTTTAAGATGGAACAAACGGTGGAAAGACAGCAAGTAAGCAAGCAGGCAAGCAAGATATACTGCAACTATTTTGGGAGTAAAATTCAACAACCACTGGGGAAAAAAAGCAACTGAAATTTTAAGATGTTAAATGACCAAGTCTTATCAGGTATTAAGACTTGTTACAAGAATAACTAATAATTTCCAGGAAAAAAAATTCCGTAAGTGTTTTATCTACTTAAAGGCAAATCAAATGCACGCTTCTGGGTTTTCCCCAAAAGCCAAGGCATTTCATGGTTCATAACAAGCAGCAGAACGTATGGGGAAATGGGATGTCATCATTTAAAACGGTGAAGGGAACATAAATATGTTAGAATTGCCAAAAATAAAGTTGAATCGCGAACAGCTGTTGCAGTTTTACTCAAGATAGAAATATTTTTTTGAAAACCACGTAGCTTCTGACCATTCACCTTCAAAGGAACATTATCATTAATCAAGTGATTCTGAGTAACAGTGGGTTTAAAGAAATTCACAGAACACTGCGTAGGTATCAAACATGTGGGTACTAATGTCCCAAGGTTCATTTTCAGATCTCATCCGGAAATCTTGTTTTCCAGCAAAAAATAAGACAATTAAACATGACTACTGAGGGGAATGCTATGTATTCGGACCATGTTATAAAATGACTTTACCCGACCCTAGCCATTGTAGTAGCAACCCTTTAAAGAGACTGTTAGGTCAACTGAATATAACAGTATTAATAAATTAAAAACTCAAAAGTTAACAGGACAAATTCAAGGTAATCTCAATTTCAGAATTATAGTTAAAAATATTTAAGTGCTTTTTTGGTTTAGTCTACAGACAGAAAGTCCATCAGATTGCATCTGTATTCCTGTGTTCTCTTTCATTAAATGCCTTGCAGTATCTTCTGGTTATCACTGCATGGTCAAGGTGGTGAATCGACTAGAAACTGCACTCTCTTCTCCCATCATCTGAAAACAGAACCCTTGTTTCTTGGATAAGCTGAAACACCTTGCATTCCCTCAGTTCTCCTTAAAAGGTATATGTCTTACTTCCAAACTGACATAAAGCTTTGCCTCAGACCTTAATCGTGAAGGAAGTTTCCTTTGTGTTGTGAAGAAGGAGACCCTCTCCTCATTTGGCTTATCGTGATCACAGGGAAAACTGTTGGAAAACAACCTTTTCTCAAGTGCCACAACAAAGCAGTTGCCCTTCCCAGACAAAGAAAGAGCTCATTAATGCAAACCTCTTCCAAGCCAATCAAATGCCTTTAAAGAAGAACATCCTGGCACAAGGCACTTCTGTGGGATTAATGACCAAGAGAGGCACACACAGCCCAGGGCACAGCCAGAGGCCATTAACTGCTCAAGGATCAAGAAACCCTAGATGACAGCCCTGCTCTGAGGCCATGCGTCTGACACTGAAAAAGGAATGAAGCACAGAAATATGATTTCTTTTCCCTCTAGTGGAAAGTAATAATTTCAGGGGTATCTGTGGAGCACTTCCTTGGAGCATTTCCTGAGACCACCGTGGACATAACCAATCTCATCATGCCTCTGGTTCATTCTTTATTATAGTGCTGAGTCAATGCGAAGGAAAGGGAAAAAAATATCCTTAAACCTACCTAATGTAGTCCATACAAAAATCCTCAAATTTAATTCTTCAAGAAACATCGTCTGGCTAATTCTAAGGATACTACATTTCATGGAATTCATCGCTGTTCTTAACAGCAACTACTGAAAACCCTGAAACCTTTAAATCAATTATTCTAATAATCTTGCCCTTCTGAAGAAATAGGAAGAGCAATATGAGATTGTTTTCTTTTCCCTCCTAGAGTGCCCTCCATAACCCAAAGTAGTTTTATTAAACATTTCTTTTATGGAAATGTCTTTGAGAAATCCTTCCACAATATCTGTATTTCTTTCTACTATTGGTAGCGAGCGTGCATTAATTTAACGTATTCAGGATTTTCTATGTGAAATAATGGCTGCAGAGAAAAGATAATGCAGTTCAAGTGGTTGGAGTGCAGCAGAGAGAATAATTACATAGTAGAATAATAACAACATTTATTGAGTGCCTACTATGTGCAGGTACTATTCGAAACATTTTACATGTGTTAACTCATTTAACAGTTAAATGAGTTAACATGTGTTAACTCATTCATGTATCATGAATGTATTTTTAAAAATGGGCAAGAAAAAAATCAACCCAAAGCAGTGGTCACAATGAAACATATGAGACTCTGATTTCCAATTTTCAACTGCTCTTATTACTTGTTCTGGGAATTTGCAATCACCAAACACCCTAGGAGTAAGGATGGCTGTTTTGATTTGCTACTGTAACCCTGGCTCTGGATGTAGGTCACCCTCTCGCCAATGGCAACTGGATATGAGGTGAACTCAAGGGACGACACTAAAATGGGAAGACAAGAAAAAATAATCAAGGAGACCAGATGGAAAAATAAAAGTGATGGGAAAAATGTTTTTGAGGAGATAAGTGTAAGAGACGTTTACATGAATAATTTCAAATGGAAATTTCTAAACACAACAGTTTTGGTTCATTAAATATAAGCTGTTATCAATGCAATAATAGGTAACAATGATCTAAGGAATGTATTAATAAAACAGGCAACTCAAGTAAAGGCTATGTATGCATTGCTTCACACTAAAATACATTACAAAAATGTATCAATTTGTGAAGAGGAGAATGGAAAAGTTGCAAAGTAAAGAAGAGCCAGTTAGCAGATTAAAAAGCACCTTGGTTGAGTGCCAAGGAAGGTGGGAAGCTGGGCAAGTCGAATGGGTGGAAAATGAGGAAATGGTGTTGGAAGAGACTAGAGGAAGAGTGAAAGAATTGACAAAAGTTAGTGATGACAGAAATAGCAAAGAAAGACAATTTTTTAGCTGTGAGGCAGTCCTTTAGTATGAAACAACATACAATGTGGAGGTTCAGAAGCATGAGAACCATAAACTATTTAGATCCGATGAATTAGGACTGAAAAGCAGTTTTAAAGGTTTTTCAATTAGCTGGACATAAAGAACAGCTTTCATGACTTATATGAAAGTATGACAAAATGGACATAAAAATAAAGTATCTTGAAATAAACTGTAGTTTTTTCCTTCAGAAAATTCTCAGATGCAATGTGACAGCTGACAGGAGAGTTACTTTATAGAAAACACAGATCACTGTGGTCCAGCTAGTTGAACGCACAATGGTACAGAGAGCATCACGAGGGTGCCGAGGATAGAAGCACGTTTAAGACCTAGTCCACCAATTTTCTAAGCGCCTCTGGTATAACTCACTTATTGTCAATCTCTTGTTTTCCACAGGCAGGTGGTGGGAATGCCTGCACTTGCTTTCTTGACTGCCGCCCAGGGGTACTATGAGAATGAGGGTTGATACTAGCTCATTGGACACCACAGATGAAAGATATCATAAAACAACCAAGAATTATTATTTAAAAAGAGGGCTAGTGAACATGAAGTGGCTTGCGGAGGCAAAGCCTTTTCAAAGGGAGCTTTATGAAGAGGCTATGCAATTTCTCATGTGCCAAACATGAGGGCTGGTTACATAGATACACCAATTGTGCCCAAAGATATTTGGGAAAGTCAAAATCGACTCACCATGAGAGGGACACTGCCAAAAGCCTAATAGGTATCTTTCTTTCCAGCTAGATGCAGACTCTATACTAGCTTCTCATTAAACTAATTGGCTCATTCAGGGGTGTTTTATATTTCAAAAAAGTAGAGGAGTTATAACTAATTATAATAACTAGTACTTGGCACATTTTACATATTTTCAAAGTATGTAACAAATAAGAACACTGTAATTAGCCTTCTCCACAGCTCTTTATAGAGTTTTGAAAGGGTACTATTCCTCAATTACAGATAAAAGACTAGCCCAGGGAGGATAAGTGACTAGTCCACAGCTACATTATGAAACGCTATGCTTAAATCGGCTTGTGCTTTGAGTTTATCCCCAGGCCCACAAATTAGTATTAGATATTAAATTATTTCTACCTTTGATCATCTGCTCAGATGCAGGGGCAGAAAGAAAGGTGGGTAAGGGATAGGATTTTCTGGTAACACTATGAACAGACAGAAGCCTCTGAAGCCATCTGATCACAGGGAGGGGCATCCTTTACCTGCCCGGCATCTGGTGTCCAGATAAGATGCTAAGACGGATGCTCAGAGGAAACGATACCAGGGGCATGAAACCAACACCAACAGACACATTTCCAACGCCATTCCACCAGGAGGAGGAGAAGCACGCGATGGGAAAAATTGAGATGGGATTAGATGAAAATGGGTGGCTTAGAGACGCTTCTAAAGGAGGACTTTACCTCACGGAGAAAGTTGCACCTTGACAGTTTTACCTGTATCTCCAGACAAGGCAGCTGTGCTTTTACTTCTGGCCAGGAACGAATGTGTGGGCGTCAGCAATCTGTTAACCACGCTGCTCTCCCATGGGCTGAGCTGCAGGCGGCGAGCTAAACGTCACCACATAAGTGAGATGTTAGAAGCATTCTTTCCAGGGGCGAGGGGGTGCAAGGCATCACCCCTATCGCTCCCACACGCCGGGCCTTCGCGAGAGACCTCGACAGAGACCAGGCTGTCCGGGGAGGAAGCTGGTGGAGAGTCAGGGCAGGAGGGACTCTGCTCAAAGGAGCAGCTATTCCATAAGGTGCCTCTCTTCAAGAGGTTAAGTTTGTGGCAGGTTCTGTATTAGTTTTATGGACACAGATTTTGCTAACCACCCTCCTATGGATCCAACAGGTAACAATACAGAAGAACCATTTCCAGCAGGTTTGGCATGTATCTCTGAGTCTGTTGAACCCATCTGCCTCATCAGGATGGGCGGTGAGCAGACAGCACACACCTCAGCCAAAAGGTGTCCTAAGTACCCTGAATGTCAACTTCAACAAAGTCGAAGCGTCATGCAAGACTGGAAATATGTGGATAGAGAAAAGGTCTCCATTAAATTTTGCTACATCTCCATGAATTGCTACTTGGGCAACTGGAGGAAATCAGATATAATAAAGTGAAAGAGGACTCATGCAACGTTCTATGTAAGTTTTTCTTTTGACTTTCCCATTTAGCAAGCAAGTTCTTTCAGGTCCCTGGTTTGGCAAAAGCATAAAAATTCTGATGGAGGATAAGGGTAAAGCTGAAGATAAAATTACGATAGAAAAGCCAAAATTCAATATAATCATAATGTCAGAAATTACTAGTGGGTGTGTGAAGAGTCAAGAAAATCAATTTAAAATGATGCAATGAAGTGGAGTCCCAAATTGTACTGGGGCTTCGCAAGACCACCGTTAGGAAATGCATGCTAATTATAAATTAATTACTTTGCTTATACTGTTAGCTTCCAGCGATGGTCCATGAAAATATAGAAGCTACTTTCCAAAGATATCAGGAAAAAAGCTTGCAAAATCCTACAAATATCACTAAAATAAAGTGATCATATACACTTGACCCTTGAACAATACAGGTTTGAACTGCGCACGTCCACTTATACATGGATTTTTCCACATTTTATATTTCCCAGTAAATATACAGTTGGCCCTCGGTGTCCATGGATGCAGAACCGGCAGATGCGGAGGGCTCACTATGGAACTTCAGCATCTGAGGACTTGGGTATCTGCGGCAGCTCCTGGAACCAACCCTCTGTGGATACTGAGGGAGGACTGTATCTCTGTTTTAGAATACACTTCCAAGTCGCTTATAAAAGTCTTTCAAACTGTCTAAACCTGACAAGGCCACTTCTGTTCTGCACCATAAACAGCAGGTGCAAGTCCTCTGGTCTCTGGAGCAACTGTCCTTATAATAAATTTTTATATATGTTATATTTTAAAGAAATGACTTCTGAATTCTAGGAAATTAGTTTTAGTTAATAGAAGCCATCCGATGTTAAAGGCTGTTGTAGAAAATATCCGCTCCTATTTGAAAGGAAGTACCAACCTCCAATAAGTACGTTAATTATTGGACTTTATTTCAAAAGAGTAGCTATTTTGATCAAGGTGCTGGTGAATTTAAGAACTAGTGAATTCTTTATTAGAATTTCTGTTTATTGGGAGTCTTCATGGTTAAAATCAATCTGCTGACAAATAAAAAGATCTGTTATAAAAACTATTGTAATAGTTACACAGTTAGTAGAATGCACAGTAGGATAAGTGCTATTATAAACTGTAGTATGGCAGTGTGTGTGTGTATGTGTAACAACAGCAGAATATAGTCTAACCTAAAATTAGAATACATTCAGAGAATTAAATCAGTGGGAAAAGTGATTAGGATTAAATTAAAATCTTCACTAGAATTGTATTTTCAGTAGATGATGAAGGGAAGAAGAGGTGAATGTTTCCTTTTCTTAGATAAACTCTGGAGGATAACTGGCTTAGAACTGTAGAGATGGTTTATCAATGAAAAGCCGTGTCTTTTTTTCCCCTTGATTGAGAAGCTCAATTACTTTATTTCTGTTGGTCTTTAAGGCATCAACCAAAGAATCTGCCTCAAATGAAGATCATTAAACACTCTCTTTGACTGGTGTTTAAAGCAAATCCAAAGGGATTTGTTTTATAGCTTCGAAACTGTGAATGAAAGATTTTGCGAGGAGAAACGTTTGCACTTCTATCACATTCATAACTATGCTCTGAACAAGAGAGAAACAGATCTCTTCCATAACTTTTTAGTAAAGGTTAGTACAGGAGAGTTACTTTATTGTTTTTTTTTTTAACCTAGAGAGGCCTAATCGTGAGATGATAAGCTCCCGAAGGAAAGGTATTAATTCTCATGAAACAACTATAGTATTGATCCTACTTAAGCACTTAAAATGAGATATTGACAATTCCCATAAAAGACCATCTGGTCCAAGGACACAATCAAACATTAGAGATATCTGTGCTGCCCTGTTCCTTCACAAGCAGGAAGTCACTATTCAGTCCCAGATGACGGGTGCCATGCAGAAATCAGGCAAGTGTTGCCACATCCTGACCTAAATGTCATATGAAATCTTACATTTTTAAATATGATGGCAATTAATTAGACCTAAAACAGGAACCAAAAACCCCTGCTCCGGTCAAACAGAACACGGGGGCAGGATTCAGCTTTAGGTCCTCCACCATGTCCTCTAATCTAGATTCTGGGGAAAAAAATGTATGAACTAATTTTCAGCAAAGAGTAGCCAATTTCCTTCTTACTTTTTTCAAACGCCCTTCCTTGAGAAAAAAGCTGGTTAAGCAGGAAGCTTAAGATAATATGCAATACACATTTTTAATGCAAAAATTTCCAGGGGCAATATTCTCTCTGTTGCAGCGATTACAGAAATCTTTGGTAATCAGGGGTTTCCTTTAACTCGGGCATTTTATCAGTTTATGTGACACTATATTCAGGTGTGATGATCAAAATATTTAAAACCTGGTGGGGCAAGGCACCAGTAGAGCTTTCCTAGTAGAGCTAGTAGATAACACTCTGTAGGGCCTGGGGAAGCACAGCTCGGGGAAGTGGATATTTACCAACTGGTATGGAAATATTCCAGCATTTTGAATAACCAGCAGAGCGTTCCAGCTGAATGTCAACTTTAATAGTATCAGAGCTTCAGTTTAATATCAGCTTTAAGGCCTGTGCTGTAGGGCTGAGAAAGCTCAGACAATCTAGTAATGGTGTACACTCTCTATGATCAGGCTGTAAAAGCCTCTAATCATTTGATAAGAATGCTCTCTACTTTGATAATAAAGCATAATCGAATTTAAAAAATAGATAGCAGAAATTATACTAACTAAATTACTTAAATCTCTAAATTAGAGAAGTTCAAATGCAGAAGATTTCTATTCTCATTAAAAGACACAGCCCTCTCACTGTGCTAGGGTTCTGCCTAACTTAAAAAAAAAAAAATCGCTTCCTGGACCACACGGGAGCCCCTGGATGAAGCGGATCTTTCTTCCAGGCTGACCTCGTCAGTTAGACCAGAACTGGTTCACAGTTCTTTTGATAAGGGGGGAGGAGACATGGAACCCGTAAATTCAGTGCTCTCCCCCTTATCCTTTTGGTCCAGCTTAGCACTGGGTTTTATAGGCCTGCACCATGATTCAAGGGGCAATTTCCTGGCCCCAGCTATGAACCGCTTATTGAACTACCCCTGGCCCTTAACCTCACCCAAAGGAAGAGTGCATGGAGTCAGGATTGATGTAAGGAAGGACATCCATGAAGGAGAGAACTACAAATGCAGCACAGCAGCAACACGGGTTGGGAGCTGGTGATCTCTGTTCTAGTCCCTCTTCTCCAGCGATTAACTTGTAGGATTTGAAGTCAGGCCCTTCACCTCTTAGGGACTCCATTATCCCAACTGAAGTAGATGAGCCAACCAACAAATTTTTCCCAGTTCTAAGATCCAATTACTTAAGGATATTCAATCAGATATTGTCATGCAGAGTCTACAAAACATCTTATTTCTAGTTGACACAGCACTGTCAATCCACAGAAGTGTGGACAGTACTCTGTTCGGTTTATTGCCCATCTGCCTACCCCCAACCTTGTCCCAGTTTCGGCTACAGGATTGTAGGAGGCAATAAGCCAAGGTTTAACTGAAAACGGCCGTGAGTCCCAGTTACAGTTTGTCTTAGACCCACGTTCACAAAAATATAAAATTCAAGTGCTAAGTGACCAATCCCAAAGAAAAGATGAATACACAACTGTTAAGAACAGCATGCTATATTTTACGTTATTTTAAGAGAATTGGTTTGAAAATAAAGGCTACTTATGAAAGGAACTTCAATTCATAATACTTTTCTCTAACATATAAAAGGCCATTAATTTGACTACATGTCTAATATCAACGATTTAGGCAAACTAGGTTAAAAAAAATGATTTAGGTTAAAAGGCAAGAATAGGCAGTTGATTCATTTACTGCTTTAAGAGATTAATTATAACATCAACGCATTATATTGTACATAACAATGACACCATAACTTTTATACAATACAAAATATACAAATACACATACACACATATAGAACATGCACACATTACATTCTTTTTAAAGACTATAAACACTTCAAAACCAATCAGTTTCTTAATAAAGCACTCAAAGCCACCACAGTTTGTTACTTTCAAAGAGTATGTGTTTTTATATTGCACAATAATTCTTTGGTTTTTTTAATTTAAAATCATTTCAGTTATGTAAAACAAGTAGCTTATCTTAAAAGCTCGATTTTTCATTCTATGATACGTAAATATGTAAAATAAAACTTTCATTTCATAAGTAACTCAACATTCATGTACTGTAAATCCATGGGATGAACAAAACTCAAAATTCAAATAAAATGTTAATTGGAGGACTATGAATATTGAAATTTTTAGGAGGCTTAAATAATGATGTTCTTGAAGTTAGGCCAAATCCCTTTAAATGAATGGACACCAGAAAACCAGTCACGCACATACAAGAAATGCAGTAAGAAAGGTTTGGTTAAAGGAGAAATAAATTAGCAAAATGAAATCTATCAACATGAATCATTTAAAAAGGTCTTTTAGAAAGTTAAAGCCTGGAATTCCCCAAGTACAGATGAAAAGTCAAAGACAATCTGATTGAAGTGAAATAAATGTTCATAACAAAGATTATTTGCATGTTGGTGGATAAGTGGGTGATTTCTGGAGCTGTAAACGCATGTACTAAAAACTTGAGAGAAGCACCGCTTTCATCACTGCTAAATGCAATCATTCAGCCAAGTTCTAAAATGAGAACCGTTCTTGTCGCAAGGAAAATGCTGCTCAGACGTTTATTGCTTTTTTACTCTGAAGTTTTTTTCTTCCTATTTAAGAAACGTAGGGAAAGCAACTTCAGATGCTTACTTTTATCTGTAAACATCCAGAAAAAAAAAAGCATTAAGGAAATAACAGAACACTTTTTTTGTTTTCCTTTTGACTGTACCTCTATCTGGAGAATTTAGTAAAGTTGCAGATGAAGAGGAGAGCCGCTTGCTAATGACGGGATCAACATGTTTCGAAAGATTCATGGTGGAAACTGACCTCCTGTCTGGATCTAAAACAAATGGAGATAATGCTAATTGACAGCCAGCATGCAGGATTGCAATTTCCTAGTTCACTGATGGAAGGAAAAACTAGGATTGGATGCTTTCAGCTCTATGACTAGATCTTTACTATAGCACAGTTTTCTAAGTGGACATTTTAAAGGTAACTTAAAGGCTAGAAATAATACTCATTTTTCTTATAGGAAAATAAAAATATAAAATAACTATTCAGCTCACCAGTTAGTCAGCTAGGGAAATTCAAGCATATTGTTATAATACAACAAATGTAGGAAGACCAAAGGAAAGCCAGCGGAGGACAACGAAAATAATGGAAGGGGACTGTGAAGCACAAAGGGGCCCATAAAAGTGAACGCCTTGGGCTTCCCTGGTGGCGCAGTGGTTGAGAGTCCGCCTGCCGATGCAGGGGACACGGGTTCGTGCCCCGGTCCGGGAAGATCCCACATGCCGCGGAGCGGCTGGGCCCGTGAGCCATGGCCGCTGAGCCTGCACGTCCGGAGCCTGTGCTCCACGACAGGAGAGGCCACAGCAGTGAGAGGCCTGCGTACCGCAAAAAAAAAAAAAAAAAAAAGTGAATGCCTTCATGATTTCCCAAAGTGTGAACAATGGGGTAGTAATAGTGCTGGTAGGCTAGAATGCAAACACTAGAATAAAAAGAACACCAGGTTCTGTGCGTCTGCTGATACCTTTGCTTGTAGAGTCATTTTACCCAGGGCATTGAAGTTCATTATAGAAAAACAGATTAAAAAGGAAGAAAAAGAAACCCTTTAGGTGTGGAAAGAATGGCCCCCAGAGCAGTTCTTTTTTAAAGTACACTAATAACCACTCCTCTGTGCCTATAACACAGAGTTTAGTGTGGTTTACAGATGTAGAATCAGCCCACAAACCTGCCTAACAAAACTGGCAGCAATGCAAAGAAAATCAGAATTCTTTCTCTTTAAGTTTATTAATAATATTCTTATTGCTGTTGGATAATTTTAGGGTAATTCTTAAAGTTCAAGTCAGAAGAGAAATAGTAGCTGTATAAAAGGCAAAAATCAGCTCTGATAGTTTGCTCTCCTTACAGTGGAACTAAGCTATAACCACACTCACTAGCGTAAATCACGTTCCCTGAATAAAACTGTGTATAAGGAAAAGTCTAAACATCTCATCATTATATTTACGTAGGATGCAGGGAGTTTTTCTGGCCTATAATAGCCAAAGTTAAAGAGGTTTTGCCATATTTTATTTTATTTTCTATGGTTAGCTTCTTCTAAAACTGAAAACAAACCAAAATATTCCTCGTGAGAGAGGCCTTCAAACCCCGTTCCCACTGGTCTAACTAACCCTGGCGGTAAAAATGTTAAAATTTCCCCCACAGAATAACCATTTTGGGCCATTATTTATAGTGTGCAGGAGATAAGCAAGTCTTCCACCAACATCAGACATTCCTGTCTTCTACAGGGACTCATCTTTACGGTTGAAGCAATTTAATTAAAATTTTTTTAAATTTATTTAAGTATCCTTGACTTACATGAAGCAATTTAATTATTAAAAGGAAAATAACCAAACATCATTTCTGTGACTCAAATTTACACTTAACTGATGGGCTCTTAGGGCAATCCTAACAAAGAAAAGATTTAGGGTAAAATGTCAAAAGGAACATCTTAATGATAAAATGTGAGGTTCAAGGGCACAAGGAAGGAAAATGAAAGTCACTTCTAGGAGATCTTACAGCAATATCTTTTCTGATATTGCTTTATATGTTAAGCTTCAGTTGGGGGGAGATTGTGTCTACATGCAGGCCTAACATGCATCATTAAAATTATGGAGATATAATATGTATTTATTATATTACTTAACATGTAAGAATTTTTAATCTTTTTCTTTTCCTCTCTGAACAAAACACAGATCCACAAAAGGATTCATGAAGAATCGGTTTAAAACGTATAAAGTTTTACAAAGCAGTGCGAGCTGATGTGGGAGCAGTGAGACAACACACTGATTTAATCTGGATGAAATTCAACTTCTAGGATTTGTTTGTTGTACCTACTACAAGTTAGGCCTTGTGGTGAAGTAAGGGGTACTCAAAGTGATCAAGACCTGGTCACTGCTCTCAAGATCTCAGCACATCATTCTGACCTTTGAGAATTTTGGCAAATTCCCATTATTTTCAAACTACTCTGTTCCAGTATAAGAGCAATTTTCTCTAATTCACAAACCTTATAAAAAAGGATTTTATCCAACAGCTCACAAATACAATGCTGGTTTCTCTTGCTCTGAGTGGCAATAACAAAGGTTATATATTGAACTGAGTGTGGAAGCAAGAAGTAAAGCTAAGTAACTTGAGTTCCCCTCAAAAATGTTTGAAAATCTGTAACAGGTTTACATGTGTAACGTGCACATGTAAAACAGGAAGCCAGGTAAAAGAAAAATAAGTAAGGTTTTAAAGTACATACCATGACAGCTTTTTTGCATGGAACAAATATGCAAAATTTTCCCTAGAATGAAATATCACATGTAAATGATCCTTATGACCACAGATTTGATATGTGCCCCACAGCACATACCACTGGGTCATGAAGAGCCAAGGGAAAAAAACATGCTTTCAAATTTGGTTCACTGCAAAGTTGTGGCAACATGCTTTTAGATCTTTTTAAATGAAGGGGTTATAGAAGACACACTGAATGTTAGGAATGAAAGAGAATAAAGCAAACGAAAATCCATAGTTATTCAGATTAAAACTGAAAGTGGCAGCAGCTGTACTGATGGGGCGGTTGGGTGGATAAAGCCACACTGGATGTACTTTGAGCCCTGGTGATGTATTAGTGAAAACACGTTTTTTTAAGGTTTTATCCAAAAGGATCATTTAAAAAGAAAGTAAACATAGCACATGTAATTACTTTATTTCAATACCTTTAAGTCACCTGAGTCATACTATCAACACTTGAGAAACACTGTGCCACGTCCCAGATCTAGGTCTATGCAACAGGATATTAAGCATGCATTATGACTAAGGTGGTGATGGTTCAGCTATTGATGAACTGGCCCTAGGTCTGAGGTGCTAGCTACAGGTCAGGCAATCAGCAAATCACAAGGATGTCTGTACCAGGTTTTCTAGTACCACCAAAAGTTGTGAAGTGGTGGTCCAGTCCTGCTAAATCGAGAAAGGTGAATGATGACTCAACAAAACCACCTGGGGACAGAATGTAAGACAATGATTTTCCAAAGTAAATTAAAAAAAAAAAAAAAAGCTTATTAGACTCACACAAATGAAAAAGAACTGACACACTATATAAAACTCAAGGTGTATTGAATTTACAGTACAAAAATAAAGCCTTTCACTAAATCCAAATTTCAGTACGATTTTATGTCAATTCAAGAACAAGGGAACATCCATTTGCTTGGACATCTACTATTTCTAGCTTCAGAAATCTGTATTTTCTCTTGAAGAGCCTTAGTGTTGCATATACTTTAGGGTCAGAATACATAAGCTCATAGTATTGATTCTGATTGTCAATATTGCTATGGTTCTTCCAGAGAAAAGGACGAAACTGGTTAACCTGTTCCATAATCCTGAAACCACTATGCAAATGAATTACTTAAAATAATGTAGAGTTGAAAGTAGTTGTTTAGAAACATTGCATAGATTTCCAATTCTTTAAAGAATTTTGAAAAGGATGAGAAAATCAGCCTGTGTGGAGGGAGGGAACCTTATCTTCTTACCTCCATCACCCTCTTATCCTCAAACAGTAGAAGCATCGTTTAAGTGTAACTTAATTATTTCCGCAGGATTTTTGTTTTGCAAACACAGAATAAAGAAGCAACTGTGACTTGTACTGTCCAGAAAACAAGAGTGATTTTTGAAAGCGGTTACTGTCTGCTTACCTGCGCTGTGGGTACTGGGGCTCCCGTGGAGAGCGCCTCCCCATGACCACCGGTTATGTTTCTGTTTTGGCTTCTGGCTCCTCTCCATTGTACGTCGTACAACGGCTTCATGGCGTTCCTTCAAGGGAAGAGAGGAGCTGATGATTAGATTCCACCTGGATGTCTGAGGAGTCTTCGACTTCAGGCAGAGTGGAGAGAGAGGTACTACTTAAACTTCCTAAGTCCTACACCTTAAGGTGAGAGTAATATCAACCTGGGTGAGGGGTTACTGAAATTATTAGGTGTCAGTTGATAAAGCGCTTGGCATACAGCAGGTACTTAAATAAATGACGATTACTGTTAGTACTGGGAGTGTGATGCTCCCATCAACTCACATAAGCCTGGTAGTGCAGGTCTTAGCTTAAACACATGTGGTACTGTATTTTAAAAACAGCATATGGAATCTACGGATGTGGGTAATCCTAACCCCACAACTTAATGGATTGTACGACTTTCTGTAACTTACCTATTCTGAGTCTAAATGCCCATTTTCACAAAAACTGACAACACTTACTCAAGGATTGAGCAAGAGTTAAATGAGACAATCTATGAGAAAACGTTTGTAAATGGTAAAGTCCTACAGAAATCCAATTACTGGGAGTAGTCTTAAGACTTCAGTATAGATGAAGTAAACATAAATAAGTTATAGGTCTAGACCAGAGAAATGAGCTTTTAAAGTTCCTGGGGCAACAGTGACAATCATACCATTCTCTACCTGATTTCCACACCACAACCTCCCTAGAAACTATGACTCTGTAAATCTGCTGCCTCTGAGACATTCTTGGTGTGCATGCCAGCACCTTAACGGGAAGCTTCACAGTAAACGTGCTGTGTTTCTGAAACAGACAAGCCTCCCACGTTTCCCCCAGAGCAGCATCTCACCTTGTCCTCCTCGAGCCTCTGCCTTCGCTTCTCCTCCACAGCAGCCCTCCTACGTTCCTCTTTCAGCCTCTGCTCTTCTAACTTCTTCTTCCGCTCCTCCAGGTGCTTTTCGTAGTGCTGCCTGGCTCGCTCTTCTCTCTCTAACCAGATTATTTCTCTTGCAGCTTCAGGAAGAAAAATGAGGGAAACCAAACACAGGCAGGTTTAAAAACTTAACAGTTAGGGCTGTAGAAACGGCCCACATTTAACAAACATGGATGGGGTCTTTGGTTTTAATTAACCAACCATGGCCTTTGCTTTTCTCAAATTTTCAGGAAAAAAATATTACTGTTAAATTTTTAGCATAATGTAATATGCAAACAACGAGGCCAAAGAAGATGCACTGAATTCTACTCTTTGGGAACTGGAACAGCCCTCTAGTTTGGTATATTATAACTGCAGAAGAGTGCATGCATCACATCTCAATGCTGATAGCGATGTGATGTCCTCAAACCCACAGTATCATCTGTCTCTCTCTCATTAAAACATGTGATATCCTCCAGATCAGAAGTGTGTGCCTTGGGCTTCCTTGGTGGTGCAGTGGTTAAGAATCCGCCTGCCAATGCAGGGGACATGGGTTCGAACCCTGGCCAGGGAAGATCCCACATGCCACGGAGCAACTGAGCCCATGTGCCACAACTACTGAGCCTGCACTCTAGAGCCCATGAGCCACGACTACTGAGCCCACGTGCCGCAACTACTGAAGCCTGTGTGCCTAGAGCCCGTGCTCCGCAACAAGAGAAGCCACTGCAATGAGAAGCACACGCACCGCAATGAAGAGTAGCCCCCGCTCACCGCAACGAGAGAAAGCCCGCATGCAGCAATGAAGACCCAATGCAGCCAAAAATAAATTAATTAAATAAATTTTTAAAAAATTTACGGAAAAAAAGTGTGTGACTTCATTTGTTTCAACATAGCATTGGTTCTGTAAGTGTTAAAAGGATTTGGGAGAAAATCCCAAAGATTGATAGTTGATGAAAGATATGCCTCACAGGCATATCACACCGAATCAGTAAAAGGATGTCAGGGATCAAATAAGCAGCCGACCTTGTGTCTGAAGAGTTCATAATCTATTTAGGTAAGACTTAACAAAAAAGCCGAATGAAAATATACAACTCAAAAAATATGGTTCAGTGATGGAATGCTTCCTTCTTCTTTACATATATATGCTCCTTCCTCATTTCAGGGAAAAATAAATCCCACAAAACTTTAAAAAATATGATGCTTCCTTCAGCCGTGACAGCTAAACACATTTTTAATGTGAGCTATTAACATTGTTGGCAAAAGTGTCCAAACAAGATATCAAGCATAAACCTGGAGGACACTACGGTGGTATATCAATTAAAATGTTACTTTTTTAAGGGAAAAACAATAAATTCAGAACATTTTGCTTCCTCTAAATATTTGATATTAGAGATTCTGTATTTCTGCTACCATTAAATCTTTCCAGAGCTATTCATTTCAGGAGACAAATCTACTGAAATGGATCTGAACTGGCTTGACTTTCATGGAAGGAAAAGCATGAGGACAAACCCACGGTAAGTTTGTTCTCTGACATCACTCAGGGTGGTACACAGAGATCTGGGTTTTCCCAGCAGCTCTGCTGTTAACACATAGTGAGACCTGAACAATTTCATTTGGATTTCCGTTTACTCTTGCCTAAAACATGAAGAAATTGATCTTCAAGGTTCCTTCCTTCCAATGCTAAAAGCCCATGGTTTTAAAGAAATTCTCAGGCCCAAGTTAAAAGTTTACTCAGAGAAAAAGCACATAGTATGTGCTCAATAAATATTTACTGAATGATTGAATAAATTAAAAAAATACTCTGAGAACACATATTAAAAGTAACAGATAGACAGCATTATTCACAATAGCCAAGATATGGAAGCAACCTAAGTGTCCATATCAATAGATGAATGGACAAAGAAGATGTGGTATACATAGGCCATGGAATATTACTCAGCCATAAAAAATAATGAAATCTTGCCATTTGTGACAACATGGATGGACCTAGAGAATATTATGCTAAGTGAAATAAGTCCTACCTAAACTTGGCCTTAATATCTTTATTTGGTCTTGTTCTGCATTGCTCTCCAAAACATCCTCGTCAATCTCCCTGGAGACCTTTCTCCTTACTGTACCCCCTAAATAAACCGTACTTCCCCCATCTCTTTGCTCCTGTGGTTGCCTTGCTGGGAAAGTTGCTATCCTTTTTTTTTATCCAAACAGATCCATCCTTTAAGGCAGTAGCCTCATGAAAACACAGATTGCTGGGCTCCAACCCTCATTCATTTCCACTTTTTCTAGGATGGGGCCCAGTAATCTTCATTTTAAACAAACTTCCCAGGTGATTCTGGTCCCAAGTGATTCACTGATGGCATATGGAGGAACACTGCCCTTAAGGTCTTCTCCAGAAGCTTCATCTCTTCAGGGCTCATTGCTGCTCTTATGACATCTACCACAAACTTTAGCATTTCTTATACTCTGATTTCTATGTAGCAAAGGACTACCCCCCCCCACTTTTTTTCCACTCACTATAGTGTTTTTCACAACTTGCACATAACCAAGGGTCTTACTAATTAATTACTTCCTGATTCATTGAGAACTACTTCTTGACTCATTCACCCATAACTGTCTGGTCTTAGGCAAATTACTTAACTTCCTTATGCCTCACTTCTGTCAGGGTAAATTCTGGCTACATATAGGACCTTCTCATGGGTTTACTGTGAGGATTAAAAGAATCATTACATCTAACACAGTTAGAATAGTCCTCTGCACTTTGTAAGCACTCAGTAAATATTAGCCATTATTGCTAGATTTGTCATCATCATAATTCCAATTCAGAAAATTAAAGGTAGCTCGTAACATTGTGTTATCAGTCACAACAGGGTTAGACATTATTACAACAATAATTAGTTTTATCCCAAATAATCTTTTAAAGGAAGAATATTTCTTTATCAAACTCTTGAGTTCCACTTCTAATTTTCTACCAGGACGTGGAGATCCTATTGCAGTGCCTTTTTAAACAACTGTCGTCTTTAAACAGCCATACAGAGAACAGGCAAACAATGGTGAAATAGCAAACAGCAGTTTCATATTATTGCAGAGTATGCTGCTGACTGCTAGGATTATTACCAAGTACAGATCACGCAATCTTTTAAACTGAAGGATAATGTAAAATATTTCAATATTTTAATAAGAATTGAAAGTTAACTAATTCTAGGAGGTTTGGTTATTTAAAATATTCCCTGTGGATAATAGAAAATATCAAAGTTTTGTATTTTCTCATTAAGAAATGAGACTTTTGAATGCAAGAAAAAACATCAACAATTGCTATGGAGTGAATTGTGTCCCCTCCACTGCAATTCGTATGTTGAAGCCCTAATGCTCAATGTGACTGTATTTGGAGATAGGGCCTTCAGGAGGTAATCATGGTTAAATGAGGTCATAAGGGTAGGGACCTAATCCAATAGGATTACTGTCCTTATAAAAAGAGACACCAGAGAGCTCACTCTCCCTCTCTCTTCACGCTCAGAGGAGAGACCACATGAGAACAGAGCGGCCACCTGAAAGCCAGGAAGGGAGCTCTCATCAGAAACTGAAGCCTACCATAGCCTTGATCTTGAACTTTCCAGCCTCCAGAACTGTAAGAAAATAAAGTTCTGTTGTTTAAGCCATGCAATCTATGGTAGTCTGTTATGGTGGTCTGAATAGACAAATAAAACTCATTCAGTATTTAAATCATTAACATTCACTAATTTCATAGTGGCAGCTCTATAAAAGAATAACATGTCCCAAAAAAGGACCTGTGATGAATATCATTAACCTTTACTTTTGTGAAGTTATCAGTTTCTCCTGGACTCTGAGATCATAACATAAAAATGAAATGAAAACCCACTGTGGCCCCTGGACCTTAACAACCCAGTCCCATCCCTGAGCTGCTGCCACCAGGATTATACTTCAATGACACTGTAACAGTATGTCAGTGCCACACAAAGGGGAAATTCGCCATCAATCCGAACTCTGTTTAGAAACACACAGTGACTCGTGTACTAAAAGGAGTTTGAAATGAAAGGGTATAGGATAGAGTAGAAGCTCCGGCTTCACAGGAACCTGAGTCCACCCCCCACTCCTGCCACCCCCCAGTATGTGTCACTGAGCAAGCAGTGACTTCTGTGGTCTCGTTTCCTCGAACCGTCTTCCTGAAAGGGCTGCCAGGTGGGCTCGCGGTAACATATAAAGTGCTTAAGGCAGTGCCAGGTACATGGTAGGGACTCTGTACATGTAGATAATTATAATGAGTGAATCTTTATGATCGTTATACTAACTCCTGTCTTATCGCTACAGAAAAAAGGCAGCTAAACAGAAGAACACAGATAGGACAGAGAACCAGATGGTGCACTCGTGGGCTGGGTCAACTCCCGTCCCAGTCACATTCGACCATCTAGTGCCCAGCCTGGTCCTTCTGAGCAGGCTTACAACAGTGTGGGTGAAGAACGTGTTCCACTACCGTCTGAGGGAAAGAAAATGATGACGCTCAGAGAATAGAGCAATGTTAACACTGAACCTCTGAAACACACACAGCTTAGGTTCATGCTAGGATATGGAAGGATATGAATAGGTTACTGGTAACACTGGCTACCAGAACAGCCAGTAATATCATGAAAAGTCAGAAAATGACAAGTGATAATATCTGAGTTTGGATCTTGATTCTGCCGCTAATTCTGTGTGACCTTGGAAAAATTAGCTAACCCCTCTGACTTCTAAGTTAGAGTGTGTACAGAATGTTCTCCAAGGTCTTTTTCAATTCACTCCCATGACTCAGTTGTTTTTACCTTTGAGGACATATGAGGGATTACAATTAGGTTTCTTTCTGTTTTGATTTTGAGGGCTAAAAATTTAATTTTTGTGCTTTATCTCAATAATTATTGTGATTACTTACATTCAAATAAATTTCATTTTTATGTTGGTATGAAAACACTGATTGTTTTGTGTGTGCTAAATATTAATTAAAAAAACGGCTTAACTTGGTTAATCGACCCTGGGAAGGGGTGCTGTGGACTGAAAAATAAGAGCATCTGTGTAGGAAATACTAATTAATTTTATTTAATAATGAAGAAATGGGAATGAAAAGGTAACCACTAATAGTATGGAAAATTATAGCACAACTTCTAAATTAATACGGGCAATCATGGAATGAACAGTACTTGCATCAAACCAACGCCTACACCTCTACACCACCAACTCTACCCCCACCATAAAAAGGGAAAAGAACAAAGTTTAAAAGGAATGAAACTAAGCCTATTAGTTAAGACTGAGAGTTTTAGACCAGGCCAAAACTAAAAGCTAAAGGAATAAAACTAAGCCTATTAGTTAAGATTGAGACTTTTTGACCAGGCCAAAACACAAAACACCCAGTTACATAGTTTGAAAGAAACAAACCTAAAACAAAGTGTCAAAGAAAATAATGAATGAACAAATAGCTATCAGGCAAATGAAAACAAAATTGTAATAAATGTGGGAATAATAATCCCATTTTGTCTGGTAGTAAAAATCAAATGAAGAAAAAAACTCCAAAGGAGATAAATAGCTCTCCCAGGATCACATGGTCTAAAAGAGGTAGAGTTGAAATTTTAAGTCAGCTCTGATTCCAAAGCCTGTACTTTCTGTTACTACACACTATTTCCTCCGTATTCACAACTTCCTGCCTAAAATTTCCACTTGAATTTCCTGATCAGATCCATCACATAACCTTACTCATATCTGCATATTCATCCCTACCTCAAACCAGAACCTGCTCTGCCTTCTACGTTCTGGTAGCAGATACACGACCTCCTAATGGTTTACAAAGTTAGACCCCTCGAGGTCATTCTCAATTTCACCTCATGGATGCTCCAACCTGACTCCACACTTCCACAATTGACTCCATCATTTTACATCAGAATTCAGTGTCTCCCCTCCCAACCTTTCGATTCTACTGTATTTAAGCCCTCATTCCCTTCTTATTCCTGGTGATTAGTCTATCTCCTCTTCACATCCATCCTTCATACTGTTCTCAGAGACATCTTCCCCCCCACCCCCAAACAAACCGAATGTCACAGTCCTGCTTGAAAACCTGTTGGTTCCCCACTGTTCCCCAGTTCAACTCCTTAGATTGACCGTATAATCACGTACATTTTTACAAGCTACCTCCTGCCCAAAACACCTCTTCCCACCTGGCAAACTCCAACCATCTTTCAAGTCCTGGGTCAAATGGCCCTTCCTTTGGAGGCAAAGTCACTCCCATAGCTCCTTCAGACTCCTACGTGTACTCTAGATCGTAACTACTCTGCTCTTACTGAGTTCTTCCCCATATAAAACTGTGTCTAGTTTAGCAGATGATAAAAGTAAGTATGATGAATAAATGAGCTAAGGAGTTAAAGGATTATATGACTTCCAAGCAAAGTGATTTACATTGATTCTTAGTGTTAATTCAAAGCCTTCTCAACAAGTTATTTAAACTGTGTTTCTACTTTCCTCTCATTTGAATATTACACTGGAGAACTGCCTGGTAATAAGGATGACCCTGCAGATACCCACACCACCTGTGTCTCCTGCCCGAGGGGACTTCCTACTTTGCCTTCTCCCCTTGACATAGCGGTAGACTAATGGGACTGAGCTGCTGAGACAGAGCTGAGGTGCTTGTACTTGTGAACTGTCTAGACCCTTTCTTTGGAGATAGGAAAGCAATACTGTGCCAGGACTTCTTATATTCAGAGCTAGGCCTAAAGGAGGGTTTAGCCTCAGCTAAAGTAAACGGAGTTTTGCTAAAGCACACAGAGCAATGGCTGTCCTTGGAATCTTTTTGTTACTGCCTCGACCTTAATCCACTTTCACTCCTCATAGAATGTTGCCATCCTCTTCCCTGGCTGTCTTACTGAGCCCCAGCCTACTAGACCAGAAGCACAAACACCCCTCTATCTTTGTCTCCCTGTAGCTCAGAAACATTAGGTTTCTCCAATCCCAAGCATCTAGGTCAGTCTCTGGGGTCACATGACCTGCCATTCTCACCTTTATCACCACCATCATCACGGTGAGCTGTGCTCAGTCCTTTATGCTGACACCAAGTGATTTACAGGCAGTACCTTCATAGCTGATAGCTGCCAGTGAGGTAGACACTGCTACTAAACTTATTTTATTAAACTTATTCACAGAGAAGTGAAGTAACCTGTCTGATGTCTCAAAGTTAGTCAGTGGTGGAACTGAAGTGCAAACTCTGGACTGTCTGACTCTAGAAGAAAACGAGGAACCATTACTCTAAAAGGCAGGATTTGGAACACCTCCCCATGACTAAAGTTCCTCCTCTAGATCGGGACACAGTGTTCATCCAATGTGAAGATCCTGATCTTCTAATGTCACTCTTGGCCTTCGGCAATATCTATTTAAAAGACCACTTACTTTTCAGGCTTTAAGACCTTTTAATTGTCAGCTTTAAAGGCAAAGTCAACCTGGGAGAAATAAACAACGGCTGCTTAGTCACAATGATTCACCTTATGTCAAAGCTTCAGCCTCTGAGTTATCTAATCCATCCCGCAACAAGCATTTATTCTTTCCAGTCCTGAGCCTGACTCATGAGGCAGTGCTTTGGTATGTGCTCCTGTCCGAATTCCTCCCACTAACATGTACTCTGATCCTTTGGTTGTTCATAACCTGCCTGGAGGCCTTGGGAGCTTTTGTACACTTCATTCATTGACAACTTTAGGAGGTGGTTGACCACAGATCTGTCAAAGTATTATCCAGTAAAAATTTGGATTACAAAGACTTTCCCAAAGTCTGTTTTTGTTTTTGTTTTTTTGGTGTGTGGATAGTCTTATTAAAACCAATGACTGTCTATCAATGATAATAATGTGAAATGTAAAACCAGGGACAGTTTCACTTATGATGCTAATCAGAGCACGGCATCACTGTTTACTAATTAATTCTAACCTCTCTATCAACGTTTTTGAGATGAACATTCTAAGCCAGGTTGAAATGATCATTATCTCTTGACTGCACTCTTATTAATACTGCTGCCCGAGGTGACAACACACACTGAGTAAGAAGGGTGGGGAAGGAAGCAAAGCAGAAAAGCTGTGACTGGAAGGGCAAGGAAGTCTGGCGAAATTATCTGAGAAACAATGCAAAAATAATTTAATGGAAGGTCAAAATCCTTTTTATATTATCTTATTGTTATTTCTAATACAATACATTATGATAGGTCTCCTGTACAGCTTTGAACTTAGCTATAAAACCCAATATGAATGAACTGAATGAGAGATTTGATTAACTTTAGTTTTTCTTCATGAGCTATGAGTCAATCATACAATTCTCTGATAAGCTTCCATGATTATATAGACTCTCAGAAAGCCCCCAGCTGGGAATGTGACTCCATTCGCATCAATACTTCAAAATTTAACCTGTATCACCTTCAAAAAGGGAAATCTTATATCTTCCTAAACACAGAAGACTATTCATCTGCTAAATATTCCTTAGATATTCCTTTGAATTTGTCAACATATCGTAGGACTATTAGTTTCATAACATATATGAAGACCAAGCAGTTTTAAGGCACAACTATTCTATAGATTACCTTTGTATCCTTGTTCGTCTAACTGAGAAAATGCTTAAGAATAAGAATTTCAGACTTGTTTGAGTGGGCAATTATAAGGGTGGGTATTACCTGATAATCTGGTAATGTCTAACTAATTTGCAGTATACCTGCTGCATTCACCTCTACTTACATTGAAACATACAGATTTACTATTCATTTACCATTCAACCAACAATTGTTAGACATTGACTATGTGCCAGGCACTATTCTAGGTACTAGGCTATAGAAATTTAAAAATGACACAAGTCCTTTCTTTTATTAAGCTTATATTCCAGTGAAAGCCGACAGACAACAAACAAATAAAATATATACATGCTTAGATACTGACAGTGACGTGGAGAAAAGTAGAGGACTAGTTTGGGGGAGCTGCAAATTTGAGTAAGATGGCCAAGGAAGGCCTCACTGAAGAGATGGCAGTTAAACAATATCGGAAGGAGGAGAGAGAATGAGCTACACGCATCTCTCAGGACAAACATTCCAGGTGGAGTGCGTAGCAATGTAAGTACCAGGAGGTTAGAAAATTGATCTTTCACTTTAAGAGCCCCAGGGTTCCTGGCTTAATAGTGACCGCACATCAAATATTAGGTGAATGAATATGTGAATTAAAACAGCAGGAACTAGCTGTAAAAAAAGGTGGTGGTGGTAGTTAGTATTACTTTAAACTATCTAAAGTCAAAAATTTATACTATTGCATAAATTCTACATGCTTTGATTCTTGTAGATGTTTCTGAAGAGAAATTAGTAACCAGGATCTATTCCAAGTTCTTACAGATTCTTTTTTTAATTTTTAAAAATTTTTTTGTGGTACGTGGGCCTCTCACTGTTGTGGCCTCTCCCGTTGCGGAGCACAGGCTCCGGACGCGCAGGCTCAGCGGCCATGGCTCACGGGCCCAGCCGCTCCGCGGCATGTGGGATCCTCCCGGACCGGGGCACGAACCCGTGTCCCCTGCATCGGCAGGCGGACTCTCAACCACTGCACCACCAGGGAAGCCCACAGACTCTTAATGGACTCCAAGGCTAACAAATGGTCAATGCCACAAAATTTTCTCAAAAAGATATCAGAATCTGCTCCAACACTTACATTTACCCTCTGGTTCTGTGTCAAATGGACAGTGAGTACAGCACCCATGTACCTTGCTTGTGCATGAGGAAGCAGAATAGCTCTTCCTCCACGTGAGAGCTGGGTATGTGCCCAGCTCTGAAACTTCGGAAAATCTACCACCGCATCTGAAGCATAGGGACCACTCTCTACTTAACAGAATCACCACTTGTTGAAGAATGTAAACATTGGTCTTGGTGATCCTGTCCATATTAAAAATATGCTTAGGGGCTTCCCTGATGGCGCAGTGGTTGAGAGTCTACCTGCCAATGCAGGGGACGTGGGTTCGGGCCCTGGTCTGGGAGGATCCCACATGCACGGAGCGGCTGGGCCCGTGGGCCACAGTTACTGAGCCTGCGCGTCTGGAGCCTGTGCTCCGCAGCAAGAGAGGCCGCGATAGTGAGAGGCCCGCGCACCGCGATGAAGAGTGGCCCCTGCTTGCCACAGCTGGAGAAAGCCCTCGCACAGAAATGAAGACCCAACACAGCCATATATAGATTTAAAAAAAATAAGAAAATATAGTTGATATGGCAGAAAGAAGAAAGGGTCTATTAACTATCCCATTTTTTAAGATTCAGTTCCTCCCTTGAGCTAAATTATCACAATGCACTTTTAAAATAAAATAAATGACAGTTCATAAAATAACTTAACATCAGCAACTATGGCAGGCTCACACAACAAAAAGTACAACCGGGCTTCCCTGGTGGTGCAGTGGTTGAGAGTCCGCCTGCCGATGCAGGGGACATGGGTTTGTGCCCTGGTTCGGGAGGATCCCACATGCCGCAGAGCAGCTGGGCCCGTGGGCCATGGCCTCTGAGCCTGCGCGTCCGCAGCCTGTGCTCCTCAGCGGGAGGGGCCACAGCAGTGAGAGGCCTGCGTGCCGCAAAAAAAAAAAAAAAAAGTACAACTATTGTGTTAATTTGCACCTAAATGTGATAATACAGAGTGAAGTGTTTAGAACACTGCTTGGCCCATAGTTAGTGCTCAATAAACATTATTATTATTAATGAATAATATTAATATTATTAATACGTAATTAAAGACGGGAAAATCAGGAAAATCAGCAAATATTTATTACGCATCTGTTTTATATTTAGCTCTGTATATTGGGATAAAAAGAATTAGAAAACCATGGCCATACCCTTTAAAAGTTTAAAATATATACAACCAGAAAGTTCTATAAAGTCCAAATAGAAAAAGTTCAGTAGCATATAAAGTGGCACTAGAATGTGAGCTAAAATATGATAGTTATGCAAGATATAGAGTAAGAAAATGAGAGTTTCCAAAAGGGGAAAGATCATGAAAACCAGGAAGGCGTCAAAAAGAAGGACTGGAACTAACCGTGACCAAGCTAGAGGAATGAAGTACATCCATGAGATAGTTTTGGGTAACTAAAATCTAAATTTACTAAGGTCTGAACTAGGATGAGAGCAGAGGCAGCAAATTTAAAGGCATGGATCTGAGACCTATGTTGAAGACAGAGGCCTGCTGGTCTTGTGACTAAATGGATTCAGGGATAGTGAGTGTGGCAAATTCCACCTACAAACCAGGCTAGAGGTAGCTGAAGCCCCAGCTAGAGGACTAGGCTGAGTCCAGACTGACCACTGGTACCTACAAGCGGCTCAGCAGGTCCGAGTGGAGACTAGGCAGTGCACAGCTCTGGACCACCACGTTTCATTCTGTAAAAGATGCGGTAGTTAAAGCTGGTAGAAAGATGCCAGTGCCTCCAGCAGCAGGAGAAAGCATCAAAAATAGTGGAAAGATAATTGGGCGGGGCAGGGGGGATGCTGGTGCGATTGACCGAGACACAGAAATTCCTCAGAGGAGTGTTCTGGAGGGAAAGTTGATGGGCAATGTAGTTGTATAGAGCGGGGGTCCCCGACCTGCGGGCCACGGACCGGTAGCGGTCCGAGGCCTGTTAGGAAGCAGGCTGAACAGCAGGAGCTGGTGGGTGGGCAGGCGAGCAAAGCTTCACCTGCCGCTCCCCACTGCTCGCATTACTGCCTGTACCAACCAACCACCACGCCCCCACGGAAAAATTGTCTTCTACGAAACTAGTCCCTGGTGCCAAAAAGGTTGCGGACCGCTGGTATAGAGGTTGAGTTTCAGATGACAGGAAAGCACCTACTGCCTTATGAGTGAGTTGGAAATGTGAAACCCACATTATCAAAAAAGGAGGGTTGAAACCATGACACAACCCTCTCCTTTTTTGTACAATTAAAAATACAATTCTCCCACTTACCCCAGGAAGAAAACCAAAATTAAAGCTTAGAAGAGAGATGGTAAAAAAGATGCAGAAGTCAAGAGAGAGAAGTTTGAAGGAACGGCCTGAATAGAATCAGATGAAATAGTGGTTGAGGAGATTTCTTCATGGGAAAACCTTTTAAGGCAGAAAAATCAAGCTTTCAGAGTGCATATGCTCAACCAAACAAACAGAAGAGTCCCGTACTTGAAGAATTATGCCTGATTTTACGTGATAAATTGAAGGATAATGTGGAAAGAGCAGGCCACATGATATAATCCTACCATAAAGCATGACTCAGAAATTTATCCTACAGAAAGTTATTAATAGATCCTCCCTGTTTGTAGAACAGTACAAACATGACATGCAGCCCAAAACAAAGACCTTTATTCTCCCTTTTAACTTGCTTTTTAAAAATGTGGATTACAAAAAAAAAAACCTTTAATGATTTCAATGTTAACTTCAACCTACATCCAACAGTGAATAATCAATCTCACTGGCCAATAACTTTAAACTTTGCCTTGTTGGAATTTCTGGAATGTATTTTTTTTCTAACTTGGAAAGCTTTAAAGTTTGAAAGTTTGATAATAGTTGATATTATCAACTGCTTTCGTGTTTTCAAAAAGCACACCCCAAAGACCTGCTATTAAGTGACAGCCCTTCCCCACCCCTCGCACCTTTTTTTTAAACTATTCTACTCCCATCATAGCTTCTCCACAGCACAGTTTATATTTATGGGTAGTTTATCAGCTGCACTTTTTCTTTTAGAACTAAAATTTTTTTAGAAATTACCCTTATGTATTCTAAGGCACAGCTTAAATTAGATGCTAGATTTTAGATGACTCTTTTACAAATGTACGTGTGCATGAATGTTTATTTGTGTATTTATGAAGATTAGTTTCTACTCTGACAGCTTAAAAGAATAGGCCAAAATTTAAAAGAAATTTTAAAAGAAAATGCAAATAATGCAGAAAAAAATAAAAATGAGTAAAATAAAACAGAAATATGATAGATAAAAATGTATTTCATTAAAATTATGACTGTCAATGACAACAAAAGAGATAATATCAAAATTAAGGAAAACTGGGAATTCCCTGGCGGTCCAGTGGTTAGGACTCCTCTCACTGCTGAGGGCCCGGGTTCAATCCCTGGTCAGGGGAATTAAGATCCCACAAACTGAGTGGTGGGGTCAAAAAAAAAAAAAGAAGAAAAACTATGGTATTAAATACGGTAGGGGTAAGAAGAAAGAAAAACCATGTCTATGATACGCTAGCTCACCAACAAAGTAAAGCTGTGACCACAGGATAATACAATAATCTGAACGTTACTTTGACCCATATAAGAATCTGATAAGCAGGTTGGGTCTGTTACCAGATGCCCTTTTGCCACCTGTCTTGCGTCAGTGCTCTACAGTCCCCACCTCTTCTAGCTCCCTGGATGACTCCTCTTCATCCTCTAGTTGGACGTTCAGGTGGCCCCTGACATCCTCAGGCTGGGCTAGGTCCTTCTGTGGGGTTCTTGATGCCCCATGTGCATACCCCTTCAATACCACCCTCTATTAGAATTGCTGTGTGTTTATCTGTTCCCGCCTCCCCACCACTAGACGGTAGCTAGCCCTGGAGGGCTGGGCCTCAACCTTTATTCATCTTCTTAACACAATACCTAGCAAATAGAGTTTTTAACTATATAAACTAATAAGCCATGTTCTACATCATCCACATGAATTAAAATGGGGCCACATATTAAGAAGAAACCCAGCCACACAACAGATAAAGTTAGGCAACTTGTAGGGAGAATCTGCAGGCTCAGAGCTATACAACTTTATAGCATAAGAAGGGAAATGATTTTTGTGTGACTAGCATATTTATACTTTCTACAAAAAGAACTAATAACGCGTGGATCTGAAAGACAAAGAAACCCAAATGGAAAGGTATGAGTTAAGGTGCAGAAGCTAATTCATGATGGGATTTAAATGATACAGGAGTCGTCTCCTGACCCTAGGGAGCTACTTTTACTCAGGTAGATACGAATCCGCACTGCAGTGCTAAGGAGACATTTAACAGTGGGAAACCTACCCCAACAGGGATGGGGTGGAGAGGGGAAAGGACACAAGTGCTTATCTTTGCTTGGATGGATCCAAAACCAGAGTGTAAATACTTATGCTCGCCTGGAATCTCTTCCTGCTTTAGTAGCTCTGCCTTTCCCTCTCAGCTCTGATCCACTTGTCTAACTGACCTTTACTGGGGAGCAGTGGGCACAGTTCACAGAAGAAAGATCTCCAGACTACACAGCACTCCAAGCAAAGAGGGACCCGCCTCAGGGCCACAGGCAGCCCTGTTCTCCAAGAACCTACCAGCCCGAGGGAGACCTGATAGAGGCAGGGAACTTCAAGCCTGGGTGCAAACTCTAAACACAGAAACACGCAGCTTGTTTACTGCCAGCAAGTCATTGAAATCTGTGTTGAAAAAACCTTGGCAGCAAAAGAAATGACCTCACATGACCGTGATGGCAAGGGAGAGAAAGAGACCTGTGTTCAAAGAATGTAAACAATGTCAACAGACTTTTGAAAATCAGCTTCCAGTGAATTTCACAAATTTGGATTCTTGAATACAAATAATCAGAGATGGGATATGGGGCTGGGTTTTCCAACTGAAACATTAACGTTTACAAAATGCAGTAGAACTTTAGAAAAGTTATAGGTCATCCACTGGAAAGACTGTGGCAACCTAACTCAGCTCTGGTTTTAAAATATCCAGACGCTCTGGAAACAATGAGACACACTGACTAGACATTTCATCTTTCCAAGGCACATAAAGAGAGTATCCTGTTTTAGCAACTTTGCATAAATGGACATTAAAGGAGGAGTTGGCACCAACATCCTTGCTCAATGTTCTGGAAGACAAGGACTGCTGAGTGCTCGGATCTTGGCTTCCTGGTAAGCTCGTCCTGTGACCCAGCTCTCTAGGTGATTACGTGGCAAATGCTGCAGTTGCTAACCTTTTGCTAGGGCCTTAGATAACAAAAGAAAAATCAGACCCCTCAGCACAGGTCTTGTGTTTTTCCTGGCAGCACATTGGTAGCATCAGTCTATAAATTCAACAGCAGCATTATTTTAACATCGAAAGCAGTGAGTGCCCTAGCAGTGCACAGTCTCATAACTGTTCACATAAAAAGAACCACATGCTGACTCTCCTGGTATTTTTTTTTTTTTTTGCATTACGTGGGCCTCTCACTGTTGTGGCTCTCCCGTTGCGGAGCACAGGCTCCGGACATGCAGGCTCAGCGGCCATGGCTCACGGGCCCAGCCGCTCCGCGGCACGTGGGATCTTCCCGGACCGGGGCACGAACCTGTGTCCCCTGCATCGGCAGGCGGATTCTCAACCACTGCACCACCAGGAAAGCCCTAGTTCTATGTTTATATCAACATACTAAATTCTGTTTCCCAATCCATCTGCAAAACTCATAAAGGCATGCTAGAAAGCATGCTTATTAGAGTGATGTCTGTTTGTCCATCATCCTCGAGGGGAAAAAAGTAACATTTCAACAACGGTGTCCTTGAAAGATCAAGCGAGGGCTGCGGATACCTAGCTGCTTCTCCCGCTCCTCACGCCGCTCCCTCGCCAGCCGCTGCCGGTCATCAACGCGCAGCACTGGTGGAGGGTCTGAAAAAGAGAAAAAAAAAACATGAGAAGAGGGGCAGATTTTGAGAAACGATATACACTGATAAATATCTTTTTGTCCAGTAAATCTGATGAATGAAATATTACTACATCTTACGTATAGTAACGTGACAACAATTAGTACATGTAACTATACTTTCAGTGATACACTTTATTATAATTTTCCTGAGAATTTCCAAGTATTATCTTCTATTTAAAAATATTACATAAGAGGTTAGATTCTAAGAGATCTCATCACAAGGAAAAAACCCATTTCTTTTTTTTTTTTCATATAAGATGATGGATGTTAACTAAACACATTGGGATAAACATTTCACAATATAAGTCAAGTCATTATGCTGTACACCTTAAACTTACACAGTTTAATTGATGCTGTATGTCAATTATATCTCAATAAAACTCAAAAAAATAAAGTAAAATTAAAAGACACACAGTCCCCCCAAAATTTGTGTAAAACATAACTGTGCCTTTGGCTTGTATTTATCAAACAATATATATGAGGTTTTGTGTTCCTAAGCTACTGAACCTCTATTGTTTTTATGTTTCAAAAAGCCTGTTCCTTAACAGCACATAGACTCCTAAGTGAATTTATTATACTAAATACATGTTCACCAGATAGATGTGAACAGCCCAGCTCTGGAGTCAGACGGGCATGAGATCACTTCCGGTTCTGTCACTCACTTGCTGTGAGATTTGGCCGAATTACTCACTCAGCTCTCTAAGCCTTAAGCTATGATATAGGGTTCATGGGTTTTTCACTTATTGCCTATGAGGATAAAATAGAACCTATCTATCTCACATCATTGTAAGGATTAAATAAAATAATGCTTGTAACAGCGTTAGCACAGTGCCTAGAACTTGATAAATCTCAATAAATTCACTCATTTACTGAACACACTGAATAGCTACTGTGCACCAGGTAGTGTTGTATGTGCTGAAAAGAGAGCTATTAACAAAAAAGACAGAAATCTTTGCCCAAATGGGGTTTGCTTAGGGAAAATTTATGGAATAAATAAGTAAAATATAGAGAGTGAAAAAAAGGGCAATATATAAAATGTTAGACTGCAATAAATGCCAAGGAGATAGCAAAGCAGCCAAGGGGATTGTGAAATGGCAGGAAGGGGAGGTCTGACATTTTGGATAGGTGCCAAGGGAAGTCTAATTGTGATGGTAGCTTTTATGTGTAAAAACCAGATGGAAGTAAGGGAGCTACCCGTGCAGATATTCCAAGAGAGGAAAAGCAAGTGCAAAGGCCCTGAGGTTACGAGTACCTAAGGTGTTCAAGAAACGATATGAAGATCTGAGCCACTGGAGCAGAGTGAGATCAGTAAGTGATGGGGCCAGAGACCTGGGGGCCTGGTGAGGACTCTGGATTATGCTCTGAGTGAGATGCCACCACGGGGTTTCCAGCAGAGGGTCACATGAATACACTCACTCTGCCTGTTACTAAATAAAAGGAAAAGCATAGTAATAATAGTGATGATGATAATTACACTTAAAATCAGCTTTGTTTTCCCTGCTACTTAATTAACATCACAATTTTAAGATCTCTTATTAAAAATAGAAACCTACTGGAATAATACTTTAGAGACAACTGGCAGAGCTTCATCAACAGACTTAAAGGACTTGCATCCCAAATGTGTCTTAAACGTCACAGAATTTGTACATTTAAGGGAAATAAAAGCTGTCTAAAAGTACATTAGGACCTGCATAAACCTGGCAGTGTGCATCATGGGCAGGACCAGGCAATGATATTTTATGCTTTTCCTTTGCTTTAAGGTATGCTTTTTCAAAAAATTCATAATACGAACCCCTCACTAGCTCATACTCATTATGATAATTATTTCCCAGATTTACTAATCATTTATGAGATCTCAAATATTTTTTATGTAGAAAAATGTGGCCTCTGGTCCCAAAAGGTTTTCCTCTGACACTAGAAGAGGGGCACGTGGACTCCCCTCAGGCACTTTGTTAAGGATCACAGACAGGGGAGTTCTGCTGTCCTTTGTTTTTGGAAGTGACAGCCATAGCAAAATGGTATTTTGAAGAAAAAATGATCTGAGAACAAAAGCCAAAATGAAGTCAGAAGAAAGACTTCCAACAATTACTTATTGCTTAAAACAAGTCCTTAAATAATGAAGTTTTACTCCCTCATGAAAACTTTGATTTTATTATGAAACTTGAAAATCAACTTTATTTATAAAAGCCACATAGGCACATTATAGAAAGTCTGTAAAACAGAGTCTATAAAGTCAAATTTTGTTCATGGAATATGGAGTATGTGACATTTCTAGCTTACTTTCAAGTACTTGCCAAATTTCACACAAAATTTTGAAAAGAAGGTTTTAATAACAACGTATGGGACACGCACACTCATCCTCACCTACCTTCTTCCATGCAAACCAACCCTGAGAACTCTAAGTCAATAACTGATGTTCCTGCAGTCATGAGGCAATACTCAGTTATGCAATGGAATGCTTGCTTGCCTTTTAGATGCATAGTTGGAAAAGAGCAATGCAAGAGGGGGCATAGTTTACCTCTGATTTCTATGCTATCATTTCATATGAAAATTACACTCTTCACAAACTGTATCCTGTCTGGTAACAACTGTATACAACAACAGGCTGTATACAGTTCTATGCAGATATATCAATAAAAACTATAAATAAGGGCAATGCTTAAGAGTCGGATAATTCCCACTGGCCACCTTTATCACTTCAGTACTGATCTCAATCAGTATTCATTTAGAATTAGATTTGAGGAAGTTGAGAACAAATGCAACACATTTCTAAAGTATAAGATGCATACTGACTATGATATGCTAGACAATTTCGGTTGGTTTGGGGACCTGGCAATAGAAAATACTGTAGAGTGAAAAAGGTATTCAGTTTGAATTCTGTTTCTGCCCTTCTGGTCACATTAATAAAAAGCCACTTTGATACTAGAATGTTAATAAACACCCTGTGACAGATGAAAGATGGCTGTGAATGCAGGTAGGGAAGAGCAGAGCCTGGTCAGTTTTGTTCATTGTTATATTCCCCATTGCCTAGGACTATATTTGACAGGAAGGAAGGCATTCGATAAGTACTTATTAAATGAATGAATGAGGGGACTTCCCTGGCTGTCCAGTGGTTAAGACTCTGTGCTTCCAATGCAGGAGGCGTGGGTTCAATCCCTGGTCAGGGAACTAAGAACCCCACATGCCACGGGCACGGCCAAAAAAAAAAAAGAGAGAGAGAATGAATAAACAAATGGGCCAACAGCTTTAGCTAACTTTCAGAGCCAGTACACTTCCATTAAGCATCACTACTGGGGCAAACTCATACCAATCTTGTAGTTGACAACAGACTTTTAAAAATGTAAATACTAGCGATTACAATTTTAAGATTTAATAACTAAAAACTGATAAAAATGATCTTTAAAGGAGGATTTCAGAAAGAAAAAATACAATTGAATAATTCCAAGTAAATAGTGAATTTTCTGTAATTTTTGTCTCCCTCTCATTTCTACCCTCATATCACTTTTCTCTGGAACAAAATGAAGGTATAGAAAATGATTTGACATCACGAACATTTCACATTGTTTCCCAACAGATCTAACGTTGTTAGAATAGAACTGAGTTACTTATTCTCAGATGGAGAAGTTTTAAGAGAAATAGGATTTCGGTGGCGGTAAGCTTGCAGCTACACTCTGCATCCAACCTCCTACCTGTGATGATTGCAAAGTAGAGGGACTACCCAAATGAGGGCACTTTTAAAAGTGAAAGGGCGTGCTGATAAGAGTCTGTCTGTGGCGACGTGTGTAAACCTGGACTATTCTGCAAAAATCGGAACTAAAGAGTGACCCTCAAAGATCAAGAAAATCAACTCACTTTGACAAGGCTTTTTTCCAAGAACTCAGTAGACCTTGACTCCTATCTGAACCACTACTGTTTATACAGTAAACTACTTCTGTTAGGGCTTTTTACAAGGACTTCCATATATATTATCAGTTTATTCTTCACAATAATCCTATGAGTTAGTCAAGCAGCTAGTCATTCAATGAAGAGTTATTGTGCCTATTTTCCAAATGAGAAAACTAAAGGAAATAAATGCATGTGACTAAGGAAGGTGGCACAGTTAAGTGTCAGAGTTAGGCCTTAAAATCCCATCTTTAACTCAATCCTGTCCCCCCTTTTCACAGCATGGCATCTACAGTGTCATTAGAATCAGAAAACAGCTGGAAGATTACAGGTCATGTTTTCCTCCATGAGGGAAATTTATTTATTATTTATAAGAAGAAAGTTCTACTGGCTCTTCTAAAGACTTGTGGTGGGGAATAGTAGAGGGATAGGAATTAAGAGGCATTTTTAATAAACTGGAGTTTCTGCTTTTCTCAGGTACGTGCCCAGTAGTTCATGAAGAAAATGCAATTTTCTCTTCTAATCAGGTCAAACTTTTACCATTTGGGTTACAATCAAGGACGAGGTGAAATGAGTCCTCTAAGAAATAATCGCTCGAAGCACAGAGGGAATGCATGGGAAGAAGATTCACAGCTTGTTCTCAGGAAAAGCTTCACAGTGGATGTGGCAACTGAGAAGGATCGCCAGAGACACACTTGCTTTAAGAAGTGTGGATGGCATGGGAGGAGGGTGTTACAGAAGGAGAACAATGTAAGCTTGGTGTTTCCCAAAGTGGGTGGAACAGTGGAGTCCAAGGCTCGATTTTAGGTCATACACAGACAACTTTTTTTGTTGAAGTGTGGTTGATTTAGTGTTGTGTTAATTTCTGCTGTACTGCAGGGTGATTCATTGATACATGTATATACTTTTTTTAATATTCTTTTTCATGATGGTTTATCATAGGATATTGAATGTAGTTGCCTGTGCTATACAGTAGGACCTTGTTGTTTATCCAGGAAATTCTATATATAAAAGCTTACATCTGCTAAAAAACAAACGAACAAACAAAACTTTTACCATTTGGAGGCAGCTGATGGAGTTCTGAAGAAGCATCTCGCACTTCCTCAGTTAACAGTAGTCATAAACAGACTCTGTAACTTTACAAAGTGTCTCTTTTGGACTTGGTTCAAGTATTCACAGCTGAGAGTACCCTTCCCTCTTGGATAACACAAGACACAGTGTGCACATATTTATAAAACACCATGAGGACCTTCCATTACATGTTTTAAACGTAAAATATTAACAATTTGAACGTGAATAGATGCTTTCTAAATCAGAGATATTCTACAGCATAAGTATCAGAAAGTAAAGGAGGGCAAGAAATTTAACTAAAATTTACTGGATAAAAAGGGACCCTTTTTCATTGTCAGGATACTTGCATCTGGTTAGGGCAATACTCAAAATATCCCCAAAACAGCATGTGCTTCTTTTCTTTTTAAGTTCCTACAGTAAGAAAATCAACAAAAACTACTTTAGACAGACATTCCTGTGACTCATATCCCATAAAATCTAAAGGTTTTACTCAAGCCTGGAACTCCAACTTGGAACCTCTTATGTCACCTTCAGAGATACTCAGGAAGATAACATGGTGGCTTTAAAAATAAGAGTCTTCTATGTATCTTTGCTATGTGTATACACAAGAAAGCAGATGTAATCTGAAATGAAACGTCTCCTCACTGAACTTGACTCTGGCAACATAAATCAAATGGCTCTATAAAGAGATGGCCAGTTGGAGCAGAAAAGATGTTTTTGGCCTCTATATTTCTATGCACTCTGCATATGTCTCTTCTGATAATGGAAATACTGTGTTAGAATGATTTATTCATATACTGGTTTACTCCACCATACTGTCAGCTAGAGGGTAGGAATTATGTCTTTTAATAACATTTCCCTACTACCTATACAGTACTAGCACCAGATAAATAAACAAGTTATCGGGATATAAAAGTATAAATTGCACAGTAAAGAATGTAGGAATTAGAAGCAATGGTTGATGGGGAAAACAAGGGAAAACCAGTACAAACCATTTAGCTATGTTCAATTCTCATGGTAAAACAAACGGGATTTTCAGGCTAAAGAGCTTCTACTTCTACAAGGATGCTCACTGGAGTATAAGGAACAAAAGTCCACTAGAACAAGCTGCATGAGGACAGGGGCCCTGTTGATTTGCCCATACAGTATCTCTCACAGTCCCAGTCATAGGGCAACTACTCAATAAACATTAGATGGTGGCTGGGCTTTGGGTGGATAGATGGATGGATAAATGAATGAAAATGCAAACTAACTAAATGGGGAAATCTTAGCCTACAAATTAAAACTCCACTGAAACTACACATCATTTGCCAGTAATGGTTACTCATGCAATACCTGCAGTAGTACTGGTTATTTCTCTCCTAAACGGCAAGCTAGATTTACCTTCTCTGTTCAAGACCTTTTCCACATGGGAAAAAAAGCCCCACAAAACTAGGTGCAATAGGGAATGTTTTCTATGGGGCTAGGTACCGTTATTTCCATCTTTATTCTCACTGATTCACTGTTCTTGAGTGACTTTGGCCTTGGATGCAGCAAGAAGTACGCTTCCAAGAACCTCATGGGGTGTTCAATTTGCCTTTACCTTCCTTTGACTGTCTCTTATCATCAGACTGTAAGTTAGTCTCTCCCAAGGACCACACAATGGTTGATACCTGGAAGCAACTGCATTGTCTATTCAATTGTTTGTATTATGTTTACAGAGTGTTTGCTTCGTCGTATCACTGAGTGGAATAGACCATGAATCACAGGCTATCAGATGAAATTACTGTGTAGGTGTACAATCATTGCAGGGAATGGAGAACAAAAACATCATTCTATACCAGCTATGCTGTGTGTAATGATTTCCTTAAGTGGTTTTTGAAAAAGTCACAAAAGAGATATGCAACAATGCTGGGCATACAGGTACAGAAAATGGTGTCATATCTATCATTTCAGGCAGAATGGCAAAATTATTTCCTCTTACACACTGCTTGACAGTAAACAGTGCATTCACATACACCATCTCACTGACTGTCAAAATGATTCTGAGAGGTAAGTAGGGCATAGCCTTGAATCTCCATTTTAAAGAGAGAAAATCAAGGTGTGAGAGGTTCTCTGACATATTCATACGAGTCAGTCTGAGTGTGTGTTTTGGTGGCAGGACTGAAACCAAGCTCTCCTAAATTCTAGCATGACTAAGTCCTTTGGGTTAACCTTCCTTTTTCCACAGCAAAGGCAATGCATAGTACCTGGTTTATTTCCTGTGTGGTTGCTATTCTGTCCTGAAATAGCAGAAGCAGGCCGGTTGGAGGCCGCGGCTTTCTTATCTTGCACTTTGTTGCCATCAGGCGCTATACAAATGAGACAAAAGAGAAAAGACATATTTAGTTTCTTAAAATTTATTCAGAAACATTCACATATTCAACATTTACTGTTAACCCTTGTATCAAATGCTAGGCTAGATTCAGGAAATATAAAGATTAAGCAGCCAACAACCCCTGCCCTCAAGGAGCACACTGTTCAGTGGGAAGAACACATTCAAAAATCAATAGCCTAGGGGCTTCCCTGGTGGCGCAGTGGTTGAGAGTCCGCCTG